>NC_090439.1:74054964-74357994 GCF_031143425.1 Pleurodeles waltl
AAGAGGTGGAACGACCTACGGGGGAAGGTACATTCCATTGCATCAAGACACCAACTCGCTCTACAGAGGAATGGTGGTGGACCCTCACCTCCTCCCCCACAACTAACAACACTGGAAGAGCAAGTGTTTGGCAATCATGCATCCTCAGGGCCTGCAGGAGTAGCAGGAGGAATGGACTCTGGTAAGTCAACTCTATACTACTATCACCCTCCTACCTGCATGCCATCACATACCCCCACCCTCAATGCCTTCACTCTGCCACTTCCCACACACCCCACCATCACATCTCATCCATCCTTATGCCAAGGCCTGCATGCACCACCAATGCATGGACACCACTCACAGACCTGCATGGACACCTATTACTAAAGCAAGAACACAGAGAAAATCAGCTATCCCACCATACACCAACGTACACAAGTGAAAGATGCCAGGGCAAAAACAACCATAGAGGGCACCCCATCCATGCACAATATGTCACAGACAGAAACAATAACACTGCATTTACATCCTCACAGGTATCCCAGCTAATGTCACTGGAGAAGAGGTACCAGCAGCATCCAGTCCCCCCACAGAAGAGTCCCACATTGATGACAGTGACTCTGCTTACCTGGATCTGGATGACCAACCTGGCCCATCAGGGACCTCCGGACAGTTGGTAACCCAGCCACAGTCACACACCACCACAGAGCCTCACCCCTCAGGAAACACCACCACAGCACACACCCAGTGTGCCCATACCTCTGTCCCCAAGACACGTCAATCAGCAGTGTGTCCACCACTACAGGGACCTCAGGGCGCACCACAAACCCATGACAATCAAGGACCTGGGGTCAGTGGCACAGGACAACAGGGAAGCTGGGAGGAGTGCTCTGCGCCAGGGGGAGGACAGGCCCAGGGAACCGACTCTCCAGGAGGCACTCACCAAGATCCTGGGAGCATACCAACATTCCCAGGATACGCTGGGCCAGATCCTGGACAACGTGCAGGAAAAAAGGCGGCTGCAGGAGGGACAGTACCAGGGGATCAGGGAGGATGTGAAGGCCATGAACACCACCGTGGTCACCATTGTAGGGGTGCTAGCAGACATGGCCAACATTATGGGAGAGGCAGTGTCACACCAGTGGGCCCCTGCCACTAGCCAGGCTACTGAAAAGCCCTCCACCTCCACTGCCGCTAGTGGACAGGAGGCCCCGCCACAGGACAAACAGGCCACCAGCACCCCTCTTCCTGCAGAAGGAGAACCACCCCACAAACGTTCCCCGCGATCCAGGCAGAAGCCAGAGACTATTGCCAAGACCCCTGCCAGGATATAAGACTCTCCTGATTGTCACCCTTGTGTCTCACTCTGTCACCCTGTCCACCTTGAAATGCCATTGCTCCCCTTCCTATGCCCCCTTGGACAATGCACCTGTGTTACAAATAGGGTGGAACAATACCCTGGACTTTCCTCCATCATCACCCCAGCCCATTGCACTTCTCCCTTTTCTCCAGAGCACTGCCATAAACACACTTTGAAAAAATACAAGTATGGAGTATGTCGAATGATTGAAGTATGTATTCGTTTAAGAAGGTTTAAACATTGCAATTCAACTGTACAGTAATGTGAACATAGGAAAGACCTGTAGTTGGCTGCAGTGACAACACCAGGAACGATAGTGGGGCACCAGCATCTACAAAAAGAGTTGCCAAAGGGTACAGTGAGTGTACATCGAAGTGGGAAATCACAGCCTGCCAGTGACAATGTGAAACAAAAAACTGACAATGAAATGTGAAGTAACACTGTCTTACCTGTGTGTCATTCGAAGTATTGTCGTATCACTGCAGATCTGTTGTCCTCATCGTCATCCTCTGCCTCCTCATCTTCACTGTCCACAGGGTCCACTGCTGCCACATGGCCATCTCCAGCCTCCTCCTCCTGCAGAAAAGGCACATGGCATCTCAAGGCAAGGTTATGCAACATGCAGCATGCCACGATTATCTGGCAGACCTTCTTGAGTGAGTAGCACAGGGTTCCACCAGTCAGATGGAGGCACAGGAACCTGGCCTTCATGAGGCCAAAGGTACGTTCAATAATCCTTGTTCGCCCATGTGCCTTATTGTAACGTTCCTCAGCCCTTGTACTGGGATTCCTCACAGGGGTCAGTAGCCATGATAGGTTGGGGTAACCTGAGTCACCTGCAAATATCGAGGGACAACTGTTAGCTACACACTATCCCTTATGGCCCACACCATACCCACATACCAACATCCATTGGGTGGGAACCAGTACTCAGCTATTAGCCATACCCTGTGCCTCTGTAGTTGGGCCATCACATTTGGGATGCTGCTATTCCTCAGGATAAAGGCATCATTCATCAACCCAGAATACTTAGCATTGACATGGGAGATGTACTGGTCTGCCAAACACACCATCTGCACATTCATCGAGTGAAAACCTTTTCGATTTCTGAAAACCTGTTCATTTTGCCAGGGGGGGACAAATGCAATATGTGTTCCATCAATCGCCCCAATTATGTTGGGGATATGTCCCATTGCATAGAAGTCAGCCTTCACCATTGGCAAATCCTTCACCTGGGGGAAAACAATGTAGCTGCACATGTGTTTAATCAGGGCACCCAACACTCTTGTCAGCACTATTGAGAACATTGGCAGTGACATTTCTGCTGCAAAGCCCACTGTCACTTGGAAAAAACCAGTTGCCAAGAAATGGAGCACAGATAGCACTTGCACAAGTGAGGGGATCTGAGTGAGGTGACGGATAGCAGATATCAGGCCAGGCTTCAATTGGGCACACAGCTCCGTGATAGTAGCCCTGTCAAGTCTGTAGGTGAGTATAATGTACCTGTCCTCCATTGTTGCCAAGTCCACCAGGGGTCTGTACGCAGGGGGATGTCTCCATCTCCTATTCATCCACAGTGGTTGCAATCTATGGGGCAAAAGAGTGAGGAGACAGTCATAAAATGCACATTGTAGCCACTACAGTTCAATGCATGATGTGTATTTTAAATGTATTACTGGCATATGTTGTGTATGTACAATTGTGATCTGTGACGCAGTTATGTTCCATGCACTGCCCCCCCCCTGAAATGGTGTCCGCCTGTCCTGTATGGAGGGACAGGTGGAACTGAGCTTATTCCGCTGACGTTGTACGCCGTTGCGACAGGCGGCCGGGAACCGCTGTGTAACTCCTCATTGGTTATAATTGGGCCCTATGGGTTACAGTGGCCAATGGTGATGTATGCCGGCGGTGATGGTGTGCACCGCCGCGGACGTCACCGCCATTTTCTATCTGTTCACTCACTTGCTACCTGACCTTCAACAGGAGAGGACCTACACTGCATGTGCTGCTGTGACCTGTGTCCGGAACCTACCATGGCCCGTGTGACTGGAGAAAAGGCCCCTGCCCTCACCTCAGCAGAGTTGGAGAGACTAGTGGATGGGGTCCTACACCAGTACGGACTGCTGTATGGGCCTCCAGATCAACAGGTGAGTGCACTGTGAGCACTATGCTTGGGGCATGAATGCATGGAGTGCTGTGTGTCAAGGCAACGTGTAGGGGGGGTTGGTGGAGAGGCCCTGGGCAGCGTGCAGCATGTATGCTGGGTCATGTCTGTGCGAAAGGGGATGAGAAGGACTATGGTGGGCCATGAGTGTAACAGGCAGGACGGTCTGACTAATACCTTTCCCTGTGTGTATTTCTCTGCAGGTCAACGCCCATTAAAAGAAGGGTAAATGGGGTGCCATCGCCAGGGACGTGCGGACCCTGGGGGTCTAGGGCAGGTGGAGCACCCACTGTCAGAACAGGTGGGAGGACCTGAGACTCTGGGCACGGAAGACGGTGGAGGCCCAGCTGGGGATGGCCTCCCAACGAGGAAGAGGTGCCCCTCGAACCCTGACCCTCCTGATGGTTCGCATTCTGGCGGTGGCCTATCCGGAGCTGGATGGGCATTTGAGGGCATCACAGCAGCCACAGAGGGGTGAGTACAGTGCCCATCATTACAACTTACGCATGGTGGGGTGGTATCTCTGTGAGTGTCCCTAGACCAGGCCAGACATAGCAGAGTAGATCCCATGTTGGCCAGGGTTCTGATGGGAAAATCCTCCAACCTATCTAGTAGACATCCACTACTGGGCAGGGCTGTGGGGGTCCCATGTATGCTGCAGTTGGTTGTATGTGTCCCTCCCCATTTCCTGTGTGACTAGCACTGTTACGGGTAGGGCATTGCATAGAGCGTAGGACTGTTCCCTGTGTGTGAAGTGGTATGTACTTCAACGGTGGTGTTAGTGCAGCCATTGACCAAGTGTATCCTTTGTCTCTCCCCCTCCCTTTTTGTTTGTCATCCTGTCCTTATGTGCATTAGGATTATCTGGTGGAGGAGCAGAGGCACCGGCGACGGAGGGAGCTGCATCCCACAGGACCCAGGAGGCAGAGGCTACCGACGGTGAGGACACCAGTGGGACGGAGGGCGAGGGGAGCACCACGGCGGGGACTGGAGGGGACAGGTTTGACATGGATACCTCCTCCGATGGAAGCTCCCTGGTGGTGGCAGACACCTCTGTGCCCACCCCAGATACAGGTACAGCCGCCACCCCTGTACCAGCACCGCCCTCCCAGCATCCCTTCATCGAGTTGCCTATGCCTCCTCACCCAGGAGGGTGGGCATCTCCTTTGCCCCAGTCACCTCAGGCCCTGCCCCAGTGAGCCGTGCTGCCCTGAGTGAGGAGGCTATTGACCTCCTGAGATCCATCTCTGTTGGGCAGTCAACCATTGTGAATGCCATCCAGAGGTGGCAGCCCAAATGCAACAGACCATTGCATTTCTGGAGGGCATTCACACGTTCTTGGCGGCCCAACAGAGATCAATCCAGGCTCTGCCCTCCTCTTTGATGGCAGCCGTTATCCCTGTTTCCCCCCTCCCCCCTCCAACATTCTCTGCCCAATCCCATTCCCCTCAACCCCAACCTATCCCAAGCACACAGACAGATGAGCATGCACACAGGAAAACACACAAGAGTGAACATGGCAGACACAAGCACCACACATCATCCCACAGGCACTCACATAAACACCATCCAGATGCAGACATACCAACATCCACTGCCTCCACTGTGGCCCCCTCCTTCTTGTCCTCTACCTCCCTCCCAGTTGCGTCTACATTCACACCTGCACACACAACATCCTCATCCACTACCTCCATCACCAGCACACATATCAGAACACACACCTCACTGGCAGTCACCACCCCAACATCCATGCACACGTCCCCTGTGTCTTCTCCCACCGTGTCTGTGCCTCCCCTCCCAAGGTACACAAACGTAAGCACTCAGACACCCAACAGCCATCCACCTCACAACAGTATCCAGCCCATGCACCTGCACCCAAACACAACAGACAGACACCTCCTACAACCACTCCCTCTTCCTTCATTCACAAACCTTCTCCCTCTTCCCACCCCAATGTCCCTAAGAGGTTTTTCCTCTCCACCATTGACCTCTTCCTTACCCTTCCCCATCCTTCACATCTGGCCAGGGTGTGTAAAACCCAGACAAGCATCTCAGCCACCCAGTCCATGGGCCCAGTGGTGTACACAGCAACTCGCGGTGGTAAAGGATCGAGGGCACCAGCCAGCCACACGGAAAGGGTGCCTGCCCCAAGTGCTGCCTGGAAGGTCAAGGTGCCACCCCCAGCTTCCGCCAGGAAGGGCAAGGTGCCATCCCCAGCTGCTGCCAGGAAGGGCAAGAAGGAATCCCAAGCTGCTGCCAGGAAGGGGAAGAAGGAATCCCAAGGTGCTGACAAGAAGGGGAAGGAGGAATCCCCTGCTGTTGCCAGGAAGGGCACCAGCAGGCAGAAAGGACAAGAGGCTTGGTGCTGGGACTCAGTCAGAGCCCCAACCACCAACCATGGTGGTGTAGCCATCCGAGGCTGCAGGGGATGGGCTGGAGCCTCCCCCTACCAGCACACCAGCAATAGCAGCACCACCACCAGCAGTGGGCAGCCATCTGAGGCTGAAGGGGATGGGCTGGAGACTCCGCCCACCACCAGCAGAAGCAGCACCACCACTGAGCAGCCATCCATGGCTGCAGGGGATGGGCTGGAGCCTCCCCCCACCATCACCACTAGCAGCAGCAGTACCACCACTGAGCAGCCGTCACCGCTGGCGGACAGTATGTAGTCCTGCCTCCATGGGCTGTTGTGTGGCCTGCTCTATGCAAATCCAGTAGGTATGACACCCAGCTGAGAGACTGTGACCTTGCACTCCCCAGGATCAGAAGCACAGGGCACGATGCCCCCTCCAAAACCAGTGGGGCAATAGCTATTTGTTGCTAATAGCTCTTCCTCCTCAAAGTCTATTTTTCATTGGGAGATATAATCCTCTTGGATAGTCATCCTGTCATTGAGGGTCTAAGTGTTGGTAGGAGTAAAGATCCCAATAATACACCATACAAGTGTCTAAGATGTTGCTCAAGGATATCCGACTATTGCCTTTTGTGTCTTTAACTTCCTTATTATGGTTTCAGGCACTAAGTCATTCAATTTAAATGCTAGCAGCTTCTTTCCTCAAACATTACTGTAGTTTACTAATAATTCGACGTAGATCCTGGGTTGCATGAGCTGTTCCCCATTGCATATGATGGTGTTCTGCTGCATCAAGCTGTGATTCCACATCCTCTTGTTTTTTACCTGGTGAACCGCTCAAAAGTGGCCAAAAATTAGATTAGTTCACCATATATTACTGCCTTGGAGGCTTCCCATAAAGTCGATTCTGTGACCACCCTGTTGTAATGTTCGTCAAAGTATGTCTCTATCATCTCCATTATGCTTTAATGTTCCATCTTAGCCTCCTTCACCAAGTTATATTCATCTTTACTGGCAGAGCCTCTATGAAGTGAATTCAACCAATTTCTGACTTCCTTACCAAATCTATGTTGTCCTCATACCTCTGCTACTGCAAGCTGATAAAAATCTATGACTGTAAATCTTATTGATCCTGAACTGTGATGTTAAAGTCTATGCTTCCATCTTAGTTAAACAGCTTCATACAAAATGTGGCCAAGTTGATCGCGATACAACAATCTTTTTTCAGCGAAGACCCCAAGATAGGGGATAAGACAAGACTTGCCTGCAGTATAGTAGAGGGAGTGCAATGGAACCTGCAGCCCTTCTCTCACTGAACACTGAGAAGGCTTTCAACAGGCTCAACTCAACATACCCATTAAAAGTACTAGATGGAATTTCCATATGAGTGAAAATGAAGACATTCATTCAGTCCTTCTATAACAATCCCTCTACCAGAATTTAAATCAATGGAGAATGTTCCTTGACAATCCCATTGACCCTGGGCAAAAGACAGGATTGCCCCGTCCCTTCTGATGTTTGTTGTTCTCAATGGGGGCCTTTGGTCCAGAGGAGTTATGAAACCCAGACAGTGAGGGGATACAAGTGTCAGAGGCAGAACACTAAGTACTATTATTCACCAAGGAACATTTCATGCTTCATCATATTCACTCCACACTCTCCAGACTGATCTGGACAGGTTTTCAAAGGTTTTGGGGTTCCAAATGTATTACTCTAAATCCTAGGGCATAGGTATGGCAGATCATCACCATCAAACAAATCAATGGACGAGGGATACAGGCTTTGACTGGTCAGAGTCTTCAATCAACTGCTTTGGATTGGTTTCACCTGCCAAATCTAAGGATTTATATACTTGCAACACCCCTCTCTTTTGTATGCCCTGTTTAAAAACATGTACCTTGTGGGCAAGCTTGAAATGTCATAGATGGATTGCATAGCAAGCCTGAAGATGAACACTCTCCCACACTTGTCATATGTTTATCAAACCCTGCCTCTCCTGTAACCCACACAGATGCATTCCAGGAGAAAATGATCAGATTCATGTGACAACACAAAAAACCTGCAGTGTCATTCACTGCAGGAGTGTGGCTTGGGATTTCCAGAACTAGGGATGTATAGTCAAGCCACTCAGCTTAGACCAGCATTAGATTAGAAATACAATCTAAGTATCCAGGTAGAACATAATTTTTCCACTATCCCACTGACTCATCTGCTGTAGCTGCCACATGGGGCTTACTCACGAGCATCTGTCCTACTTCGTTTTTGACCCTACTAGCATTTTGGCAACCGGTCTCTTAGAAAAAGGGAGCTACAACTTTCCTTTCTCCACTGACCGCCATAATAGTCAACCCAGACTTCCCACAGGCTTAACTTCTCTCTGATTTTGCACATGGAATTCAACCTACTAGCCACGTCTTGGTGCACTCTTTGAAAATGGAGAACTGTTGCCCCCAAAGATTGTTACAGAGACCACTTTGACCTCACTAATTCAGAAGATTTTTGCCTTCAGAAATTGAGACACTAGGCATCAGGAGGGCTATAAGGGATAAGGTGGGCAGGGAGCAAACACAATTAGACTCCCTGTTCAACAACAGAATTAGAAATTAAGACATTGCCGGGCTCTATAGACAATCACAAAACCCAAAGACACAGACAAAGCATGAATATGCTATACAATGGGAAAAGTATCTCGAGGTGGGAATCACAAAGGAGACTTGGGCTAGAGTTTAGAGGAGGGCAATGCAATCTTCCATCTGCATGCAACACTAAGAAAGTGAATAGAAGCTCATGACGTGATGGACTGTTCCCCCAGCTAGGATGAGGTAAATTTTAAGGGGCTCGGATTTCAGAGGTACATTTTTCGATGCCTGGTGGATGTGCACACATATTGATTTTGAAAGCTGTATGATAAGAAGTATTATAGCATATCATGGCTATTGCCGAGGCTGTTGGACAACTCCAAACACTGGTCCTCTTGTTGGGAGACATGGGCATGAACAATGGGGCATATTTACAAGCCCCTTGTGCCTCCTTGAGCCGCTCTTGTGTCATTCTTTATGCTAAAGAGGCATTAAGGAGGTCCCCACGGTGTGCCATATTTACAAAGTGGTGCAATGCATGCATTGCGTCACTTTGTAACCCCTTGCACCACATTATAGCTGCTCCAGGTATCATGTATTCAAGTGGGCATTCCCACACAGAAAGGACAAAAATAATTCAGACAGATTTGTGTTAATCTGCTTGTGGAAGACCATCATTCTTCAATGTACAAGACTTCACTACTCCATATTTTCCATCATTTTTAACACCTGCCCAAGGCAGGCGTTAAAGTGATGCTCCCATGTTAACCTAAGGGCCTCTCTGTGCTTTGCTGGACTAGCACCATAATTTATGACGCTAATCCAGCAAACCGCCACAATAGTGTAATAAATGATGACCCTAATGTGCTAACATGCGCCACAGTGCGCTGTATAGTAAATTCAGAGCTTCCATGGTAACATTAGGTGGGTGCAGGGTGATGCAAGAAAAGTGGCACATCACACCTGATGCGCCACTTTCTTGTAAATATGGCCCTCTGTTTTCTCACTAAACACACTCTTGGGAAGCTAATAAGGAATTTATTGCTATCAGCTCGAATGTCAGTGCTCAAAAGAGGAAAGAATCTGCAGCCAGATCAATTAACGTGGTGGGGCAAAATATGGATGATTTTGACATTGAAGAGCTGCTTGCCACCTGACATGACAGAGTCTATAAACTCAATAGAACATTGCTGCCCTTTATTACACATATGAAAAGGTTTCAAGTGGTAGGGGGCATTCAGTGGTTTTGACCTTTCTTTGCCACTTCAGACTAATGACGATCCACACTGATCAAGTTGCTTGATGACTCGAACTTTGCCAGGGATCACTCTGCCATATGTGCGGCCCTAGACTGCATTGACTCTTCCCTTGTCATATACATGTGCATAATGTTAATATTGGTATTTCTTTCCCAAGGTATTGTGTGATTTAATGTCTTTAAAATTAACCTTAATTCACTTGACTGTGTGATAGTCCTCTTCTATGTTTTAAATTGAAAATTTAATTTCTTTAAACAGAAATGGACCAGCAAAAATATGACTACTTCTGAAAAAGCCACCAGCCCTGGGAAGTCTTGCACTGAAGATTGTAGATTATTTTGCCAAAGTGTGCAATATAGCATACCTTGTACACATTGTCTGGGAGCAAGAAGTTAGACACTTGTTGGATCCAATGTACAATGTAATGCAATCATTTATCCCTCCTAGAGATATGCCCTTCCCCTCAGTGCTGAAATGAAAAATGGTTATCATTATGATTGAACAGTTCACCACAGCAAACAGAACATAGTGTAAATCCCAAAACACCTGAAATAAGAGCAGAGCACGATGGTGTGATGGGGTGATTTCATTGCAATCAACACAATCTTGTTCTGCTTCAACATTTTCTCTTCTAAAAAGAAGGCCACCTCTCTTACCTTTTTCAAGTTCCTACCCTGCCCTCTCCCAATGCAGTAACAAGGACAGGACCGTACATTGCCACAAGTGGAGACAGAGCAAAAGTAAATTTCAAGAAATCTGAGTTGGTAATCATCACAGTGAGGAAGAAAAATCTGTTATAGATTGTGGTAAGAGTGACACTGTAAATGTGCATGTCACTTCTGTTCAGGGTGCTGCATCATGTGCTTTTTCATATTGCCATCAAAACAACAGCATAGAAATTATTTGCAGGGTGCTCTAAGCCTATTGGTTTTGGCTCCTTAACAAGTACTGTGTTAGTGGGACTTCACAGCTAGAAAGAACTAGGACCACATTGCAAACTTCACAATTTACCATGCTTAAGTGTGACTCGGGGCTCAGCACACATCATTGCATGGGGATCCCACTGGCCAATTTGAGAAATAAAAAATCAGAAGTGCATTCATATGAGCAGTGCTGGTGTAGCTCCAGGATCCCCACGGGCTAAGGTAAGTGATGACCAAGATGACTGATGAACATGATGATGATGCTGGTGGTGATGATGATAAATTGGTGCACAAGGTTACCCAGTTGCAGGTACCAATTCAAATTCTGGGGCACAAAGGTCTGACAGTCATAGCTTATGTGCAAAACAGCACTCTCTAGCTAACGCAAGGAATAGGATATCAGGGTCACAGCACAGTGCTCAGGCATCAGTCTTCCATTGGAATCATGTGAGTGCATCTGTCCTTATTTGTCTGTGATAAGGGGATGCGTTAGAGGTTTGATGGACCTTTTGACTCCACTAAGAGTGATCCACCATGGACAAAATGTACTCATGGCCTAAACCACAACAATACTATACGTTCAACAACTCATCATCAGTAATTAGGAGTCAGTAATTTTTAACATGCCATGTCCCAGGTGGCCATGAATAACCACACCTTTAATAACATTAGAGTTTTATTTTACTAGCTTAAAAATGCTAATATCACGTAGATCAATCTCAGCACTAAATAATAAGCATAGACAAACAACACAGGCTGACCAAAATGGCAGAAGAATCTCCATTTAGACCACACGTTTATCATTAAACATTCAAGGGTTACTGTACAAACCAACAAAAACAATAACTGCATGAGCAAAATGGCATACATTTGCCAACAGATTAATAAAAGCAATCCCCTGTTGATAACATTTATTGTAACAATGACACACTAACTAACCCTCTAGTTCGAGTGGCATGTTTGGGCTTCATGCAAATAGAAAAATTGACAGAAACATAGTTGGGAAAACATCTGACTAGGGCTCTGTGACGGATCGGACCGGACCGGACCGATCCGCACACCAATATGTCTTGTGCTGTCTCTGCCCCGGACAACACGGAAGTAACCCGGGGAGAACCCCTTTCCATTGGCTCCCTGCCGAAGCCGCGCAGACATGAGGCAGTAAAAGGGGTGGTTTCACCCATTCAAGGAGAGAGAGTCGGGATCCGGTGGAGAAGATTGAGAGAGCTGACGTGAGAATCGGAGGACGAGCAGCGAAGGACGAGGGATGAGGAAGATCTGGAAGACACCAGGACTCTCCATCCAACGCCCGGACCGAAGCCGGAATCAAGATCATTGCGGACCCGATACAGAGACGAGGACCGCTGGCCCAGGGGAGCCCACGAGTGAGCCAGCCACGCTTCAGGAGAAGCATGGCCAAGCCAGGTACGGGAGTTCGGGACAGGGAGGAGGGAGGGGGACGGAAAAGCGGAAAATTACGGGAACAGCACTAAGAGCACGGGGAGAAGGGGGGTGTAAGGAATCGGAAAGACAAAGACGAGAACGATGTAAGACAGTAAACCAGAGGAGCTTAGCCTAAAGAGCAAGAAGAGAGAAAGAAAAGAACAGGAACAGACCAAGGAGGAAGAAAGGAAAAGACATTAGTGAGACGTATACGCCAAGCGTATAATAGGCAAACGACAAGGGAAAAAGAAGAAAAATATAAATAATACGAGTGAGGAAAGGAAATAAAATAAAAGGAAAAAAAAACGCCAGCAACAGGAAAGAGGGATAAGAAAGGGAAAAACTGAGTGACCAAAAGAAAACCCAACTGGCTGAAAGAAAAAGAGAGCGGAGGAAGATAAGGAAAAAGCAGGAAAAACCACACAGTAAGAAAGTAGATTGGAGAGGAGAAGTAGAGAGGGAAAAAGGAGGGGTGAAAAAACCAAACACTTACCACATCTATTCTTCTTCTGTCCCCACACGCTTCCCGCGAGGCCTCTGGAAGAAAGAAAGAAGAAGACGAGATTAGCGACTAGAAGAAAGAAGACACTCACCCATACCTATCTACAAGACATCCGCCCACAACACCATTGATACTGTTATAAAGAGCAATAAAGGCAATATATCTAACACCCATAACAGGCAGTCTGGTGTTTTCGATCGGCCAACCTCGTCGAGGCTCTAACAAAATTAGCGGTTGGTACATAAAGAAAGACAAAAACCTACAATAAAGACATTTGCAGTTGTTATACCTCTACTGCATAGATCAGCAAGCAGAGACGCCCTTGTCAATGGGAAACTCGTCAAGTCTTTATTGGTAGAGGAAACTGAAGGGGATTGGCTAAGCAATGATTGGGCTCTAAGTTAACTGAACTAACTTAGAAAGGGCATCAAACTAGGAAAACAGTGTCAATAGCATCAACAATCAATAGTAGTAGTAATTATGCGATGAGGCTAAAGGCTAGGAAGAAAAGGGCATCTGGAACTGCGCTCCTCCTGGTGAGTGCAGTCGGGATAAGTCAAATTCACAAGGTAATTTCTTGAGCTCTCATTGGTCAGTACATCGGGTGTTCACAGTAGAACCAATAAACATTAATTCTTAAATCTATGATATAGTTAGACAGTCTTTCACATGTTGATGATTGGCTCCTCTTCTCCCACTCCCATCACCAGTTTTCGTTAGGTAACATTTTGTTGCGATCATAACTCAAGTCAGTGAAGCCATTGTCAAGTTTTGGGAACTTCAGTTTCTCACATACCAAAGATATAAATGTATCTGTAGCTAGTACATCCCATTACAGCAGACAGGTCTCACAAGAAAATCTAAGACATTAACTAGTTTAACATTGCAATCATTACACTTGTGAATTCTGCTGAGACAGAAAACATTTACGAACATTTATTTATGCCATGAAGCTTAACATGAGGCCTTGTCGACTAGTCTCATTATTTCACAATTACTCTATGCCTAGTAATGTCAAGCAAAACATTTCATGAATACGTTAATATGATATACTAATACATTTTGTTATGTGTTGGACTTTTTTGCTTATGCAAGGTCATCCCCAATCTTTTTGCCTCCTATTTCTTCTGACCTGTTGCTCTTGGCTTTTGAACTCTGAGCACTTTACCACTGCTAACCAGTGCTAAAGTGCATATGCTCTCTGTAAATTATATGGTTGATTGGTTTATCCATGAATGACATATTTGATTTACTAAGTAAGTCCCTAGTACAGTGCACTAGAGGTGCCCAGGGCCTGTAAATCAAATGCTACTAGTGGGCCTGCAGCACTGGTTGTGCCACCCACATTAGTAGTCCTGTAATCATGTGTCAGACCTACCACTGCAGTGTCTGTGTTTGCAGTTTTAACTGTAAATTTGACCTAAACCTTCCCTTTTCTCACATGTAAGGCAGCCCTAAGATAGGCCCTAGGTAGCCCCAAGGGCAGGGTGCAGTGTATGGTTAAGGTAGGACATATAGGTGGTCATTACAACCCTGGCGGATGGTGTTAAAGCGGTGGTAAGACCGCCAACAGGCCGGCGGTAAAAAAATGGGAATTATGACCGTGGCGGAAACCGCCAACAAAGACAGCCACTTTAACACTCCGACCGCCACGGCAGTACGAACAAACAGCGCTGCGGTCACCGCCAACAGACAGGCGGGAGACAAAGAACCGCCCACAGTATCACAACCTACCAATCCGCCACCTTTTCTGGGGCGGATTCACCGCGGATAAAAACACGGCAGAAACAGCCATTTCAAAGGGAAAACGCTCACCTCTGCACACTCCACGAGGAAGGAGGGCACCATGGACCCTGAACTCCATATTCTTCCTGCACTAGTCTTCCTGCTCCTATAAGACGATCATCAATGCCGGCGGCGAAGACAACGTTGAGTACTGCACCTACGACACAGGGGAGGGGGAGGCAAAAGACAGGGACACACAACACCCCCACCCCGACCCTCACCCACTACAACACACACACCAATGCATATCCAAACATTACAGTAACAACCCCCAACCTCCCAGAAGAATGCAAAGACCAAAGGAAATGAGTGGAACCATTGTAATATATCAAAATGCAGTAACCAAATATCTACATATATATATATATATATATATATACTCATTCAACAAAATATACACCACGATTAGTAGTGCAGGTAATGCACAAGTCATAGTCCGTGGACCACTGGGCCCAAAATGCATGAGCGAGGCCCACAACAGTTACCTGATCAAAACGGAGAGAACACTGCTGGGGCATCAGATAGAAATACAACAGGCACCTCAGGGGGAAGGGAAGGGGGGGCATCTCAGCCGGATGAGTGCACCACGCCAGATCCATGAGGGGGCTCAGTGCCCATTGATGTATCCTGGGGAGTGCAAAGCCACAGTCTCTCAAGTCTCTACAGTGGGTGGTTTGCCCACTGTACCATCCTGGGGAGTGCAAAGTCACAGTCTCTCAAGTCTCTAATGTGGGTGGTTTGCCCACTGTACCATCCTGGGGAGTGCAAAGCCACAGTCCCTCAAGTCTCTACAGTGGGTGGTTTGCCCACTGTACCATCCTGGGGAGTGCAAAGCCACAGTCTCTCAAGTGGATAACAGTCTCCACTGGTTCTGGAGGGGGACTGGTACCCAGAGTGCTTCATCCGGTGCAGGACAGACGGAGTGGATGCATGTCTCCACTGGTTCTGGTGGGGGACTGGTGCCCAGAGTGCTTCATCCTGTGCAGGACAGATGGAGTGGATGCATGTCTCCACTGGTTCTGGAGGGGGACTGGTGCCCAGAGTGCTTCATCCTGTGCAGGACAGACGGAGTGGAAGCATGTCTCCACTGGTTCTGGAGGGGGACTGGTGCCCAGAGTGCATCACTCACCCCGTGACGCTCCCAGTTGCGTCACTGCCCCTGCCGCTCATGGGCTAGCGGTGCATGCCCTGTTCAGCAGTGCTTGAGTTTGCAGTTTCTGACCTGTTCAGCGGTGCTTGCCCTGTTCAGCGGTGCTTCCCATGGCGGTCCTTCATTGCCCAGCTGGGCTGGGGCTGGTGGTCCTTCATTGGGCAGCTGGGCTGTGGCTGCCGGGGCCCTCCTGGGCAGCTGGGCTGTGGCTGGCGGTGGCCTCCTGGGCACTGACTCTGGTGGTGGCCTCCTGGCCACTGACGATCGGGCTGCCCTCCTGGGCACCAACTCTGGGAGTGGCCTGCTGGCCACTGACTCTGGCGGTGGCCTCCTGGCCACTGACAATCGGGCTGCCCTCCTGGGCACTGACTCTGGCGGTGGCCTCCTGGCCACTGACTCTGGCGGTGGCCTCCTGGCCACTGACGATCGGGCTGCCCTCCTGGGCACTGACTCTGGCGGTGGCCTCCTGGCCACTGACGATTGGGCTGGCGGTGGCCTCCTGGGCAGCGGGGATGTTCTCCGCCGTGCTGCTCCTCCCAGACTTTGGCAATTTCTTCTGCCCCTTCCCCACCTTGAGAGGAGTCACAGCTGAGTGGACACTCCCCCCGGGACCCTTGTGAGCGGCTTTGCTGGCTGGAGTCTTCTCCCTCTCCCGCCGGGCACTGTCCAACTTCTGGTGCTTCACAGGGGGGGACTGGCTGTGCTGTGGCTCCGTGTCACACTGGCTGCCCTGGTGCCCGGTGCACTCCACATACCTCTAACAACAGGCACCACTGGTCCCGGATTTTTTGGCTGAGGTGCTAGTACAGGACCCATGAATTGGAGGGGGGGTGGGAAAGAGGTCAAGCTTGGTCAGGAAAAGTTTCTTAGGAACACTGGGACGGGTAGCTGGAGGGGTTCTGGGAGTGGAGGAAGAGGAGGTGGTTGTAGGAGGTGTAACTTTTGTGGCTTTGGGTGCAGGTGCATGCGCTGGAGGCTGTTGTGAGGTGGATGTATGTTTGCTGGGTGTGTGCCTGCGTTTGTGTACTTTGGGAGGGGGCGTCACAGACACACTGGGAGAGGACACAGGGGACGATTAAATGGTAGTGGGGGTGGTAATTGCACGTGAGCGGGGTGTGGTGGTGGGTGTGCTGGTGCGGGACCTAGTGGCTGTAGAGGTAGTGCATGCAGGTGAGAGTGTAGACGAGACTGGGAGGGAGGAGGGAGACGACGAGGATGGGGACACAGTGGAGGCAGTGGATGTTGCTGTGTCTGTATGTGCGTGATGCTTGCGTCAGTGCCTGTGGGATGTGTGGTGCTTATGTTTGCCTGGGCTTCCCTTGTGTGGTGAGGTGTGTGCATGCTGGTCTGATGGTGTGCTTGGGATATGTGCCTGGGATAGGCTGGGGTACATGGGATTGAGTCTGGGTGGAGGAAGTTGGAGGGGGGAGGCTAGACACAGGGACAATGGCTGCCATCAGTGCTGAGGCCAGAGTTTGCAGGGTTCGATGAAGGGCAGCCTGACCAGAATGAATGCCCTCCAGGAATGCATTTGTGTGTTGCAATTCCCTTTCTACACCCTGGATGGCATTCAAAATGGTAGACTGCCCAACAGTGGGGGACCTGAGGAGGTCAATGGCCTCCTCACTGAGGGCAGCAGAGGTGACAGGGGCAGGGGCTGAGGTGCCAAGGGCGAAGGTGATGCCCACCCTCCTGGGTGAGCGGGCACGGGGCGAAGGCTGAGGGGCTGCTGTGAGGGCAGTGCTGGTAGGGGGGTGGCGGCTGTTCCTGTAGAAGTGGGGGGCACAGATTTTGCTGCCACCACAAGGGAGCTCCCATCGGAGGACGAGTCTGTGTCGCTGGTTGCAGATCCTGCGACCGCCGTGAAGCTCCCCTCGCCCTCCGTCCCACTGGTGTATTCCGAGTCCGTGGTGTGGCCCTCTAGGGCCATTTGGGATGCAGCTCCCTCGTGCACCGGTGCCACTGTACCTCCGCCTGATGATGCTGATGCACACAAGAACAGGGAGACCACAAAAAGGGGGACGACGACAGAAGAAAGACAGGTTGAGTGCATGGCTTACCGCAACCGGTGGCGGACAATGCAGACACAGCAGCCCCCTGCACTACGGCGCGCTGTTGGGCTCTACAGATGCAGTTCCTGTGATATGGCCTACATGGCTATGGTCGACATCTGCACACATAGATGACACAGGGGCATGTATACCTGTACTTTGCACTCTACAGAAGTGAGGTGGAGTGCCACATGGCCTGCATTACGGAGGGGCCTAGCCTACGGAACTCGCCCTGGCCTAAGGGAACCCACAGCCCTCCTACCTCACCCAGACACCTTCACTGCTTGCAAAGTCAGCAGAATGATATTGTACTCACCCCCTTGTGTCTGCTGTGATGCCTTCAAGCGCCCATCCAACTCAGCGTAGGCCACCGCCAGGATCTGGAACATCAGGGGGGTCATGGTACGACAGGCACCCCTCCCACGTTGGGAGGCCATCCCCAGCTGATCCTCCACCGTCTTCTTGCTCCAGCGGCGAATGTCCTCCCATCATTTCCGGCATTGGGTGCCTCGTCTGTGGTGGACCCCCAGGGTCCGGACGTCCTTGGCGATGGCACGCCAAATATCCTTCTTCTGGTGGGTGCTGACCTAAATGAAATGTACAGGGGAAGAAGAGAAGTCATTAGCAACTGCACCGTCGAAGTGAGTGGCCCACATCCCTACCCTTGCCATGTGGCACATGCATTCACAGTCCTTCATGCACGCAGAACTGTGCCCCCTTCATTCTTACAACCAGCCCTCTCCACTCAGGCATAGCCCATTCAATGTGCTCCCTGTGTACTTACCTGTTGGTCTGGAGGACCGTAGAGTAGCGTGTTCTGGGGGAGGACCCCGTCCACGAGCTTCTCCAACTCCTGTGCAGTGAAGGCAGGGGCCCTTTCCCCAGACACACGAGCCATTGTCTCTTCCAGACCGAGGTCACAGCAGCACTTGCAGTGTAGGTCCTCTCCTGTCGAAGATCAGGTATTGAGTGATTGAACAGATAGAAAATGGCGGTCACGTCTGCGGCGGTGACATCCACGGCGGTGCGTACCATCACCGCCGGCGCTCTTCGTCATTGGCTCCTGGGACCCATAGGGTCCAATGTTGACCAATGCAGCATTATGCCACGGTCTTCGACCACCTACTGCAACGGTGTACAACGCCAGCGCAGTTACCTCACATCCCATTGTCCCAGTTTAGAGGTCAGGTAGCCGCCATTTCAGGGGCCCACATGGGTTCATTTTTAAGTGCGTCACACATACCTAGGCCTAGACTCAACACACATACAGGCAACTTTTTGGATTATGATTCGTGTTCTGTGTAGACTGTGGGTACATACCTCTGAGTTGTTTGACTCTGTGGTCGCTGTTGTCCTTCCTAGGCACCGTCCGCTGGGACATGTGAGGAGTTGGTGGAATCCTCCGGTGTACCAACCGCTGGTGGACCTGTTGACAATGGAGGAGTGACATTTAATCATCACCTACAGGTCTGACCGTGCCACAATCCAGGAACTGTGTGCCCAGTTGGAGCCTGACCTGATGTCAGCAATCCGCTATCCCACAGGAATCCCCCATCAAGTGCAGGTGCTATCAGTGCTCCATTTCCTTGCAAGTGGGTCATTTCAAACAACAGTGTTCATGGCATCAGGGATGTCACAGCATATGTTTTTCAACGTGTTGTCCAGAGTGTTGTCTGCCCTGCTGAAACACATGCAGAGCTACATCGTTTTACCTCAGGTGGAGGATTTGCCTACAGTGAAACGTGACTTCTCTGCCCTTGGACTTATCCCCAACATCATAGGTGCCATTGATGGGACCCATGTAGCTCTGGTCCCCCCCGCAGGAGTGAACAGGTGTACAGGAACCAGAAGAGTTATCATTCCATGAATGTACAGATGGTATGTTTGGCAGACCAGTACATCTCCCAGGTAAATGCTATGTTCCCTGGCTCAGTGCATGACGCCTACATCCTGCGGAATAGCAGCATCCCTTATGTGATGGGTCAACTCCAGAGGCACCGGGTGTGGCTATTAGGGGACCCTGGTTACCCCAACCTGTCATGGCTACTGACCCCAGTGAGGAATCCCAGGACCAGGGCAAAGGAACGCTACAATGAGGCCCATGGGCGGACTAGGAGGGTGATCAAATGCACCTTCGGCCTCCTGAAGGCCAGGTTCAGGTGCTTCCATATGACAGGTGGTTCCCTATTCTACTCACCAAGGAAGGTGTGCCAGATCATCGTGGCCTGCTGTATGCTTCACAATTTGGCTTTGCGACGACAGGTGCCTTTTCTGCAGGAGGATGGTCCAGATGACGGTGTTGTGGAATCTGTGGAGCCTGTGGACAGTGATGAGGAGGAAGCAGAGGAAGAAGATATTGACAACAGGGACTCAGTTATACAGCAATATTTCCAGTGACACACAGGTGAGAATACATTCCTGCCTTCTACAAGTACTTTCACACTTCTACCTCTATCCTGTCTGTCGATTTCAACCAGTATATGGTAACTGAGTTGTACATTTCCATTACGGTTTCACAGGTGTGGTTTCCAACATGTGTCATCTGCTTAGATTCCTCATGGACTTGAGATGTGTGACATAGGTATGTTGACATTACATTTGACAACGCATTTTGTCACTGTCATTGCTAATACACATTTTCAAAATCAAAGACTGACTCCAGGTTGTTTTGTGCTTCAAGGGTGTTTACTACGGTGCTAAATATTGGAGGGGGGTTGTAAAATAGTGAGGGGTGATGGTGGAGGAATGTCCATGGCAGAGTCCAGTCTATTAGTCTGACAGGTGCATTGCCCATATGGGCATAGGAAGTGGAGCTGGGGCAGTTCCAAGATGGACAGGGTTACAAAGTGGGACAGTAGGATGACAATCAGGGTGGTCTTATTTCTTGGCGGAGGTCTTGGTATCGTGCTCTGTCTTGTTCCTGGTTCTCAGGGACCGATTGCGGGGTGGTTCTCCCTCTGGAGGGGGGGGTGCTGGTGTGGTGGTCCTGTGGCGGTGCCTCCTGTCCACTAGCGCCGGTGGAGGTGGTGGGCAGTTCATCGTCCAGGCTAGTGTCAGGGGCCCCTTGGAGTGCCACAGTGTCCCTCCTGGTGTTCAGTATCTCCTTCAGCACCCCTACAATGGTGCCCAGGGCGGTGCTGATGGTTCTGAGTTCCTCCCTGAAGCCCAAATACTGTTCCTCCTGCAGGCGCTGGGTCTCCTGAAACTTGGCCAGTACCGTTGCCATCGTCTCCTGGGAATGGTGGTAGGCTCCCATGATGTTGGAGAGGGCCTCGTGGAGAGTGGGTTCCCTAGGCCTTCCGCCCCCTGTCGCACGGCAGCCCTCCCAGTTCCCCTGTGTTCCTGTGGCTCCGTCCCCTGGACCGTGTGCCCACTGCCACTGCCCCCAGGTCCCTGTTGTTGTTGGGGTGGTGGGTTCTCCTGGGTTCCCTGTAGTGGTGGACACACAGCTGATTGACGTGTCCTGGGGACGGAGGTATGGGCCGGCTGGGTTGGTGTTGTGCTGGTGTTACCAGAGGGTGGAAGGTCTGTGGTGGGCTGTGCCTGTGTGAGGGGAACCGACTGTCCCGAGGCTCACGATGGTCCGGGCTGGTCATCTAGATCCAGGTGGACAGAGCTGCTGTCATCACTGTGGGCCTCTTCTGTGGGTGGGGTGGAGATGTCTGGACCCTCCTGTCTGGTGACGTTGGGTAGTGGTCCTGCAGGGGTGTAAAGGCATGATTATTGCATCTGTGTGTTTCATGGTGTGCAATGGGTGGGTGACTGTGTACCCCAGTGCTAGCATTCCTGTGTGTGGGCTTGTGTGATGATGGTTGAGGGGGGTGTTATGGGTATGTGCAGTGGGCATGCTTTAGTGATGGGTGTCCATGCTTTGTTTTTACATGCAGGGCTTGGTGTTGGGATGTGTGGTTTGTGATATTGGTACATTTGTGAGGAGTTGGAGTGATAGGGGTTGGGGCGAGGGTGGGGGTCTGTGATAGCATGCAGGTAGGGTGGGGGATATGATAGTTAAGATTTGACTTACCAGAGTCCATTCCTCCACCGACTCCTGCGAGGCCCTCAGGATGCAAAATCGCCAAGACCTGCTCCTCCCATGTTGATAGTTGTGGGGGAGGAGGTGGGGGTCTGCCGCCAGTCCGCTGTACCGCGAAGTTGTGTCTGGAGACCACGGAACACACCTTCCCCCGTAGGTCGTTCCACCTCTTCCTGATGTCGTCCCGATTTCTTGGGTGCTGTCCCACTGCGTTGACCCTGTCGACTATTCCTCGCCATAGCTCCTTCTTCCTAGCTATGGAGGTGTGCTGCACCTGTGATCCA
Organism: Pleurodeles waltl; assembly: GCF_031143425.1. Lineage (NCBI taxonomy): Eukaryota > Metazoa > Chordata > Amphibia > Caudata > Salamandridae > Pleurodeles > Pleurodeles waltl. The sequence continues at coordinate 74,076,833 of NC_090439.1, forward strand.
AATATCTGTGGCTCTACCCGTACGATTTCCTCCACCATGACCCTGAGCTCCTCCTCAGAGAACCTGGGGTGTCTTTGCCGTGCCATGGGGTGGTGTAGGTGATGTGTGGGTTGGTGTATGTGGTGATAAGTGTGGTGATATGTAGTGGTGTGTGGTGTTTTGTGCGTGGAAGTTGTGTTGGTGATGGTGTTGAGTGTCTGTGGCTGCTAGTTTGTGGATGGTGGTGTCTCTCTGTGTGCTTCGTTCTCAATTGTTGTCACAGGGGTTTGTGGGTGATGTGGGTGTGTGTTTTATATAGTATTAAGTGTGTGGGTGTGGTGTGTGTACGTGTCTCAGGTGTGTGTATTTCGAATTGTCCAATGTGGTGGTGGTTTGGAGATGTGTGTGTATTTTGAGCGCGGCGGTGTGTACTGCCAATGGAATACCGCGGTTGAAAGACCGCCGCGTGGATTCATGGGTTGTGATAGCATGGGCATATTTCTGTTGGCGTGACAGTGGATGTTTTGTTTTCGCCAGTTTATCACTGACCTTTGGTGTGGCGGACTTGTGTGGGTGTCTGAATTTTGTCGGATTTCGGGATTTGGGTCATAATAGCTGTGCCGGATTTCTGCGGCCACGGCGGTGTGTTGGCGGTCTTCTGCACAGCGGTAAGCGGCTTTTACCGCCAATGTTGCAATGACCCCCATAGTAATGTGTTTTATATATCCTGACAGTGAAATACTGCTACATTTGTTTTTCACTGTTGCAAGGCCTGTACCTCTCATAGGTTGATATGGGGGCTACCTTTAAATATGATTAAACTGTAGATTCCCTTTGGGAGCGGATGGAGATGTGGAGTTTGGGGTCTCTGAGCTCACAATTTAAAAATACATCTTTTAGTAAAGTTGATTTTAAGATTGTATGTTTGAAAATGCCACTTTTAGAAAGTGGCCATTTTCTTGCTTAAACCATTTTTGGGACTCTGCCTGTTTGTGGATTCACTGTCTGGGTCAGTTTGACAGCTGGGCTGGTTGCTCCTCTCACTAGACAGTGACACAAAGGGAGCTGGGGTGCAGTCTGCATTTCCTGATGAGCCATCTGTGCTAGGAGGGAGGGGAGGGGTAGTCACTCATACCTGAAAGGGATGTGCCCTCACACAATGCAGTCTCCAACCCCCTGGTGAGTATCTGGGGCCTGGCCTAGGCAGGGCAGGATTTCACAATCAAGAGAGACTTTGCTTTGAAGTAGGCCTACTTCAAAGGAGAAAATGGGTATAAGAAGGGTACTCAAAACCACAGACCTTTATTTTTGGTAACACTGAGTATTGTCTTTACTTGTGCATAAGTACTGTGTAACTATAAGTGGCATTGCATGAGCTTTGCATGTCTCCTAGTTCAGCCTAAGCTGCTCTGCTATAGCTACCTGCATCAGCCTAAGCTGCTAGAACACTACTACATTCACTAACAAGGGATAACTGGACCTGGTGTAAGGTGTAAGTACCCAAGGTACCCACTACAAACCAGGCCAGCCTCCTACACGTGGTGCCCTACTTGAAGGAGGGAGTTGATACACATCAGGAGGTTCAGGGGTATGAGGTAGCTCCAGTGATGCACAGGGTCCCTGAGGTGGATTGGGGAACTGGCATGGGGACTCATATTCCAACTAGTGAGAGGGACACTGTACTGACTCTAGGTGAGAGTGACAGGGAGAGGGGATCCCCCCAGGTAGAAGGCCTGGTTATGGAGTGTGACAACATCCAGAAGAGTGTGGGTTGAGTGTCAGGGGCAGTCAGGTACTGTCTCACCAGTCTCAGGAGGGTGATGTGGGGTACTTTTTCAAGGCTGAGTCACTAGATAGTTAGGCTTAGGGTACTTTGGTTAATTCATGTGAGGGGCTGAGTGAGGTAATTGCTGGGGAGCATATGTCTAGTCTTTATTTTCCAGAGCCACGCCAACACCAAGTGGAATGTGAGTTCTCTGGCCCCAGGGAACTTACACTGGAGGCAGACCTCTGGGTGAGTACCAGAGAGTCTGAGGAGGCATTGGGGGTGCTCTTGAGGGTAGTGGTCTAGGTATTTCCCAACCAGGTGGGGTAGGAAAGGATTGCAGTGTCCCAGGTAGGTCCCAGTGTAGTGGGACGGGTGAGGGTCTCCATGTCCAGTCTCAGAGGAGAGGTCATGGGGATGGGCTGAGGCCCAGGGTGCCTGAGATCCAGTCCCAGGTCCTGGAGAGTTCCATGAGGGAACACCAGGAGGGGAGTCTTGCCTGTACCGTAGGACCATCTGCTGAGGGAGATCCCACAATGTCAAGAGAACTTGGGGTGGCTGTAGCCAGCGTCCCATCAGTTCTAGTGTCTGGCAGTACCACTCCTGGTGATGAGGTGTAAAAGTGCAGACAGAGGGTTGAGAGGGGGTGTCGGACCCCAGTGGATAACCTGGAGGGTCAGGGGTCAGCTCTGAGAGCAGAGCCTCACAGGAATGACATTGGTGAGATCATTTCTGGTTTTTGGGGAATCCAGACTCTGCCAGATGGGCAGAGGTCAGGAGACCTTCACCAACCAGACTCTTGTGTGGCCCTTGGCAATGGTTTGTCTCTTGTGGGGGGTAAGTGTGCCCCCCAGGAAGTGCTGGTATGCCAGGTCAAACCGCAGGGTGGTGACTCTGGGTTGAATGATCAGGTTCTGACCTGATGGGCAGTAGGTGTGCTCCCAAGGAAGTCCTGGTGTGCCAGGCAGTGGTTCAACTGCAGGGTGGTGACTCTGGGTTGGATGACCAGGTTCAGAGGGTAAACTTTGACCTGGTGGGGGCTAGGTTTTCCCCCCACAGGAAGTCCTGGGTTGCCAGGCAGTGGTCCAGTCTGAGAGTACAGACCCTGGGCTGGAAGATCAGGTACAGGGGGTAAACCCTGACCTGAAGGGGGGATTGGCCAATCACCCTCCATTTGATTTCTAGGGGTACTCTCCCTGAGGGGGAGGGTGCAGAACCCTGAAAGTAGGGGCAGGTCAGGGGATGACTGACCCCTGACCCCTGTTCAATCTAAGGGTACAGACCCTGGATTGGAAGGCCAGGTTCAGCGTGCCCCCCCGACCTGGAGGAAGGGCTACTGCTAACAGTGTCCCTACCATGTTGTCTTCTGGGAGGGCCACTCCTAGATGGGGGGTGCAGGACCCCAGAAAGGAGGGCAGGGGGAGGGAAGCTTCACCCCTGGCCCTGGTCCAACCTGAATGTACAGACCCCAGGTTGGAGGGCCAGCTGCAGGTTAACATCCTTGCACTGGTGGAAGAATTGTGCAGGACTGCTTCTACAAGCACCCTGACAATTGTCGACTATGAGGGTGCCCCTCCTGGAAGGAGGGTACAGAGCCCCAGAGGGGAGGACCAGGGTCAGGCTGTCATTCCTGACCTGGTGGAAGGGAGAGTGGTCAAAGGGTGCCAGGCACCTGGGGCTGCTGTCCCCCACTCTCCACAGTCACAGTGGTTGGAGAGGCCTGAGGTCGGGCTCTCATCCCTGTCAGTAGTCAGGGGTCACAGTGGCTTGCTGTCCTGGTGGACAGTGTTGCCCCGGATGGGGTGCGAATCACACCCCGTGGGTGGAGTGGGCAACACCACTGTGTTGGTCCTGGTGATACTATCTGCCCCCTGGGATACATCTGTGAGCAAAGTAAGGTTAGGTACTGCACAGGTGGTATCTGCGGATGAGGAGAGGGGTTCCCCATGGGTTAGCTTAGTGGGCCCTAAGAGTATGGACAGAGGGATTCAACTGGAGTCAGGAAGGCGTAGAACTGGAACCTGCCCCTGCTGTTGTGGGCCTGGGTCCCTGTTCTATTGCCCCAATCAGGGAAGTACATCAAGGTATTGATTGTTCTCCCCTTGTCTTTAGGCTGGTAGGGGATCGCGTTGGACTTTTTTTGCTTATGCAGGGTCATCCCCAATCTTTTACCCTCCTGCCTCCTATTTTTTCTGACCTGTTGCTGTTGGCTTTTGAACTCTGAGCACTTTGCCACTGCTAACCACTGCTAAAGTGCATATGCTCTCTGTGTAAATTGTATTGTTGATTGGTTTATCCATGATTGGCATATTTGATTTACTAGTAAAGTGCACTGGAGGTGCCAGGACCTGTAAATCAAATACTACTAGTGGGCCTGCAGCACTGGTTGTGCCACCCATATCAGTAGCTCTGTAATCATGTCTCAGATCTGCCATTGCAGTGTCTGTGTGAGCAGTTTTAACTGTAAATTCGACTTGACAAGTGTACCCACTTGCCAGGCCTAAACGTTCCCTTTTCTTACATGTAAGACACCCGTAAGGTAGGCCCTAGGTAGCCCCAAGGGCAGGGTGCAGTGTATGGTTAAGGTAGAACATATAGTAATGTGTTTTATATGTTCTGACAGTGAAATAATGCTAAATTCGTTTTTCACTGTTGCAAGCCTGTCCCTCTCATAGGTTAACATGGGGGCTACCTTTAAATCTGATTAAAGTGTAGATTCCCTTTGGGAGCGGATGGACATTTGGAGTTTAGTGTCTCTGAGCTCACAATTTAAAAACACATCTTTTAGTAAAGTTGATTTGAAGATTGTGTGTTTGAAAATGCCACTTTTAGAAAGTGAGCATTTTCTTGCTTATACCATTTCTGTGACTCTGCCTGTTTGTGGATTCCCTGTCTGGGCCAGTTTGACAGTTGTGCTGGTTGCACCTCACACTAGACAGTGACACAAAAGGAGCTGGGGTGTAGTCTGCATTTCCTGATGAGCCATCTGTGCTAGGAGGGATGGGAGGAGTGGTCACTTACCTCTGAAAGGGCTGTGCCTGTACTCACACAATGCAGTCTCCGACCCCCTGGTGAGTGTCTGGGGCCTGGCCATGGCAAGGCAGGATTTCACATTCAAAAGAGACTTTACTTTGAAGTAGGCCTACTTCAAAGGAGAAATGGGGTATAAGAAGGGCACCCAAAACCACAGACTTTAGATCACTTCTGGACATCAAAGGAACCTCTGCCTGGAGAAGAGCTGAAGAGCTGAGGAGAAGTGCAGCCCTGCCTTTGACTGTGCTTTGTGGAGCTATCCTGCAGTTGCTGCTTCTGCTAGAGGAAAAAGACTGGACTTTGTGTTGCCTTCCTTCTTGTGAAGAACTCTCCAAGGGCTTAATTTAGAGGTTGCCTCCTGTTATTTGAACTCTCAGGGACAGCAAAGACTTCTCTCTGCCAGCACCTGGAGTCTCTGCAGAGACTCCTACTCTGCCAAGTGGTGCCCATCCAGTTCCTGGGTCCCTAAAAGGAGAAGCTGGCAGCCCAAGAGTGAGAAATCCATGCACTGACCGCCGTGCGGGGAAAAGTTCGAGACGCAACTCTGATCTGCGGCTGAAAAATCGACGCGCTGCCTGCTTCGCTGCTGAAAATCGATGCAACACGACCAGAAAATCAATGACTGCAGCTGGAGAAACGTTGCTCCGCATCGCTCATGGAGGCTGGTGAGATCGCACGCCGTGCTGCATACTTTTTGGACCATCATGAGGCTGAATTTCTGATGCAGACACCGCTGGGCATGTAAAAACGATGCACGGCCTGCCCGAATCTGAGAGTGCTGACCGGATCAACGCATTGCTCTCGTGCGGAGAGAAGAAACGATGCACGCCAACCCGACTACAGGAGAAATGGCACAAGATCTCGCTCGTGAGTGAAATCGACGCATCGCAAGCCCTTTTTGACGCCCACTCGCCCCTGCGGGGTAATTTTTGACGCACCCAAGGTACTTTTTCACAGTGTTAGCGTTGTGTTTAAAATTACATGAAGACTCTTTTTGCATTTTTAGTGATTACTTGACTTGTGTATTGTGGATTTTTGACGTTTTGGTCTTATTTTGTTTAGATAAATATTTCCTATTGTTCTAAACCTGTATTGTGTCATTTTGTAGTGTTTTCATTAAGTTACTGTGTGTGTTGGTACAAATAATTTACACCTAGCACTCTGAAGTTAAGCCTTCTGCTCGTGCTAAGCTACCAAGGGGTAAGCAGAAGCTAGCTGAGGGTGATTCTTTTTTACCCTGACTAGAGTGAGGGTCCTTGCTTGGACAGGGGGTAACCTGACTGCCAACCAAAGACCCCATTTCTAACATTATGCATGTGAATATTATTTATGAACAGTCAATATTATTTATTATTAATGTCATACACGCTATTGTTATCACCTAGGTGGGCACATTTTTCATTACCCTTGATTTCACTATTTTTACATAATTCGTGTTAATGCTCAGCTATTAATCATTGTAAATGTATCTGTATTTAATTCAGCCTTCACAGTCACATAAGGTGTGGATTCAGAAAAAGTAAAAAGCACTATCACCTTTCTGTCCTGCAAAGACGTTTTGTACACTCAAAGCACAACCTGCTCCTTTCATCCAGTGGAAAACTGGCAAACATGGTGGTGCATGACCTCCTTCTTCTTTTGTTGGTTGTAGGAGAGGGGTTCCTGAATTTTGAGCTCACCACTTGTCTGAAATGGCTTCCGGCTACACCTATCTATCAGCTCTCGCTGCGTCACAGCTGCTCATGCAAGTGCTATGACTGGTTGCTAAAGCTCTTTAAGCGTCATTCATTCACACTGTTCATCTCACAACAGATATGGATCTGTGAAGAAGTGGGCAATCTACAGACCTTTATGTACCCCTTCATACTGTGTTACATCCAAGTGGGCTAACACGCACTTTCATCTCTGCTGTTTATTTTCAAAGCGTTTGTAAGCACGCAAGAACAGCAGAGGTCTCCAGAGAGAAAGCATACAGCTGTTAACAGAAGAAAAATTCAATGCCAAAGTAAATGAATAGATGTGACCCAGGTGTGTCAAACGTCGAGTCGTTCCCACTGACAATGGTAGTAAGGTTGCCTGTGCCATTTAGTATGATGGATATTTTTGATTGCTGTTTTGTTCATAGCGTCAACCCCATTGTGCAGAACGTCCTCAAAAAACATTACAAAGCCTTTGACATGCTTTAATCCGTTGCACGATTTTCACACATTTCAGTAATTCATTTCAAGCCTGGAAGTATTTCAGAGTTATTCAGTGACTTCATATTTTCCCCATTGATGCTCATATGCTGCAACATGCTGCTATGTTTGTTTCTGCAGGAATAATGTAATTAATGGGTATGTGATGCAAAATAAATCTTTTAAGGTTTTGGCAAAGGCATTTAACAGGGGCTTTGCTATGAAAAGGAACTTTATAACAGTGTTGGGCTTAGGGCCTTGTGAAGAGCTGGACGCAGTCCAGTCTTTTCACAGGAGCTCTCGGGCTGGAAGTAGATGGCCTTAGGTGGGATAGGCTGGCGAGTTAGGCAGGGGAGGGTGCTTGGGAGGGTACAAAGGGGGGTGGGGTTGAGAGGATTGGCCTTTTTGGCGCCAGCAAGTCACGCTGCACAGAGGTTGGCCGATCCAGGGAATTTTAGTGCAGGTTATATTTCCTCTGTATAGTTATAGGGACTCTGCCCGGCGTTTTGTGTGGCAGGAGGTGGGTCGTGTTGCAGGAAGGAGCAGGCACGCAAGTGCCTTTTCAAGGTAACTGCAGTTGAGGGCATTAACGCTTTGGCATACGCTAAGCGATTTTTATCTGTGGCGTCGGATGGGTGCACGTTGTCAGCGACATTAACGCCATAAGGGCAGCACTTGCACGTGCTGGGCGAGGCGGGCCACGACAACCTCCTCAGGCCTGGGGTACTTGATCAGGCCTGGGTGGAGATGTCGCGTGCACAGTGCACAGTGACTCAGGGTGTGGCAGCAGCGACCGCCGCTTGCCGCTCTCCTGCAAAGGGCATTAAGAAAAAGCCCAAAAGAGGGGCGGGCCCGTTGTGTCCAACCCCCTTCAGGTTGGTATGGAGGAAGGGCCCCAAGGGGAGCCACAACAAGAGGCAGGGCGAAGGAGGGAGGACCTGGTAGGGAAGAGACCACAGGGAAACTTAGCAGGCCCTTCTGGGCTGGTGGAGAGTGCGCTGGGGCCTGCTCAGCAGGCAGTGCAGGCATTAGTGATGCCACCTGGGGTAGAGGAGCCATTGGCTCTCACTTTAGGTGGGGCCACTGCTAGGGGCTCTGGAGTGGACATGGCACAAACATTTGGGGGCCCTCAAAGGAAGGCAAAAGCGGGCAGTGCTGCGGCCATGATCCCAGGGAGTGCAGTGGCCAGCTTCAGCGGTGAGGCAGGTGGAATGGGGGCTGGGGAGCATTTCGATGAGGGCGGACAGGTGCAGGACATGAGGGGGCAGCCATCACACGCCCACTGACTGGTCGGTGGATATAGAAGCAAGAATTTAGGAGCAGGTGGCAGAAACAGAGCTTTAGTGGGAAAAGTTGTGTAAAGAGAGGGGAGAGGGCCACAAAGGCGAAGAGGAATGCAGCAGTTGCTGGAGGGGGCCAGGATGAGGGGCACAGGTCAGAGAAGGGCAGTTGGGTATGGATACCACAGCAGGAGCAGGGGTTAGCGCGGAAGAGCTGGATGACTGGGAAGAGGGTGCAATCCAAGAGAAAGAGGTGAGAGGGGTACAAATGAAAGGGCAGGGGCGCAGGAACCGTGCAACCCCCTCTTTTGCTTCTGTTTTACAGGTTTCTACGTTGGCACAAGGACGCACGGTCTACCGCAAGGAAGGTGGCAGGTGCAAGGCATTGCCGGACGCTGGAATGACGGCTCAGGTGTTTCAAGGTAAAGGAGACTGGTGGGCACCATGGGAGGTTAAGAGGGGAAAAGGGGGCACAGCTCAATACAAATCTGTGGGGGTGGGTGAGGATTCAATACACTTTCAGCCTGAGGCAGGTGATGTAGTTACATGTGGGACAGATAAAAGAGGAGATAAGGAGCCGCCGGCAAAGAGTGGGAATGAAGATACAGGGGTAGATGGACAAAAAAAGAGGATGAGGTTGATTTATACCAGTATATACTGTGAGAATTACCTGGCCAGGGCCATTGTCATGTTCAAATACATGGACATAATTCGGAAAACTCAGCTGTACTTCAGGGGTTTTGCATGGCTGAATTATGATGAGGAATTTCAGGCCAGAGTTAGCATTAATCTGGAGAAGCCGTGGGGGGAACGTGGATTATGAATTATGGATGCAGTGGATGGCATCTTCGCATTCTGCTGCATCAACTCACACAGCTAGTGGTGTCCCGGTAGTGTATACGCCATTTGAGCAGCGTCCCGTTCAGGGAGGGGCGGGTGTGCCTCAGAGGGCACAGGTATCTAACTCAGGAGCCTGTTGGAATTTCAACAAGGGGTTCTGCTCTAGGCACCCTTGTAAATTTAGACACGAGTGTTCCAAATGTGGGGGCAAGCATCCAGTTATGCAATGTTTCTCACTTGCCAATCCTGCCGAGCAGTGGAGAGCCGCCAGGGCTAAAGGAGGTCAAGGCACTACTGGGCCAAATGGCCCCTACTCCAATTAGGATAGAGAAATTGCTGCATTGGCTGCGAGTGTACCCAGATTTGGGCACAGCGCTCAAATTGGAGTGGGGTTTCAGAGAAGGTTTCCGGGTGGGTTATCAGGGTCTAAGGATGAGGAGATGGCTGGAGTTTGCAGTCAGATAAGGCTATGCCAGAGGAAGTGGCGGTGAAACTACACAAGGAGGTGGCAGAAGGCAGGATTGTGGGCCCCTTTTATGGGTGGCCCATGGAGGACTTGATGACCTCACCTTTGGGAGTGGTACCCAAAAAAAAAGCAGAAGGGAATTTAGGCTGATACATCATGTGTCGTGGCCTGAAGAGGCGTTGGTAAATGATTTAATCGCATCAGAGGATACGAGGGTGGTATACGCCACGGTGGATGATGCCACACGGATCATACAGGGGTGCGGGAAAAGTGCGGAGATGGCTAAATGCGACATCAAGGCAGCCTTCCGGCTGCTTCCTATTCACCCAGAAGATTTCTCTTTGCTAGGAATGCAGCTGGGGGGGCATATATGTGGAAAGAGACCTGCCAATGGGATGTTCGATTTCATGTGCATTGTTTGAAGCCTTTAGTACATTCTTGCAGCGGGTTTTTGGTGAGGTGAGTGGATATCGGATGGTGTCACACTATCTAGATGATTTTCTTTTTGTGAGGACAGCACAGTCTGGCTTGTGTGGCAGGGCACTTTGGCTTTTTGAACAGTTGGCGCAAGATTTTGGGGTACCTTGGGCACCGGAAAAAACGGAAGGCCCTAGTTATGTCTTAACCTTTTTGGGCATTGAACTGGACACGAGGGATTTCTTAGCTTACCTACTGATTGAAAAGGTGGAGGAGATTCTGTTGTTCTTGAGGGAGGTCAGATTGAAGCGTAAGATTGAACTGCGCGTGGCTCAACAACTACTGGGTTTCCTCAATTTTGCATGTAGAGTGCTTCAGGGTGGCAGAACTTTTTGTAGGCGCATGGGCCTGGCTGTGTAGGGTGCATCCCTCCCGCATCACAGGATAAGGTTGACAGTGGGATTACGGGAAGACATTAGAGTATGGGAACTGTTTTTGACACAGTTTAACTGGGTCTCAATGTCTTTTCGGGAGGAGGACACTGTGGGGCAGGTGCAATTTCTTTCTGATGCGGCAGGCGAAGCTGTTTTTGGACTTTTCTGGGATGGGCGCTGGAGTGCAGAGACATGGCCTGCCCAATAGTTGAGACAGGGGTGGAGTATTGCCTTTTTGGAATTCTTTCCTCTGTTAGTGGTGCTGTCAGTATGGAGAGACAAATTGTCTAACAGGACAGTGATGTTTCATGTGGATAATTTGACAGTGGTTGAGTTGTTGAACAAACAGAAAGCGAGGGATCTGAGAGTGCTGAAGTTGCTTAGGCAGTTTATGTTGCGTTGTTTAACTCTAAACATAATATTTAAGGCTGCACACATTCCTGGGGTAAACAACTCCATTGCAGATTCCCTTTCTCATTTGCAGTGGTAGCGTTTCTGACAGTTGGCACTCGCGCAGATGAATTCAAGACAGCTGTCCCGGCAGACACTTGGGAGTGGGGGGCGCGATGGTCATGAGACTGGTGGAGAGGTCGCTAGCGGAATCAACCCTCAAGAGTTATCACCCAGCATGGTTGGAATTTCAGGATTTTGAAGCTTACAGGGGCCAATTTTGAGTCAGGAACGGGGAATACTGGAGGCTCCGGTAATGCGTTTTGTTGTGTTTTTGATTCAGAAAGGTTTATCGCCTGCCACGATTGGGGAAAGTTAGCAGGGGTGTCTTTTTATGTGAAGTTATTTTTTGGCTGGGACCTGGCAAAAAATGACATTCTGGGAAAAATGCTGAAGGGTTGGGGGAAGGTTCGTACAAGTTCAGTTTTTGTCAGAGAAGCCATTATGTTCGAGTTGTTGTTGGAGATTCTGCACGTGTTGCCAGTGTGTTGTTTGAATGCAGATGAGGCGGCACTATTCCGGTTGTGTATGTTATGGATGTTTTTTGGGGCCTTTCGAGTGTCTGAATTGTTGGGAGTGGGGACAGAGTGTGGTTTAAAGAACAGTGAGGTGCAACGTCAAGGCGGGAGACTGGGGATATGGTTGAGGCGATCAAAGATGGATCAGTTGGGCAAGGGTAAGTGGATTTGGTTGGAGCAAGGAGGAGAGGTGGAAGCATGCCCGGTACGGGAATGGCACAAATTCACAGTGTGCAGGAGAAGTCGGGAACAATGGGTTTTTCATCATGAGAATGGCACTAAAGTTACAGCTTTTCAGTTGTTGTCTGTTTTGAGGGTGGCTCTGAGGTGACTGGGAAGGCAGGCGAGTAATTTCGGTACTCACTCCTTTAGAATTGGCGCAGTGACAGAGGCAGCCAGGTCGGGTGGGACTGGGATAGGATCAGGCGCATTGGATGGTGGCACTCAAAGTGCTGTGAGAGCTATGCTAGAGCCTAGTTCTGCTTGAGGGGAAAGTACGAGGCAGGTTGGTCTGGGTAAAGGGGGGAATGGGGGGGGGGGTTTGTGGTATTATGCACTGACATTTGTTTCTTTTTCCAGGTTGCATGAGTGGCCTGGAGAAGAATAAGTCAATCATGTGGTTTGTCGGCCATTCTTTTGTGCATTGGGTGGCCAAGTATGTGGAGAAACAGGTCTATGGATGATCTTTGGGACTCCTGAGCAGCCGGCATGAAGTGCTGTGGTGGGGAAAGAGCGGCAGGAGGCAGGGCAATTTGCTTCTGTTTATTAAATCAATTTTGCTGACGTGAGGATGTCCAGATGTACTGGTAGTACACCTTGGGGAAAATGACTTGGTCTGTCTGTACCCTACTGCTACACATCCAGTGAGATCTGGTCCTGATGAGGCGCAACATGCATGGAACCTGCTTGGTGTGGACAGAATTTGTGCCACAAAGGAAATGGCGTGGAGAACAAAAACATGGGGCAATTGAGAAGGCCCGGAGGAAGCTCAATAGGGCTATGCGGGTTTCTTGCTGGGCTCATGACAGTAAGGTTCTGACACATGAGGGTCTGAAGGCGGAGGAACAGGTGCTTTTCAGGGATGATGGTGTGCATCTCTCGGACATGGGGAATGCACATTACCTGAGGAGTTGCATTTCTTGCTGACTAATTTGTGGGGCGAAAGATTTTGGCGGGGAGATGTGGATGGTCAAGCATGAGGTTGCAGTGGGTTTGCTGGTGTGGCAGCAACACTCCAAGTCGGTTTTACTGAGTGGCAGTAGATGGGGGAGGGTGGAGAGTCAGATGCAGGCTTTCCACCCTTCCAGGGGGGAAAAGAAGCAGGTGAAGGATAACAGACTGGGGGAGGCTTGAGTAAGGCAAGGGATAAAAGGAAAAAGCGGGATGTGTGGGAATGGAAGTGGAATTTGGGTGAGCGAAGGATAAGTGGAGGATTGAAATGTGAATGGAAGAAAGGGAGTTACAAGGTTAAAATAAATGTTGTTATTTAAATTCTAGTTACATTGATGTGTTATGTTTATTGAGCAAGCCTGTCCTAATAAATGGCCTTTTCCACTAAATAAGGGTGTCGGGGTCTATGTCCCGATAGGGCCCTGTGAAGAGCTGGACGCAGTTTCAGAGAGGCCTCTGAACCTTGTTGTGTCCCTGTAACTCACACAAGAGGTCAGCAAATTCACTCTTGGTAGCCTGGGATGGAAGTAAGCAGGTCCAGTTGTCCTTCCCAGTCATCAAGGCAGTCCTTCCAGCAGCAGTGCAGTCCTTCTTTTGAATTTTCCACAAGTCTACGTGTGTTCTGATAAGTGGCTCTGGAGGCCCAATATTTAAACCTGGTGCAGCATTTGTGTGGGAATATACCCTCTACTACACACAATTTTGGTTCTAGAAAGTTCTTCCTCTTTCCCTGGTCAGGGGTCCGGACCGTCTGGGGTGGCAAAAGGTAGCTGAAACTGCTAAGCTGACTTGCTATACTTGTCTTTACTGGACCTACAACTGGACCTGCTTGAGACCTGCTGCTGGCCTTTGTTGGTGGGAGCCCTGATCCTCTAGATGTACCCCCCAGGTTCTGGACCCTTGGCTGGCATCAATAGAAGCTACATCTTAAAGGAAAAGGTGAAAATCCTAACGTTTGGGCTTCTCACGACCACAAACGAGGCAGTTTGTGCCATGACTCTGATGCCCAAGACAACAGACACTGCAAAGTTCTGGTGAAACTTGCTCTTCACACTGACAAAGTCTGTCCACAGTGACCGTCAATATGAGACCTACACATCACACTATAGCAAGACAGCCTGCAATGACCACCAATGCGCAACTACAGCAACAACCGTCTGCAACACCGACCAGCCTTTCTCACTATCGCGACAACTGTTTGCGACACCCAGCCTGCTCTTCACCACAACTATCCACAACACTCAGCCTCCTCCTTGCTGCCTCCTCCATCCTAAATGGAACTTTTTGTGCCAGACTTGAGAATGTAACTCTTCAGTTGGACTAACTGGGCTCTGTATCTGACCCATGCTCCATTGCAGTAGGCCTGAACTTGTGACTTTCCCTCAGTCTAGTGCAGCCAGATAACTGTGAGTGGGTTTTGTGCTTTTAAACAATATCTTCACTTAAACCTTTAAAACTGAATATTTCTTGTTCTACTGATCGGATTATTTTTGTTCTGGTATTATTTTATCCATTAAAATTTACTTTATGGTTAGGATTTTTCTTGTGTTGGGTTGTCACTTTATTGGTGAATGTTTGATGCATACACACTTTACACAGTGTGTCTATGTTGAGCCTAACTGCTTTTGTGCCAAGTTGCCAGAGGGTTAAGCATGTGTTAATGAAGTGACTTTTTGTGCTTCACTCCGACAAGGATTGTTGCTGTTGCCTGAGTGGAACGTTTAGTGCAATTTTCCTACACTAACAATAATGTGGCTCTACCAGAAAAGTAGGGGGATTCTCCTAGCAGTATATTCATGTCCTTCAAAATCAGATTCTAATTACGATGAAAGACGTATGTTGTGCGCTGTAACAGAGACCAATGTTCAAAAATGTAAAAAGAGAGCTATTTGTACTAAACCCATCACTTCTCTTCTAAATTGTCAGAAAGGACTAGTGTGAGCAGTGTGCAAGGTTTAAACATTTAAAAGTGAAACAAATACACAATCCATTGTTTAGGTCAAGCACAGACGTTGCCAGGCTATTTGAATCAATGCAAAATGAGACACCTTACTATGAATTCTGGCCCAGATTTAAGAGGGCCTGTTGTCATTCCATCACCACATTAGCATCATTTTTGTTGACACTAATGTGCTGTTGGAAGGCAAAAAGCCTACACCATATTTAGAAAATGAAGCAATGCATATGTTGTGCTACTTTGTAATACGTTGCACTGCATTATGTCTGCGCCAGGCATAATGTATGCAACGGGCCGTTCTGGCGCTGGTGGGGGGGGGTGAAAGACAATGGCACAAAGAAATCTAAGAGATTTCTTTGCATCATTTTTATCATCATTTTTAATGCCTGCTAAGAGCAGGCGTTAAAGGGAGGCTCCCATTGTTTTCAATGGGCCTCTGGATGCATTGCAGGATTAGCACCACAACAAATTCTGCTAATTCTGCAAATTGCCAGACTACAGTAAAAAATTATGACACTAGTACCCCTGACTACTGCAATGGTGCGCCGTATTTTAAATACAGCACACACATGGTGGCATTGGGGGCACTAAGGGGTGCAAGAAAAGTGGTGCTGCACTGTGTGCAGCACCACTTTTCATATATCTGCCCCTTTTTTTCTTAACAAACACTATTAAAGACTGAGAGGCCTACACTAATTATATGTTTATTATGGGAAAAGAGAGGCACACCACTCTGTATTAGGAACAGGTGACTTAAAATAGTGGCTTGTTTGGGACACTAATGCACATTCAGCTATGGTACAGAAAATAATGTTGATTCCTCAACTCTTCTATTCATTCGAGACTACCATACTCTGAACAGAAGTAACAGTGGAACAGGTGGAAGTTATCAGGATGCAGTACCTTCAGTTCCTAAGGATCACTCATAAGTGGTATGAGTGGAAATCTCTTGCTGATGAGTGGAAATCTCTTGTTCTACCCTCTGGATGGAATTCTCCATTCAGAACTCAAAGGGGTTAACCAGGAAGTGACATAACTGAGAGCAGTATTCATTTTTCATCTCTCTTTATTGTTTTACATCTTTTCAAGTACCGCTAATTGGTGCCAAAAGATAGCATTGTAGTGTGTGTCATTCATTTCACATTAGTAATCAACACTAACTACTAAACCAATGCACACAGCAACATCATGAATACATATATAAACATCTGTTGAGCACTAAGTAATAATACCAGGCCTTTGGGCGAGAAGAGGGAGAGGAATTGAGAGGAAGGAAATATTTGTGGGCCCAAAATAAATTTGTCACCTCAGCACATACTCCTTGGTCCGCCAAAAAACAAAAGATAGCAACCAGTCATCAAAGACCCCTGACCTATCACACTACTCAACAAGCTCCCACACTAGTGACTGCCTGCAGCTCGGAGGGGACGATGGTCTGATTTACCTCCCAGTTTCCAAATATATGTGATATCTGAACCATGCCTTTGTGTCAGGAGTGTAGGGGATTTCCAGGTCATGCTTAAACAAAACAAGTACCAAATCAATAAAGGGAAGGGCATACATGTCTTTCTTCTCCCTATGCATTAAGACAAGCAGGTAAGTCCACGGAATCAGTGTAAACAGTCAGTCTGTAAAGTCTGAATTACATCCAGGACCGCTACCCTGGTCTGCGATAAAAGAGGGCAGTTCAAGACCATGTGGTAAAAATCGGGCTGTTTACATGTGGGGTAGTCCCTGGGTAAACATGGTGTATGTGAGCTGGGGTGAGATAGGTCTCATGGGCACACTGCAATTGTGTGAACTGTAGCCTAGAGTTCCTCAACACTTGTTTAACATGGGTTAATGGGCATTCAAATTGTGAATCAGACAGCGCAAAGCCCAAACAGTTTTTCCTCTAATTTTTTGGAGCCCAGTGCTGTTGCACTTACTGTGCTGTAGGGAAGTACCATCTTTCTTGGCATGCTACCCCCATTTTTACCTGTATGTCCGTCTGTTTTTGCCTGTCTCACTGGGATCCTGCTAGCCAGGACCTCAGTGCTCATAGTTTGTGGCCTAATGTGTGTGTTGTCAGTAGTGCTTAACTGTGTCACTGAGGCTCTGCCAACCAGAACCTCAGTGTTTATGCTCTCTCTCCTTTTAAATTTGTCACTTTAGGCTAGTGACTTCATTTACCAATTTCAATTGGAACACTGGACCCCCCTTATAAGTCCTTAGTATATTGTACCTAGGTACCAAGGGCATTGGGGTTCCAGGAGATCCTTATGGGCGCAGCATTTCTTTTGACACTCATAAGGAGCGCAGACAAACCCTTTCACAGGCCTGCCATTGCAGCCTGTATGAAATAGTGCACACACTATTTCACAACCATTTGCGCTGCACTTAAGTAACTAATAAGTCACCTATATGCCTAACCTTCATTTACTGAAGGTTAGGTGCAAAGTTACTAAGTGTGAGGACACCCTTGCACTAGCAAAGGTGCCCCCACGCAGTCCAGGGCCGATTCCGCAGACTTTGTGAGTGCGAGGACACCATTGCACGCATGGACTACATATAGGTCAATACCTATATGTAGCTTCACAATGGTAACCCTGAATATGGCCATGTAAGGTGTCTAAAATCATGGAATTGTCCCCCCATTTCAAAACTGATATTGGGGCGCCAATTCCATGTATCCTGGGGGCTCATCCACTATGGACCCCAGTACTGCCAAACCAGCTCTCTGAGGCTTGCACTGCAGCCACAGCTGCTGCCACCTCACAGACAGGGTTCTGCCCTCCTGGGGTCTGAGCAGCTCAGTCCCAGGAAAGCAGAACAAAGCATTTCCCTTGGGAGGAAGGTGTTACACCCTGTCCTTTGGAAATGGGTGTTGCAGGCTGGGAGGGGTAGCCTCCCAGAGCCTCTGGAAATGCTTTGAAGGGCACAGGTGGTGCCCTCCTTGCATAAGCCAGTCTACACCAGTTCAGAGACCCCCAGTCCCTGCTCTGGCGTGAAACTGGACAAAGGAAAGGGGAGTGACCACTCCCCTGTCCATCACTACCCAAGGGGTGGTGCTCAGAGCTTCTCCAGTGTGTCCCAGACTTCAGCCATCTTGTTTTCCAAGGTGTGGGGACACTCTGGAAGCCTCTGAGTGGCCAGTGCCAGCAGGTGACATCAGAGACCCCTCCTGAGAGGTCCATACCTGATAAGGTAGCCAATCCCCCTCTCAGGGCTATTTAGGGTCTCTCTTGTGGGTTTCTCTTCAGATTCTACTTGCAAGTTTCCAGCAGGAATCCTCTGCAACTACTACTTCGTCCTCTGACCTCAGATAAACCGCAGACTGCTCCAGGAACCGCTGTAACAGCAACAAAGTATCAATAAGGGCTACCTTTCCTCTGCAACTTCAGCTCCAGCCAGCAACTGCAACAGTTTCCATGGTGTGCATGCTCTGGGGACTCCCTGTCTTCACCCTGCACCAGAAGGACCGAATAAATCTCCTGTGGAGTGACAGAGTGACTTTCCTGCTCCAGCAAGCACCTTCTAAGATGACAACTGGTTCTCTTGGACTCCTCTCCTGGTGAGGAGCCTGCTCCTTGGAACACAGGTGGTGGACCCTTTTGACACAGACTGTCCTAAGGTCCTGCTGTCCAAATTTACAGGAGGTAAGAGCTTGCCTTTACCATTTACAACAGTACCCATGTGCACCACGTTATCTTCATCTCCTGAGGCCTATGTGCACTATTTGCAAGAATCGTTGGTGCACAGCTGGGTCTAGGTCCCCAGCACTCTGTCCTGAGCACTCTGTCCTGCGATGCTCAACTCGGTGAGGAGTTCTCCGGCGGCGTGAGACCTTCTTTTGTAATGCTGCAACAACCGCATTTGCACCTTTCTTGTCCCCATGTCCTGGGACCTCAGTGGGTGCTGCCGGGTCATCTGTGTGTTCCCTCCAGTGTTGGGAGCCCCCTCTGCCTCCTCAGTCCGAGTTGAGGCCCCCAGGTCCCTCCTGGGTCCAGGCAGTGCTACTTCGACGCTATCTGCGACATTGCTTGAACCAAGGCTTGTTGGACGAATCCAGCGCCAAAACCCTTCAGCATCCAACATCTCTACGTGGGACATCCATTGCATCATGCAGGAACCCGCAGCCATCTTTCCTTGGTGCATTTCTGCAGTCATCGTCCAACCGGTGACTCTTCTTTTGCACCCTCTTCTAGGTTGGCAGAGGCTCCTGTCCTTCCTGGAACCTTCTCTGAGTTCTGGAATTGGTCTCCTCTCTTTGCAGGTCTTCAGGTCCAGGAAACCACCACTTGTTGTTTGCAGTCTTGCTTGGTTCTTGCAATAACTCTAATCACGACTTGTAGAGTGTCCTAAGGAAACTTGCAATACTTTACTCCTAGTTTCCTGGGCTCTGCGTGGGGTATTTTACTCACTTTTGTGGGATTTTTACTCTCCCAGTGATTCTCTACACACTGCATGTGTCTAGCGGGGAATTCGTGATTCGCATTCCACTTTCTTAGTATATGGTTTGTGTTGACCATAGACCTATTTTCTCCTACTGCACTCTATAGCATTTCCTATTGTTTGCACTATCCTATGTCAAATTACTTACCTTATTTTGGTGTCTAGTGTATGTATTGTATATTATACTTACCTCCAGAAGGAGTATTGCCTCTAAGATATCTTTGGCCTTGTGTCACCCAAACAAACTACCTTCATTTTTGGTAACGCTGAGTATTGTCTTTACTTGTGTATAATTACTGTGTAACTATAGTGTTAATGCAGGAGCTTTGCATGTCTACTAGTTCAGCCTAAGCTGCTCTGCTACAGCTTTGCATGTCTCCTAGTTCAGCCTAAGCTGCTCTGCTACAGCTACCTCTATCAGCCTAAGCTGCTGGAACAATACTACGTTTCACTAATAAGGGGTAACTGGACCTGGTATAATGTGTAAGCACCCAAGGTACCCACTACAAACCAGGCCAGACTCCTAGATGTGCTAATAATGCAAAGCATAAGGCTTATATTGCCCGCCTCCCCTTACACGTGTGTCAACATGCATTTTAGTATAAATGTCATTAAGGCTCTCATTACAACATTGGCGGTAAAAGCCGCTTACCGCCGTGCAGAAGACCGCCAACACACCGCCGCGGCTGCGGAATTCCGCCACAGCTATTATGACCCACATCTCGGAATCTGCCAAAATTCAGACACCCACACAAGTCCACCACACCAAAGGTCAGTGATAAACTGGTGAAAACAAAACCGAGACCGTCACGCCAACAGAAATACGCCCACACTATCACGACACACGAATCCACGCGGCGGTCTTTCAACCGCGGTATTCCATTGGCGGTACACACCGCCGCGCTCAAAATACACACACATATACAAAACACAGCCACATTCTACGATTGAAAATACACACACCTCAGACACATACACACACCACTCCCACACACCCATTACAATATAAAACACACACCCACATCACCCACAAACCCCTACGACTAAAAATACAGAAAGAAGGCCAGAGAGAGACAACACCAGCAAGTACAACAGCATCCACAGGCACATAACACCATCACCCACACAACTTCCACGCACCTCACATAACACGCCACTACATATCACCACACACTCCACCCCCACACATCACCTACACCACCCCATGGCACCGCAAAGACACCCCAGGTTCTCGGAGGCGGAGCTCCGGGTCATGGTGGAGGAAATCGTCCGGGTAGAGCCACAGCTATTCGGATCACAGGTGCTGCACACCTCAATTGCAAGGAAGATGGAGCTATGGCGAAGAATAGTGGACAGGGTCAAAGCAGTGGGACAGCACCCAAGAAATTGCGAGGACATCAGGAAAAGGTGGAACGACCTACGGGGAAGGTGCGTTCTGTGGTCTCAAGACCCCACCTGGCGGTTCAGCGGACTGGCAACGGACCCCCACCTCCTCCCCCACAACTAACAACATGGGAGGAGCAGGTCTTGGCGATTCTGCATCCTGAGGGCCTCGCAGGAGTAGGTGGAGGAATGGACTCTGGTAAGTCAAAGCTTTACTAATATATCCCCCACCGTACCTGCATGCTATCACATAACCCCACCCTCACCCTCACCCCATCACACCAACTCCTCACAAATGTCCCAATATCACAACCCACCCATCCCAACACCAAGCCCTGCATGCAACTACAAAGCATGGACACCCATCACTAAAGAATGCACACTGCACATAGCCATACACCCCCCTAAACCATCATCACACAAGCTCCCACACAGGAATTCCAGCACTGGGGTACACGGTCACCCAACCACTGCACACCATGCCACACACAGATGCAATAATCATGCCTTTCCACCCCTGCAGGACCCCTACCCAACGTCACCCGACAGGAGGGTCCAGACATGTCCACTCCACCCCCAGAAGAGTTCCACAGTGATGACAGCAGCTCTGTCCAACTGGATCTAGATGACCAGCCCGGACCATCGGGGACCTCTGGACATTCGGTTCCCCTCACACAGGCACAGGCCACCACAGACCTTACCCCCTCTGGAAACACCAGCACAGCACCCACCCGGCGGGCCCATACCTCCGTCCCCAGGACACGTCAATCAGCTGTGTGTCCACCACTACAGGTAACCCAAGATAACCCTCCACCCCAACAACAACAGGGACCTGGGGGCAGTGGGCACACGGTCCACGGGACGGAGGCCCAGTAACACAAGGGAACTGGGAGGGCTGCCGTGTGACAGGGGGCGAACAGGCCAAGGGAACCCACTCTCCACGAGGCCCTCTCCTCCATCATGGGAGCATACCACCACTCCCAGGAGACAATGGCAACGGTACTGGCCAAGTTTCAGGAGACCCAGCGCATGCAGGAGGAACAGTATTTGGGCTTCAGGGAGGAACTCAGAACCATCAGCTCCACCCTGGGCACCATCGTAGGGGTGCTGAAGGAAGTACTCAACACCAGGAGGGACACTGTGGCACAACAAGGGGCCCCTGACACTAGCATGGACGATGAACTGCCCACCACCTCCGCCGGCGCTAGTGGACAGG
Organism: Pleurodeles waltl; assembly: GCF_031143425.1. Classification (NCBI taxonomy): domain Eukaryota; kingdom Metazoa; phylum Chordata; class Amphibia; order Caudata; family Salamandridae; genus Pleurodeles; species Pleurodeles waltl. The sequence goes on from NC_090439.1 coordinate 74,098,352, forward strand.
ACGCCCCGCCACAGGACCACCACACCAGCACCCCACCCCCTGCAGAGGGAGAACCACCCTACAAACGGTCCCTGAGATCCAGGAACAAGACAGAGAACGATGCCAAGACCCCCGCCAAGAAATGAGACCACCCTGATTGTCATCCTACTATCCCACTTTGTCACCCTGTCCATAATTAAACTGCCCAGCTCCACTTCCTATGCCCATATGGGCAATGCACCTGTGAGACTAATAGACTGGACTCTGCCATGGACACTCCTCCGCCATCACCCCTCACCAATTAACTTCCCCCTCCAATATTTTTCATTGAAATAAACACACCTAAAGCACAAAATGATCTGGAGTCTGTCTGTGATTTTGAAATAGTGTATTAGCAATTACAGTGACAAAATGTGTTTGAAATGGTAATGTCAACATACCTATGTCACACAGCTCTAGTCCATGAGGAATGTAAGCAGATTACACACAGTGGGACCCACATCTGTGAAACCATAAGGGAAAGTGACAACTCAGTGACCATACACTGGGTGAAAACGACAGACAGGATAGAGGTAGTAGTGTAAAAGTACATGTAGTAGACGGGATTGTATTCTCACCTGTGTGTCACTGGAAATATTGCTGGATCACTGAGTCCCTGTTCTGCATGTCTTCTTCCTCTGCTTCATCCTCATCACTGTCCACAGGCTCCACAGCTGCCACAACACCACCATCAGGACCATTCTCCTGCAGAAAAGGCACCTGTTGTCGCAAAGCCAAGTTGTGAAGCATACAGCAGGCCACAATGATCTGGCACACCTTCTTTGGTGAGTAGAATAGGGATCCACCTGTCATGTGGAGGCACCTGAACCTGGCCTTCAGGAGGCCGAAGGTCCGCTCGATCACCCTCCTAGTTCGCCCATGGGCCTCATTGTAGCGTTCCTCTGCCCTGGTCTTGGGATTCCTCACTGGGGTCAATAGCCATGACAGGTTGGGGTACCCAGAGTCACCTGCAAATGGCGAGGGAAAACTGTTAGACACACACTAACCTGTAGGATAACCCAAGACAACCATTCCCACTGTCTTGCTTCCAGGGGCTTACCTAATAGCCACACACGGTGCCTCTGGAGTTGACCCATCACATAAGGGATGCTGCTATTCCGCAGGATGTAGGCGTCATGCACTGAGCCAGGGAACATGGCATTCACATGGGAGATGTACTGGTCGGCCAAACATACCATCTGTACATTCATGGAATGATAACTCTTCCGGTTTCTGTACACCTGTTCACTCCTGTGGGGGGGGACCAAAGCCACATGTGTCCCATCAATGGCACCTATGATGTTGGGGATATGTCCCAGGACATAGAAATCACCTTTCACTGTAGGCAAATCCTCCACCTGAGGGAAAACAATGTAGCTCCACATTTGTTTCAGAAGGGCAGACAACACGTTGGAAAACATAGGCTGGGACATCCCTGATGCCATGGCCACTGTTGTTTGAAATTACCCACTTGCAAGGAAATGAAGCACTGACAGCACCTGCACTTGAGGGGGGATTCCTGTGGGATGGCGGATTGCTGACATCAGGTCTGACTTCAATTGGGTACACAGTTCCTGGATTGTGGCACAGTCAAACCTGTAGGTGATTATCAAATGTCGCTCCTCCATTGTCGACAGGTCCACCTACGGTCGGTACACCGGAGGATGCCGCCATCTCCTCACATGTCCCAGCGGACGGTGCCTATGAAGGACAACAGCGAGCACAGAGTCAACCAACTCAGAGGTACGTACCCACAGTTTACCCAGAACACCAATCATACACAAAAGGTGGCCTGTATGTGTGTTGAGGCTAGGCCTAGGTATGTGTGACGTAGTTGAAAATGAGGCCATGTGGGCCCCTGAAATGGTGGCTGCCTGACCTCTAAAGTGGGACAATGGGATGTGAGGTAACTGCGCTGGCGTTGTACACCGTCGCGGTAGGCGGTGGGAGACGGCGGCGCAATGCTGTATTGGTTAACATTGGACCCTATGGGCCCCAGGAGCCAATGACGATGTACACCGGCGGTGATGGTACGCACCGCCACGGATGTGACCGCCGCGGACGTGACCGCCATTTTCTATCACTTCAATCACTCGATACCTGATCTTCGACAGGAGAGGACCTACACTGCAAGTGCTGCTGTGACCTCAGTCTGGAAGAGACAATGGCTCGTGCGTCTGGGGAAAGAGCCCCTGTCTTCACATCAGAGGAGTTGGAGAAGCTCGTTGATGGGGTCATCCCCCAGTACACGCTACTCTGCGGTCCTCCAGACCAACAGGTAAGTACACAGGGAGCATGTTGTATGGGCTATGCCTGTGTGGAGAGGGCTGGATGTTAAAAGGAAGGGGGCAGAGTGCTGCGTGCATGTAAGACGGTGAGTACATGTGCCACATGGCAAGGGTAGGGATGGGGCCACTCACTTTGACGGTGCAGTTGGTAATGACTTCTCTTCTTCCCCTGTAGATTTCATGTAGGTCAGCGCCCACCAGAAGAAAGATATTTGGTGTGCCATCGCCAAGGACGTCCGGACCCTGGGGGTCTACCACAGACGGAGCACCCATTGCCGGAAAAGATGGGAGGACATTCACCGCCGCTGGAACAAGAAGACAGCGGAGGCTCAGCTGGGGATGGCCTCCCAACATGGGAGGGGTGCCCGTCGAACCATGACCCCCCTGATGTTAAGGATCCTGGCAGTGGCCTACCCGGAATTGGATGGGCTCTTGAGGGCATCACAGCAGACACAAGGGGGCGAGTACACTCTCATTCAGATGACTTTGCGCGCAGTGGAGTTGTCTGGGTGGGGGAGGAGTGCTGTGGGTTTCCCTACGCCAGGGCGAGTTCGGTCGGCTAGGCTCCTCCCTAAGGCATGGCCCTGTGGCCCCCCACCCCACCCCTGTAGAGTGCCAAGTACAGCTATTCATGCCCCTGTGTCATCTATGTGTGCAGATGTCGTCCATAGCCTTGTAGGCCATTTCCCAGGAATTGCACTGTGGAGCCCAAGAGCGCGGCGTAGTGCAGGGGGCCTCTGTGTCTGTCTTGCCCACCAACGGTAGCGGTAATCCATGCACTCAACATGTCTTTCTTCTGTCTCCCCCCCTTTTTTTGGTCTTCCTGTTCTTTTGTGCATTAGCATCATCAGGCGGAGGAGCAGTGGCACCGGAGCACGAGGGAGCTGCATCCCTCATGGCCATGGAGGGCGACACTACGGAGTCTGAATTCACCAGTGGGACGGAGGGCGAGGGGAGCTCCACAGCAGGGACAGGAGCTGACACCAGCGACACAGACTCATCTTTTGATGGGAGCTCCCTTGTGGTGGCAACATCTGTGCCCCCCGCATCTACAGGTACAGCCGCCACCCTCCCTACCAGCACCGCCCTCCCAGCAGCCCCTCAGCCTTTGCCCCATGCCCACTCACCCAGGAGGGTGGGCATCACCTTCGCCCCAGGCACCTCAGGCCCTGTCCCAGTCACCCCTGCTGCCCTCAGTGAGGAGGCCATTGACCTCCTCAGGTCCCTCACTGTTGGGCAGTCTACCATTTTGAATGCCATCCAGGGTGTAGAAAGGCAGTTGCAACAAACTAATGCATTCCTGGAGAGCATTCATTCTGGTCAGGTGGCCCTTCACCGAGCTTTTCAAACTCTGGCCTCAGCACTGATGGCAGCCATTGTCCCCATCTCTAGCCTCCCCCTCCAACTTCCTCCACCCAGACCCAATCCCCTGTACCTCTGCCTATCCCAAGCACACCACCAGACCAGCCTGCACACACTTCACCACACAAGGGAAGCTCAGGCAAACATAAGCACTACACATCCCACAGGCACTCACGCAAGCAACACACACATGCAGACACACCAACATCCACTGCCTCCACTGAGTCCCCCTCGTCGTCGTCTCCCTCCTCCCTCCCAGTCTCATCTACACTAACACCTGCATGCACTACCTCTACAGACACTACGTCCCTCACCAGCACACCCACCAGCACAACCTGCTCACATGCAGTCACCACCCCCACTACCATTCACACGTCCCCTGTGTCCTCTCCCAGTGTGTCTGTGACGCCCCCTCCCAAGATACACAAACGCAGGCACACACCCTCCCAACAGCCATCCACCTCACGACAGCCTCCAGCGCATGCACCTGCACCCAAAGTCACCAAACGTACACCTCCTACAACCACCACCTCCTCCTCCACTCCCAAACCCCCTCCAGCTACCCGTCCCAGTGTGTCCAAAAAACGTTTCCTGTCCAGCCTTGACCTTTTTCCCACACCTCCCCCACCCCGTCCATCTCATAGGTCCTGAAGTAGCACCTCAGCCACAACATCTACAGGGCCAGTGGTGCCTGTTGTCACAGGTATGTGGAGTGCACCGGCCACCAGGCCCGCCAGTGTTGCACGGAGCCACAGCACAGCGAGTACCCCCCCCTGTGAAGCATCAGAAGTTGGCCAGTGCCCGGAGGGAGAGGGGAAAGACTCCAGCCACCAAAGCTGCTCCCATGTCTCCCGGTGGGAGTGTGGACTCCTCCCAAGGTGGGGAAGGGCCACAAGAAACCTGGCAAGTCTGGGAAGAGCTGCACGGCGGAGAAGACCGCCATCATCCCCGCTGCCCAGGAGGGCCCCGCCAGCCCCAGCCCAGCTGCCCAGGAGGGCCCCGCCAGCCCCAGCCCAGCTGCGCAGGAGGACCCGCTAGCCCCAGCCCAGCTGCCCAGGAGGGCCCCGCTAGCCCCAGCGCCGCTGCCCAGGAGGGCCCCGTCAGCCCCAGCCCAGCTTCCCAGGAGGGCCCGCCAGCCCCAGCCCAGCTGCCCAGGAGGCCACCACCAGCACAAGCCCCGCTGGGCCATGAAGAACCACCAGCACAAGCACCGCTGGGCCATGAAGGACCGCCAGCACAAGCACCGCTAAACAGGGCACCGCCAACTCAAGCACCGCTGAACAGGGCACTGCCAAATCAAGCACCGCTGAACAGGGCACCACCAACTCAAGCACTGCTAGCCCATGAGCGGCAGGGGCGCCAACGCAACTGGGTCCGTCACGGGGTGAGTGATGCACTCTGGGCACCAGTCCCCCTCCAGAACCAGTGGAGACATGCATCCACTACCTCTGTTATTCATAGGATGAAGCACTCTGGGCACCAGTCACCCTCCAGAACCAGTGGAGACATGCATCCACTGCCTCTGTCCTACACAGGATGAAGCACTCTGGGCACCAGTCCCCCTCCAGAACCAGTGGAGACTGTTATCCACTTCAGAGACTGTGGCTTTGCACTCCCCAGGATTGCACAGTGGGCAACCCACCCACTGTAGAGACTTGAGAGACTGTGGTTTTGCACTCCCCAGGATGGACCAGTGGGCAACCCACCCACTGTAGAGACTTGAGATACTGTGGCTTTGCACTCCCCAGGATGGACCAGTGGGCAACCCACCCATTGTAGAGACTTGAGAGACTGTGGCTTTGCACTCCCCAGGATGGACCAGTGGGCAACCCACCCACTGTAGAGACTTGTGAGACTGTGGCTTTGCACTCCCCAGGATATCGCAGTGGGCAACCCACCCACTGTAGAGACTTGAGAGACTGTGGCTTTGCACTCCCCAGGATGGACCAGTGGGCAACCCACCCAGTGTAGAGACTTGTGAGACTGTGGCTTTGCACTCCCCAGGATAAAGCAGTGGGCATGGAGCCCCCTCGTGGATCTGGCGTCGTGCACTCATCGGGCTGAGGTGCCCCCCTTCCCTTCCCCCTGAGGTGCCTGTTGTATTTCTATCTGATGCCCCTGCAGTGTTCTCTCTGTTTTGATCGTGTATCGAGTGTGGGCCTCGCCCATGCATTTTGGGCCCAGTGGTCCACGGACTATAAATGGTGCAATACCTGGACTTGTATTATTGGTGTATATATTTGTTTATAGTGTATATATATGTTTGAGTACTGGATTTTAATATATTACAATGGTTACACTCATTTCCTTTTATCTTTGCATTCTTCTGGGGGGCTTGGGGGGTGTGACTGTATTGTATCATGCTGTATTAGTGTGTGTGTTGTAGTGGGTGAGGGTGTGGGTGGGGGTGTTGCGTGTGTGTGTCCCTGTTTTTTGCCTCCCCCCTCACCTGTGTCGTAGGTGCAGTACTCACCGTGGTCTTCGCCGCCGGCGTTCATGCTCCTGGTAGAGGAGCAGGAAGACTATCGCAGGTAGGATTTGGAGTTCCAGCTCCATGGTGTCCTCGTTCCTCGTGGGGTGTGTAGAGGTGAGCGTTTTCCCTTCGAAATTCCTGTTTCTGCCGTGTTTTTATCCGCGTTGAATCCGCCCCGGAAAAGGTGGCAGATTGGCCTGTCATAATAGTGTGGGCGGTACATTGTCTCCCGCCTGTCTGTTGGCGGTGACCGCCGCGCTGTTTGTTTGTACCGCCGTGGCGTCAGAGTGTTAAAGTGGCTGTCTTTGTTGGCGGTTTCTGCCACGGTCGTAATTGCAATTTTTTTACCGCCGCCCTGTTGGCGGTCTTACCACCGCTTTAACACCGTCCGCCAGGGTTGTAATGACCACCTAAATCTTTATTTGACTGCGAAGCCATAAAAGCACAACATATCCATTACAATAAAACAACATAAAATCAATAAAATGTGAATACAGATGTAGGATAAAAATTCAGGCAGGCTACAAAGGATGACTGAATTTCGATAGCAAACATAGCGGGCAAGAAAAGTACAGGAAGTATTCAAAACGCCTTTGATTCTATTTGCGAGCTGGACCCCGAACCCCCATTAAAATGAACGCCAGGGCCCCAACCCAAGAGTAATGTAATTGAAATAGGGGAAGCTAAGGCTGTAAAGTTAGATCTCAAATTATCTAGTAAGCATGGCCCTGTAAAACCCCCTACTGAGAAAACAATGTCTATGGTCACATCTAAGGAGCTAAAGTAGCTATAACCCTGTGACATTGACTTCTCTGTATACCAGAGTGATATAGGTGGAATGTATTGTCTCCATTTGTGCAGAGCTCTTACAATCAACCCTGACACTGGGAACTGTTAATGTCTTGTGGGCAGATGGATTAAAACAGAATGTTGATGATATTACAACATTTGGTGCAGTCCAGGGCTCGCCAGGTGTAGTGCAAAAGGCTGTAGGGGGAGGGTGTAGTTGAATGCCTGAAAATTATTTTGTGGCTGGTCAATCTGCTCCACTGGCCCATATCAATATACGTGTATTTAGGAGGAAAAATAGCTCTCTAGCACATGGTCAGGGTTCTATAAAGAACATGGTTGTGGCAGAGAAGGTAGGAAAAGCCATGGAATTTCTTGACCTACCTTATTTGGTAGTCTTAGCTATTGCACATACCCTGTCACCAACGGCAATGGCAACAGAATCATGAAAATTGTTGAGGAATGAAGCCTTACATTGGCAAGGGAATAAATCTTGGCTTACATGTGACCTGTTTGAGGACATTAAAATGGTAAGGAGAGTGAAGTGGGTGGGTAGAGGGCAAAAAGCGATGCAGGGAGAATGTGTGGTTCTGTCTTCAAAATACTGCACCTGGCGGAAACATAAATCATACTAAATAGAGTGGGCTACTGTGCGGTGTCACCAAAATGTATATCCGTATTACCCCTTGGATATGAGTGTGAGGGAGGTAAGTAATGGGCCCCTGCATCAACATTAGTAACACTTATGCATGCCTTGAAGACCTGGAAGGAGTGGATTCACTTGATACTAATAATAATCTTTTGTCAGGAAACTGAGGGGGAGAGGCGGAGGCCCCTAATGGATTGATATTCAACTCTCAGGAAAGTTGCATGAGTCCCGTTGTTATCCCTGTTAGTCGTTCCCCATGTAGAAGGCTTGGAAGGTTTTTCTGTCGCTAGGGCATCATTTGATACTGCGCAGATAGGGGCATTGTTTTGCAATGGGGCGGGCCTGTTACATAACACTGCAATGGCTGAATGGGTTGATTTTGTAACCAATTACAAAATACTCTGGCCCTCCTTTTGACTTTGGTGGCCTTCCTTGAAGACCGCCAAAGCTGTGGGTGCCAGAAGACCACCAATGCTAGCGGTCTTCCGCCTGTCATATCATAGGTACTGCTGGATTTCCGCCACACTTTGGGTGGAAATACAGCAGTAGTCATGCTGGTGGGCGGAGGAACATGGGCGGGTCAACCACCGGCCTCGCCCTGCCAGAAGGACACCGTATTATGTGCAATAATACAGTGTGGCAGTGCCCTGATGGCAGGGAGCTGCCAGATGTGGAAGTGCCCGTTCCCTGCCGGACGACCTTCGCCCCGGGCCAGATAAGTTGATCATCCGATAAGGGAGAGGGGTGGGAGGGCGGGGGGTGTTGTGTGTGTGTGAGTGGGTGTTTGTGTGTGTGTGTATGTTTATATGGGTGTGTTGGGGTGAGTGTGTGTATGCGTGTTTGGATGGGTGTGTGCATGCATGGTCGAATGAGTGTATGAGTGCTGATGTGAATGCTAGTATGGATGCGTGAGTGAATGCGTGCACATAAGTGTAGGTGAATGAGTGTATGCGTGGTACGTGTGGGTGTTTGTGTGTGTGAGCATGTATGCAGGAAGGGGGAGTGGGGCGCTGTACCTGGAGGGGGGAGGGGGCTTGGGGGATTATTGTGCTTGCTGGGAGGGTGGGGGAGTCATCTACAGGTGACATGGAAGAAATTCCCTGTCACTGGTAGCCTTTCCGCCAAGGTTTTTGTGTCAGTGCTACCTCTGTGGAAACCCGGGTGGAAAGGTGCTCCTAATACCACCGGCGGTCTTCTGTGGACCGCCGGGTCCGAGATGCTCATCTCCAACCCCGGCAGGTCCAACCGCCCTGGCGGTATGAATGGAGATGTGGCGGGTTGGCAGAGGCTGACCCCCCACACTCATAATGTGTCAGTCTTTACCGCCAGCCTGTTGGTGGTGAAACCACCAACTTTGTCCTTGCGGTTTGAAGACCGCCATGGTCATAATGACCCCCTCTGTTTTCAACAGACCTGGGCGGCAAACCCTATTCACTTAAATGGATATAGAACCTTCCTTACTCTGACTGTGCCTTCTAATTCTGGGAGATCGAAGGGGAGAATATATAGATATATTTCAAATACCCTGCCCACTCTCAGTATAAACATGACGGCATCACAAATTGTCTTTCATCTTGTAATGGTGGAATTTCTAGCTACGTGTTTTAGCACTAATTAATTTTTATAATAACATTCTGAAGGTGAAGGAAAAATCAGTCTTGTTTCAACTAGGCAAATATCTGGAAAATATTAATAATGGGACTAATAAGGATGTGGTAATGATGTGGGGGGGATTTTAATATGGAATTGTGCACCAAACATTCCGAAAAGATCTGTGGTCTATATGATAGAGAGAATGGTGGGCAGTCACATTTTATACACAGTTTTTATGTTGATAAATTTAATGAATTATTATTTAATTTCGATTTGGCTTTCTGTAATGAAATTTGTAACCCATCAGTTATATTTATGTATACATTTAAAGAAACTACATGATAGATTATATATTCTAGTAATCTACAGGCATCTTCCTACAGTTCAAAAATGTACTACCCACAGTATTGAATGTAGTGACTATTATCCATTGAGTATTGATCTTCATTTAGTGACCAAGAACATGATTACACAGGTGTTTTATTCAAATTCCTGTACAATAGGAAACATGGATATGTAAAATCATAATGGGTACACTCTGGTCCCAGATTGATCCTTATGAGTTTTTAAAACAGGTAATAATTGGAACTAAAGAGGCTTTTGAGGAATGTTGAGATATCGGCTCTGGTCCTGAGAATATGATAGTAGCTTTTCAAAAGATTGTAAGGGGCATTAAGGATGGATTAGTGGTCGCCAGAAGATGTACTCAAAAGAAGAAAAAGGGGTATTTCAATCGATCTTGTACAAATGCACACAGCATTTGAAAACAGCTTTACATAAACACCCACGGTGTACTCACAAATTTCAGTTTGCCAGGAAAAGTTATACGCTTCCTCTGAAACAGAGTAGAAAGGAGATATGGGAGGGTTTTGGGATTGATTGCTGGAGGCTAACCATAGAAAAGATAATATTGCCTTTTGGCGTGTAATTAATTCTCCCTATCTTAGATCAGATGAGGGACCATGCTTAGAAATTGAAATTAGCGAGGTAGATTGGATCTCACATTTCTCAGCCATTTATTTTAATTCTAAGGATAGAGTGGACTCTATGAGGCTTTGGCTAGCTGTTCTTCTGCCCATGATCATTTTCCCATTCGTCTCATAATTTACATTGTATGAAGTAATCACAGTCGAAATGCTAGTAAAGGTGGAAAGGCACCTGGATCAGATTTCATTCCTGAAGATTTATATAAAGCCAACACTACCCTCTAGGGACCATTGCTTACCCCAGTTTTAAATGCCTTCTGTGAAGTGGGATATTTGAAGACATAGTCAGAATCTCCTATTGTGCCAATTTTTTAAAAAGGGGGACTGGCATAGTCCAACTTGTTACTGGACAAGTTCTTTATTAGATTCTCTGGTGAAAGTGGGAGGACCTATCATTTTGGAAAGATTATAGGACTAGGCACAAGCCAAGATTATTCTATACGATTTACAGTATGGGTTTCGAGCAGGAGGGGGACAATTGAGCAGGGCCTCATCCTAAAATTGTTGATTGAGAAATACTGTATAACTAAACAGGGGAGTTTGTACTTTGTCTTTGTTGACTTATCAGCTGTCTTTGACTGTGTAATCCACAATACGTTGTGGCCTATTATGACGGATATCGGGGTGGACCCTCCAATCTTACAGTTTCTTAGACAACTCAAATATGGTTGTAGGGTAAGTGTACGGTATGGAATATTGGACAAATGTACCCAGTCATTCAGCATAGAGTGAGGGGTGAGGGGTGAGACAGAGCTGTGTCCTTGCACCTTTTCTCTTTTCCTTATATATCAATAATTTGGGTAGTACGCTAAGGGCTGAATATAAAAGTTTGCCCCAAATAGGACATCGCTCTGTTCCTACCCTTCTCTATGCTGATGAATCTGTTCTTCTGGCCAGTACTTCTCAGGCATTTCAGCAGTTACTAACACGTTTTGTATCCTATTTGGAGGAACTAGGGTTACTAGTCAATAGGAGCAAGACATTTGCTATGAAGTGTGTAAAAGCAATTTCAAAATCACATAATCTAATGATAAGTTGCACTAGAATTGATTATATAAAATCTTTCTCATGTCTCGATTATGTTTGACCAGGCTGGGTCATGGATGAAGGCGATAAGTACCAGGAAGTTACATTTCCAGAAAACTATCAGAGTGTAATGCAACTTGGAAAGAAAAGTCCTATGGAGTTACTAATTATTTATAAGGCAAAGTGCATGTTGACAGCCTTGCATTGGGCAGTTCTCTGGGGGTATGCAAATTGTGATCCTTTGTATGTCACGGAAAGTGCTTTCTTGAGAAATCTTCCTTGTCTCTCCCGAGTAGCTCATCTTAGTTATGCCATGCTGAGCTAGGGTTGCCTTTCAGGACGAATGTAGCTAAGATCCAGCCCATGCAGTTGTGGCATTAGATATGGACTTCTGAGCACACGGGGCTGAATTGAGAGATTATCAAGGACTGTCTCAGATTGACTCGAGCAGTAAAGGTTCAGTGGTTAGAATTTACTAAGAACTTTTTAGACGGTCTGAGGTATCAAGAATATTTCTGTATGCCTGAAACTTTAAAGGAAATTTCTGAAAAATGTGTTTTTGTTCCTTCAGCAAGGATTAAGACTATCTGCAGAGCTCTTTAAGCTGGACATATTAAAGAAATCAGTTGATTTTATCATAATTTGGTATGTAAACATATTTAACTGAGTTGAACTTATTTCGGTTCAGATTGGATATTTTTCATCACCTGGTAAGCTTTCCATCTATGAAGGACTGGTTGTGGTCCTTGGAAAGATGTCCAGGTGATGAGGAATCAGTGCAAAGTACATTCCACAATATTTTATGCAGAAAATTGTATAAGATACAAAAGGATGTACTGCTCTTCCCCCTGTTGAGATCCTTGGACTTTGTACAATGTCAGACAGCTTATGTGTTTTTACAATCATTGCCATCTATTTTAATTTGTAATGTTATGTCAAAGTATTTATGGGCTGTTTTAAAGCAAAGAAAGATGTTACATTTCAAACAAAGTGAGTGTTAGATTATATTTTAGATAGTTGTATTTGTTGATGTTTTCTTTAATTAGTTTTAGCCTTTTTGCATTGTGTACATTTATGATTTATAAGAAAAAAAAGCTTATTCTGACTGACTCAGTAGGCTGTAAGCTTTTTGTGCCTGAGCCTCCACAAGCGTAGCAAAAAACGTGAGACTGCTTATATCACTTCTCTGGATCCTAATGGCAACTACATCATATAAAATGTGCCAAATCAGAAGGATCCATTTCCTTCTCTACCTAATGTAAATAGGACATAAATGTTGAGCATGTTGAATAGATTATATTGTCCTAATGCAAAATGGCCAGAACCCATCACACTCACTGAAGACAAGCTGCCATTTGGCCATGAAGGAAAAAAGTGGTAAGGTCCCAAAATTAAATTTTAGATATAGGCCCTCATTATGACATTGGCGGTAAATGTCACTTACCGCCGTGCTGACGGCCGCCAACTTACCACCTGCACTGGCGAATATCTGTTCACTTTATTATGACTCACAAACACCAATCTGACAGAATACAGCCACATACACAAATCCGCCAGCCAAAAGGTCAGTGATAAACTGGGGTTCCAAAACCCACACCATTTTGCCAACAGAACAACACCCATCACATTATGACCCATGAATCAACACAGCAGACATTCAACGGTGGTAAACCATTGGCGGTACTTACCGCTGCGCTCACAATGGACACCCACAGATTAAACACCACCACATTGGACAATTCAAACAACACACACCTGACACCCATACACACACCACACCCACACCACTATAAAACACCCACCCACATTACCCCCAACCCTTTACCAACAACAGTTACTGCCAGGAGTTTTACACGAAGAGCACAGAGACAACTATGCACATACACCACTCACATCCATATACCCCTCACGCACTCCACATCACACACCCCAACACATTACCCAAACACCCTCACCAAAACTCATCACATAACACCCATGGCACCCCCATTTTACTGAGGAGGAGTTAATGGTGGAGGAAATAATCAGGGTAGAGCTACTGCTCTTTGAAGCACCGGTAGAGCAGATATCAATAGCAAGGAAGATGGAACTATGGCGGAGAATCATGGACATGGTCAACGCAGTGGGACAGTATCCAAGAACAAGGGACCATATCAGGAAGAGGTGGAAATACCTACGGAGGAAGGTACGTTCCATAGCAGCAAGACACCAGCTCGCTATACAGAGGACAGCCGGTGGACCCCCACCTCCTCCCCCACAACTCACAGCATGGGAGGAGCAGATACTGGCAATACTGCATCCTGAGGGTCTGGCCGGAGTTGGAGGAGGACTGGACACTGGTAAGTCAACTTTAACAATTATCACCCCCCATACCTGCATGCCATCATACACCGTCACTCCCATCACTCCACTCCATCCCACACACTCCACCATCACATACCACTAATTCCAATGCCAAGCACTGCATGCTGTACCAATGCATGGACACCCCTCCCAGCCCTGCATGGACACTCATCACCAAAGCATGCACAGCATAGGGAAACTATCATAACCACTATACACCAACATAGACAAGCAAAAGCTGACAGGAGAACAACAACCATAGAAGGGAAGCTACACAAGTACAAATGTCAGACACCTGAAGCATAATACATCATTTACATCCCCACAGGTACCCCAGCCGCTGTCACTGGAGAGGAGGTGGCCCCACTATCCAGTACCCCCACCGGAAGAGGCCCACAGTGATGACAGTAATTCTGGACTTCAGGATCTGGACGATCTACCTGGCCTATCAGGGACCACTGGACAATCGTTCACCCATGCCCAGTCACAGGCCACCATAGAGTCTCCCCCATCAGGATCCAACACCCCAGCACCCACCCAGTATACCCACACCTCTATCCCCATGACACGTCAATCAGCAGTGTGCCCATCTGTATAGGGACCCCAGGCCACACATCGCCCACAAGACTATCAGGGACCTGGGGTCAGTGTCAGTGGCAGTGGGCACACCGTTCAGGGGACAGAGGCACAGGCCAACAGGCACACTGGGAGAACTGCTGTGCACCAAGGGGAGGACAGGACCAGGGAACTCTCCAGGAGGCACTCTCCGAGATCCTGGGAGCCTACCAACATTCCCAGGACACAATGGGCCAGATCCTAGACAACGTGCAGGAGAACAGGCAGCTGCAGGAGAGACAGTATCAGGGGATCAGAGAGGACTTGCAGGCCATTAGCAACACCCTTATCTCCATAGCAGGGGTCCTGGCAGACATGGCCAACATCATGAGGGAGGCAGTGTCACACCGGTGGGTCCCTACTACTATCCAGTCATCTGAACAGATCTCCATTTCCACTGCCGCTATTGGCCAGGAGGCCCCACCACAGGACCAACAGGCTACCAGCACCCCTCCCCCTGCAGAAGGTGAACCACCCTGCAAACGTTCCCTGCGAGCCAGACAGAAGCCAGGGACACTTGCCAAGACCACAGCCAGGAAATGAGACTCTCCTGATTGTCCCCCTTATGTCCCACTCTGTCACATTGTCCACCTTGAACTGTCATTGCTCCCCTTCCTATGTCCCCATGGACACTGCACCTGTGCTACAAACAGACTGGAACAATACCCTGGACTTTCCTCCATCATCACCCCATTCCATTGCACTTTCCCCTCTATATTTTAGCACTACAATAAACACTCTTGGATAAAACTCGACTACTAGTATTTCTTGTATTGCAAATTTGTATTGATTGAAACAGCTACAACCATTGCGAATAAACTGTATGTAGAATGAGCATAGAATTTTAGACCTGTAGCTGGCTGTTGTGATCACACCAGGAACATGTGTTGTACCACCAACATCTGCAAAATGAATATCCAGAGGTAACAGTCAGTAGGGCAAAGAAGTGGGTAATGCCAGCATGGCGATGCCACACAGAATACACCAATAGCCATAGAAATGTGAAGTTGCACTGTCTGACCTGTGTGTTATTGGAAGTACTGAGTTATCACAGATGTTCTGTTGTCCACATCCTCATCCTCTGCCTCCTCATCCTCACTGTCCTCAGGGTCCACTGCTGCCACAGGGGCATCTCCAGTCTCCTCCTCCTGGAGAAAAGGTACTTGGCGTCTGAGAGCCAGGTTGTGCAACATGCAGCATGCCACCACTATCTGGCAGACCTTCTTGGGTGAGTAGCACAGGGATTCACCTGTCAGATGGAGGCACCTGAACCTGGCCTTCAGGAGGCCAAAGGTCCTTTCAATGATCCTTCTGGTTCGCCCATGTGCCTCATTATAACATTCTTCTGCCTATGTTCTGGCATTCCTCACAGGGGTCAGCACCCATGATAGGTTTGGGTAACAAGAGTCACCTGCAAATATTGAGGGACAACATTTAGCCACACACTATACTATATGGCCAACACCATAGGCATTCATCAACATATACTGGGTGGGAACCATGGTTCACCTATTAGCCACACCCTGTGACTCTGCAGTTGGGACATCCCATTAGGGATGCTGCTATTCCTCAGGTCAAAGGCATCATTCACCGGCCCCGGATACTTAGCATTGACGTGGGAGATGTACTGGTCCCCCAAGCACACCATCTGCACATTCACGGAGTGGAAACTCTTACGATTCCTGAACACCTGTTCATTCTGGCGGGGACGTACAAATGCAATATGTGTTCCGTCAATTGCACCAATTATATTGTGGATATATTCCATTGCATAGAATCCGGCCTGCACAGTAGCCAAATCTTCAACCTGGAGGAAAGCAATGTAGCTGCACATGTGTTTTATCAGGGCAGACAACACTCTTGTTAGCACGTTTGAGAACATTGGCTGTGACATTTCTGCTGCCAATCTCACTGTCACTTGGAAAGAATCATTTGCCAGGAAATGGAGCACTGACAAAACTAGCACAAGAGGGGGGGATCCCAGTGGGGTGACAGATAGCGGATGTCAGTTCAGGCTTCAATTGGGCACACAGCTCTATGATTGTAGCCCTGTCCAGTCTATAGGTGAGTATTGTGTGCCTGCCCTCCAGTGTAGCCAGCCCACCAGGGGTCTGTACACGGGGGTATGTCCCCATCTCCTATTCATCCGCAGCAGTAGGTATCTAAGGGACACAAGAGCCAGTAGGCTGTCACCAACTGAACAATGGAGCCTCAACAGCAGTCCGCAATGTGCAAACATATTATGGGACAGTGTAATTATTGAAGTATGTGCCTATTTATCCTGTGACGCAGCAACAATCAATAGGCCTGGTCACCCCCCCTGAAATGGCGACTGCCGGTCCTGTGTGTAGGGACAGATGGAAGTGAGGTAATGCCGCTGACGTTGTGTGCCGTGGCGGTGAACAGTTGTGAACCGTCATGCAATTCCTCATTGGTTAATATTGGGCCCTATGGGGCACAGTGGCCAATGGTGATCTACGCCGGTGGTGACGGTATGCACCGCCATGGACGTGACTGCCATTTTCTATCTGATTCCTCACTTGTTTCTTGACCTTCCATAGGAGAGGACTAACACTGCTTGTGCTGCTGTTACCTGTGTCTGGAACCTGTCATGGCCCATGCGACTGGAGAAAGGGCCCCAGCCTTCACTTCTGAGGAGTTGGAGCGACTGATAGATGGGGTCCTTCCCCAGTACGGACTGCTGCATGGGCCTCCAGACCAACAGGTGAGAACACCTTGTGCACGATGCATGTGGCATGAATGCGTGAAGTTATGTGTGAAGGTCTCGTGTAAGGTAGGTGGGTGGATGTCCTCTTTGCGGTGTACGTCTTGTGAACTGGGCTATGTGTGTGCCAATGGTGATGCAAAGGGGTATGGTGGGCATTTGTGTGACAGGCTGGACTGTTTGTCTAATGGTGTTCTCCTGTCTGTATTGCCTCTGAAGGTCAGCGCCCATCAAAAGAAGGTGAATATGGCATGCCATCGCCAAGGAGGTGCAGACCCTGGTGGTCTATGGCAGGCGGAGCACACACTGTCTGAAACGGTGTGAGAACCTGAGAGGCTGGGCACGGAAGACCACGTAGGCCCAGCTGGGGATGGCCTCCCAATGAAGAAGGGGTGCCCGTCGAACCCTTACCCCCTTATGGCCTGCCTACTGACGGTGGCCTACCCTGAGCTGGATGGGTGCTTGAGGGCATCACAGAAGCCACAAGGGGGTGAGTACAGTGGCTATCATTACAACTTACGGCTGGTGGGGTGGTATCTGGGTGGTGGTTGTGTGTCCTTGGGTGCCCCTAGGCCAGGCCAAACATAGCAGAATAGGTCCTCTGGTGGCTACGGGTTTGAATGTGAAATACAGCTTACCTAGCTTGTTAGGATTCACTCCTGGGCAGAGCTGCGTGGGTCCCAGGTATGCTGCAGTTGGAGGTGGGTGCGCCTCCTCATTCCTTGGTGACTAGCCATTTCACTGGTAGTGCCATGCATAGTGCGTAGGCCTGTTCCCTGTGTGTTAGGGTGCTGTGTACGCCAACAGTGGTGTTGGTGCAGTCATTGATCCTGTGTATCCTTTGTCTCTCTCACCCCTTTCTTGTTTTCCTGTCATCCTGTCCTTATGTGCATCAGCATCATCTGGCGGAGGAGCAGAGGCACCGGTGACAGAGGGAGCTGCATCCCACAGGACCCTGGAGGCAGAGTCCACCGATGCTGAGGGCACAAGACGGACAGAAGACGATGGGAGACCGCGGCGGAGACTGGAGGGGACAACACAGACTCTGATACCTCCTCCGATGGAAGTGCCCTTGTGGTGGCAGACACCTCTGTGATCACCCCAGCTGCGGGTATAGCAGCCACCCCCCTTACCAGCACCGCCCTCTCAGTAGCCCCTCAGCAACTTGCCTGTGCCCGCTCACCCAGGAGGGTGGGCATCTCCTTCGCCCCAGGCACCTCAGGACCTGCCGCAGTGAGCCCTGCTGCCTTGAGTCAGGAGGCTATTGACCTCCTGCGATCCATCTCTGTAGGGCAAACAATTATTGTGAATGCCATCCAGGGGCTGGCAGCCCAGATTCAGCAATCAAATGCATTCCTGGAGGGCATTCGCGGTGGATTTGCGGCCCAACATAGATTGATTCTGGCTCTTGCCTCCTCTCTGATGGTAGCCATTGTCCCTGTTTCAATCTTCCCCCCCTCCAACTTCCACTTCCCAGTCCCATTCTCTTCAACCCCAACCGATCCCAAGCACACAGCCAGATGAGCATGCACACAAGGCAACACCCAAGAGTGTCACAGGCAAACACAAGCACCCCATTTAATCACACAGGCACTCACACAAACACCATTGAGTTGCAGACATGACAACATCCACTATCTCTACTGTCTCCCCCTCCTCCTCCTCTACCTCCCACCCAGTTACATCTACACTCACACCTGCATGCACTACATCAATATCCACTACCAGCATATCACCAGAGCAAGCAGAACACACACCTCACTGGCAGACACCTCCAACACATCCATGCACGCGTCCCCTGTGTCCTCTCCCACCGTGTCTCTACCCCTTCCTAAAGGGCACAAACGCAAGCACTCAGACACCCAACAGTGATCCACCCCACAACAGCATACAGCCCATGAACCTGCACCCAAATCCAGCAGACAAACACCTCCAACAACCACTCATCCTCCACTCCCATTACTCCTCTCTCTTCCTGCCCCAAGGTCCCTAAAAAGCTTTTCCTTCCCACGATTGACCTCTTCCCTACCCCTCCCCTACCCCGTCCTGCACATATGGGCAGGGTAGCAAGGACCCAGCTCAGCACCTCAGCCAAATAGTCCACGGCCCCAGTGGTAGCACTACCTACTTGTGGTGGTAGGGATTCCAGACCAACAATACTAAAGGAGAAGGAGCCTGCACCAGCTGCAAAGAAGGGGAAGGAGCCTGCACCAGCTGGTAAGAAGGGGAAGGAGCCTGTACCAGCTGGTAAGAAGGGGAGAAGGGGAATGAGCCTGCACCAGCTGGAAAGAAGGGGAAATAGCCTGCACCAGCTGGAAAGGAGGTGAAGGAGCCTGCACCTGATGATAAGAAGGGGAAGGAGCCTGCACCAGCTGAAAAGAAGGGGAAGGCGCCTGCACCAGCTGGAAAGAAGGGGAAGAAGCCTGCACCAGCAGGCAGAGGGGAGAAGAGCCCATCCACCCCTGCCATGAAGGGTAAGGGATCCCCAACCCATGACCAGGAGGAGAGGAGGCAATCTACGCCAGCAAAAGCTGCCAGCCAAACACTGCCACCACCAGCTGTCACAGGGCCCCCACTGCCAGCCGTGGTTGTGCAGCCATCAGAGAGTGCAGGGGCTGAGCAGGAGCCTCCCCCAAACACCACCACAGTGCAGCCATCAGAAAGTACAGGGGCTGAGCAGTAGCCTCCTTGAGCCACCACCACAGTGCAGCCATCAGAGTGCAGGGACTGAGCAGGAGCCTCCACCAACCACCACCACAGTGCAGCCATCAGAGGGTGCAGGGGCTGAGCAGGGGCCTCCCCCAACCACCACCACAGTGCAGCCATCAGAGGATGCAGGGGCTGAGCAGGAGTCTCCCACAACCAAGACCACAGTGCCGCCATCACCGCCAGTGGACGCCATATAGTCCAGCCTCCAAGGGCTGCTGTGATGCCTGCCCCCACCAGAACCAGTGGGGTATTCACCCACTCCAGAGACTGTGGCCTTGCACTCCCCAGGACAAACCACAGGGCATGTTACCCCCTGCAGACCCAGTGGGAAAGACACACACTCCAGAGACTGTGGCCTTGCACTCCCCAGGACAAAGCACAGGGCATGTTGCTCCCTCCAGAACCAGTGGGAAAGACACTCACTCCAGAGATTGTGGCCTTGCACTCCCCAGGACAAAGAGCAATGGGCATGTTGCCTCCTCCAGAACCAGTGGGAAAGACACCCACTCCAGACTTTGACCTTGCACTCCCCAGGACAAAGAGCAATGGGGATGTAGCCCACTTCAGTACCAGTGGAAAAGACACCCGCTCCAGAGACTGTGGCCTTGCCCTCCCCAGGACAAAGAGCAATGGGCATGTTGCCCCCTCCAGAACCAGTGGGAAGGACACCCACTCCAGAGACTGTGGCCTTGCACTCCCTCAGACAAAGAGCAATGGGCATGTTGTCCCCTTCAGAACCAGTGGGAAAGAAACCCACTCCAGAGACTGTGGCCTTTCACTCCCCAGGACAAAGAGCAATGGACATGTTTCCCATTCCAAAAGCAGTGGGCTTGTTCCCGCATCCGGCTGAGGTGCCCCCCTTCCACCTGAGGTGCATGCCTATTTTACATCTGATGCTCCTGCAGTGTTCTATCCGGATTCGTGCAGGATTCGAGTGGGGCCTTGGACTGTGTCCTGTGGCCATGTGAGCCCTTTGAACTATGAACTGGGAAGTGTCCCTTTTTTATACAAGTGTACATATCTGTTTCATGGCCAATTCGGATTGTTGCTTTTATTGTTGGACAGATTACAATCACTTTTGTCAATTCCTGTAGTCCTTGCATTATTCTGCTTATTTTCATGGTCTTATTGTTTTTGTAATGCAGATAGCTGTGTGTATGGCGTGTGTATGTCGGGTGTGTGTGGTGGGTGTGTGTGTCACTCTCTTTTTCCTACCACCCTCTCTTGTGTGCTAGGCGGCTGTACTCACCGTCCTCGTCTTCACCAGCGTTGGTGTTTCATGTGGAGCATAACATAGAAAGTCATAGGAAAGACTTGCAGTTCAGGTTCCATGGTGGAGTGGTTCTTCTCTGTGTTTCCAATGGTGAGTCCTTTGACTTTTGTGCTCTGTTTCTGCCAGGCATTTGATGGTGTTGGTGCCACCCCAGAAAAGGTGGTGGATTTTTGTGTCAAAATATGGTGGGTGGTACTTTGTCTTCCTCCTGAATGTAGGCGGCTACCGCCTTGGTGACTGTTGTTCCCGCCCTGGTGGTCGGTGTGGTACATTGGCTGCCTAGTAGAGATATCACCGCCATGGTCATAATTTGGCAGTAATTGCCGTAACCCTTTTGGCGGTATTACCGCCACTTTATCACCCACCGCCAGGGTCGTAATGATGGCCATTGTATCTTTGATTGGGGAGGCTCTATCTCTTGAAGAAAAAATCTAAATAAAAGTAATCTTTAAACTCAAGAAATACTGTTACAAGTGAGTCTACCCTTCATTGCCCTAAGGAGAATGCATGGTTGTACTCTTAATTACCAAGTCTCAGTGGCAGTGAAACTGCACATACAGGCCTTGCAATGGCAGGCCTGATACATGGTTAAGGGGCTATTTATATGGGTGGCACAAGCAGTGCTGCAGGTCCACTAGCAGCATTCATTCTAAAGGCCCTGGGCACATGTAGTACCAAGCAGATCATATATGCCAATTGGGTATGAACCAATGTTACCATGTTTAAGGGAGAAAGCTTGTGCACTTTAGCACTGGACAGCAGTGTCAGGTCTAACAGCTAGGAACTATACCAAATCATTAATAAATAATAATAACAGAGTTGGAGAAATAACGCAACCCTGCTGATCACCCCGGTTAACTGGTATTGGGTCAGTAACGAAACTGAGGATAGTTGCTGGTATGAGGTCTAATGAGGACATCTAAGAGGTACATCGGGACTCCATATCTGCCATCACCTTCCAAAGAATGTTCCTGGATACTAGGTCAAAAAAAGACTGAAGGACAACAAAGAGTGCATATAGACACCCACCCCCAAGTGTGACATATTTCCAATACAAAGTTGGAGACAAAACACCTGGTCAATGGTACTTATATCATCCCTGAAACCAGCCTGCAGAGGTTTCAGAGCTGCGTTGTCAAATAGCCATTCGCAGCCTATCCAGAATGGCCCTACTGAACATTTTCTGCATGCTGTCTACAAGGCTAATAGCTCTGACTAAACTGAGATGCACTGTTCCAAAAGAAAGATTTCCATTCTGCCTATTAGGGTGGGAGTTTTCTTAGTCCCCACAAGCATTAGCCTTGTACAAACAATAGCCTTCACTCACCATTAGGTAACATTGAGCCATACTCCTCTTCAGCCTTGCACTGTGTTGCCTGATGGGCCTTGCTAGAGGGCTCTTTGCTGAGATCTTTGTAGGGAGATTGATGCACTGGACCATATAATTCTCCCTGAATTCATATCCCCATTTTGTTTTGGTATTATAAGGCAAATAGGCCTGTAGTTTGAGGGAAGAGACCTGGAACCTTTCTTTAAAATCAGGATAATTTGTGTCCCTGTTCATGTGGGGGGCATAGGCACACTTTTCAAGATGGCATTAAAAAACAAGACTAGATGTGGGTATCTGATATCCCTTTCATCACTGAAGAGGTCCATTAGAATCTTAGCCAATCCTGTGGCTTTTCTCTTTTTTTCTGGATAATCCAATT
Organism: Pleurodeles waltl; assembly: GCF_031143425.1. Taxonomy (NCBI): domain Eukaryota; kingdom Metazoa; phylum Chordata; class Amphibia; order Caudata; family Salamandridae; genus Pleurodeles; species Pleurodeles waltl. Next base: position 74,120,910 of record NC_090439.1, read on the forward strand.
CAAAGCTGTGCTGCCTTGAGAGCTGAATATTAGGTCAGTATCAAGGGCTGTCAATTCTGTCTGAGAATCTGCTGTCCCAGAACTGTCTGTATTACAAATCGCAGGCATGCTCTGGGGAGTATTTATCACTGTGACAGGAGAATATAACTCAGAGAAATGAGCAGCCCAGTCTGCTGCCAAGATGTTATTATCTATTGAGGAGGGATTATCCAATCCCCCATTGACAAGAATCAGCCAGAAAGTGTGATGGCACAGAGCATGGATCTCTAGGTATCATAGACCCAATCTCTCTTCGCACAAGCAATAGCAACTTTTTAGGACTTCCTAGCTTCTTGGATCTGTTTCCTGCCCCAATTTTGAAGAGCTTTGGATAGCAGGAATCTATCTACTCTAAAGGACTTTTTAAATCATATTGCCTGTAACTTTCTCTTCAGGATTACCTTAGTCCTTAGGGATGCAAACATGATATTGTGGATAGAACTAATAGTCTCTTTAGCTGCCGACTTATCTGAGGACAGTGTTATCGAATGTAGAATCTCAGGTCTGTTGGCCACTGTATTGTAGACCTCCCTCAGTGCTGCTGGGAATTCTACTACCAAGCTCCATTTTAGTCTTTGCCTATCGTTGGTAAGTCTGAGCCTCCTATCAAACAGTTCAGTGCAAGTACTGGTCAGGGTGGTTTCCAGTGAACTCAATGTCAGGTCTAATGCCATGTGGTTGCTTTCCTGCTGAGAGAAAACATGCATGTCAATTGATTTGGGCCAGAGTCTCATTGTCAGAAAACATTCTTTTGTTGCATGCTCAGAGACCTTACTTCAGTATAAATGCATTTACCTGAACTACCACAGCTGACCATTTCTTAATAGGGTAAAGAGTCAACCCAGGGACTGACCAAATATGATCTGCATCGCCTGCAAAATTCTCAGAATTAATAATCAGTAGGTCAAATCTGCAGTTAAAATCACTAGCGACAATTTTAAATGCATCAGCCAGAAGAGCTGTCATATGAGAGTCCAAAATGTCTATATTGGATGATTCAGATACCTAACCCCATGCCAGCAATACAAATTGTAAACATACTAACTTGCATTGGCAGAAACAGGTTAACACATAAAACATCAGGTGAGCCCAACTCAATCTCAGTGGCCAAGCAAGGCAATGTGTTTTTCAACCAAAAAGTCAGCCCATCTAAAGGTTGACCTTTACCTGTAGAGATGGTAGTCTAAGTGATATTAGCAAAGTCTAAATGGAACAAAGAAGACGGTGACCAAGGGCCACATGGACGAATATTAGGTTTTGCAATTTGCGCGTTGCAAAACCTGATGTAGAACATTGTAAATGACACTGTCTGCGATTCCCAATGGGGTCGCAAATGACCTACCTCATAAATATTCATGAGATAGGTCGCAATTTGTGACCCCATGGCCGCCCTCACGTGGATGGTGGCCTGCTGGGGACAGCAGACCACCAAGTCTGTGACTGCTTTTAAATAAACCAGTTTGTTTTTGTTTTATGCAGCCCGTTTTCATTAAAGGAAAACAGGATGCATTTCAAAAACGGAAATGAAAAGCTTTCTTTTCATTTTTCAGAGCAGGCAGTGGTCCATGGGACCACTGTCTGCTCTGAAAAAATAATTTTGCTACCATTCACAAAGGGGAAGGGTTCCCATGGGATCCCGTCCCGCTTGCGAGTGGGTTAACACCAATTTGAAACTGGTGCTAACTGCGATTGTTTTGTGACCACATTCACGATCACAAAACAATCCTACATCGCACTGCGACTCGGAATTAGTAAGGGAATGCCCCTTCCTAATTGCGACTCGCAACCCTATTTTGCCATTTGGTAAATAGATTACATAATCACAAAATGGGGTCTGTACATACCAAAATGTTTTTTTCCTGTCGCAAATGGCCTGATTCTTCAACAAGAAAAATGGTATATACATCTGGCCCCAAGTCTTATACCAATCTACACAGGAGAGCTTTGAGGCTAGACCTGCAATATCCCAAGAAATGAGTTTAGTAGGTGGCCCAGAGGAATTGTCGTCAGTAATGTACCAAGGGATTTTAGAGGCTACTAACATGCGGCTACTGAAATCAGTGGTTGGAAAAATATTATGGTCCCACTGATCCTCCCACACTTGAATACAATACTCCAAAGAGTCACTGGCAGGACTTAGGCGTCAGTCAGACAGGGGGAGAAATCGGTTTGACATTGAAACTGTAGGAATAGGTGTTTCAACTGGCCTGAGGGGCAAAACCACCTGGGTTGAAGGTGTTTTAAAAATTAGCCTAGGGATGCAGTATTCATCATCATTATTTACTTTATTTCGGTAAAAACATAACATAAAAGTATAATACATACAGTCCAAATGAAAAGTGGTAAAAAGAAAGTGCAAATAGAATAAATTACAAACACTTGGAAGTAAAACGTTAAAACAAGATATAACAATAGCATAAAAATGTTTCTTATAAATCTAATACTAAAAAGACATCCAGACCCTACTAAAACATCAAACGAACGGGCTTGCACTTAGATACAATGCCTATCCTACTTATAAAATCTGCTACCAAGTCTTGTTTTTTTAAATTGCTAATCTAAAACGCCAAATTGATTCAGTTTTTTTTGCCACAGAGCAAGCTATTTGTACAGATGGGTCTGATTTGAATACTCTCTCTGCAGATAGACAGTTCCTGAAACCCATTTGTTTTCATAAGGGAATAATCCAAAGGGCCTCTGCTTACCCTATGCACGACATTGAAAAAGAACATGAAGATCAGTCTCTTTATGCTTACAGCCCATTGGACATAACTTAGACTTGTTCGTAGAACTGGGCCATTTGTAAGTCAGAGAACACAAAGGAAGAGACCCTATTCTAAATCTAATGTAAAGAGCACGGGCAAATGGATAGAGTACAGCATCCATAAAAGGCTCAAACTCATAGTGACATTTAAATTGCAGAAACCTATCAGTCATAGAAGAGGGCACAGCTTCAGTCATTTGTGCAATTTGAACTTTAAGCCAGAAAGCATCTTTCAAAATCTGAATGGCATTTTTGGGAATAGAAGGGGGGGTCCTTCCAATAGGACCCTAGGCCAAGTTGGAATAAAGACCGTTCAACATCAGCACACACTTAATTTTGGTATTAAATTTAGCGCCCATCAGTCTGGGCAACCAGCATCTAAAAGGAATAAGAGCATTGGTTGACTATAGCCGGATCCAGAACAGTAGTGGCCTTAAAGCAGCGATCTGGTTGATTGGAAAAAGATTTAAATCCATTTGGATAGGCAAAGAGGGAGTACTTGAAGGAACTCCTAACAGCGTCTTTAAAAACTGGTTTTCCGCCCTAGCCAGATCCTCCAAATTGCAGTGGCCCCATAACTCGGCACTGTACAAAGCCCCCCCCCCCCAGCTTGTGATTTATATATTTCAAGAGCAGGAGTCAGGGCAAACCTGGAAGAGCGGGTAGCAAATCTCACAATGCCACCCGCCCTTTGCTTCAGGCATATCAGAGATTTCTGAAGGTGGGCATGCCAGAAGTGGGAGTCTTCTAGTTTTACACCTAAGTAATCGAAAGTGCACACTCTTTCCAGTGAGGAACCTTCTAAATAAACAGATCTTTTCATTTTGTGCTTTTTGTCTCCAAAAACCATATATTACGTTTTTGATGAACTGATTTCCAGACCATGATCTTTACAAAACTCCACAAATCTAGCAAGCAAACTTGAAAGGCCCATAGCTGTTTGAGAAAGCAACAAAGTATCGTCAGCGAATAAAAGACATGGAAGCTTCTGCCCACCCAAGTTGGGAGCATCACTAGAGCAGACCAAGGGATAGGGAATACATGCGTTGATAAATAAAAGAACTAAAGTAGGCGCAAGTACACAACCCTGTCTCACACCACGAACTGTGGGTAATGCTGAAGTCAGTTCGCCTGCCAAACCCCATCGTACTCTAGCGCAATTTCCTGAATAGAGATCTTTGATGATATTGAGCATGGAGCCGGGGACTCCAGCTTTACTCATAACTTCCCACAGTTTGGGACACGGGGCAAGGTCAAAAGCGGATTTCAGGTCAACAAATGCCACAAAGAGGCAGCCTGAGTCCACATCTACGGTCTTCCACTTTATAGTAATAAAGCGGAAAACCTGGTCGATGGTACTAACCTTATCTCTAAACCCTGCCTGTAGATGACTTAATGCCTGATTTTCCACTATCCAATGCTCCAGTCTACTTAACAGCTGGTAGCAAAATATTGTTTGCAAATTATCTAGAAGACTGATGGGTCTATAGTTCCCTGGACATTTTTTCTCACCTTTCTTATGAATGGGCACAATTATTGCCTCCTTCCAAGAATTAGGGTAATATCTATTGGACAGGGCAATATAAATGCAGTATTAACTTTGGCTCTCTGCATGTACCTCCTAGCGCCAGACTGGACTAAACAATGGGCCAGGCCAGGATTCCTCAAGTTAATGATGACACAATCCCGCTTAGCAGTTTTTCTGCGGGACCAACAGATGCACCCTTCCTCACAAGCAAAATATCATTAAATTCTTTGAAAGTAAAATCAGAGTTACAAGATAGCCAATGACAGACTTTGGCCCATATTTATGGAAAGGTAGCATCAGCTTAGCGTCATTTATTTTGATGCTAAAGTGATGCTAACTTAACTCCATATTTATATTTTGATGCTAGACCCTTCTAGCGTCAAAATATTGGAGTTAGCGACATTTCTAGGAAGCGCCAACCCACCTTGTGTCAATGAGATGCAAGGTAGACGTTCCCTTCTTAAAAATGACGGTAGCCCTCAAGCGCCATATTTAACACCCAAGGCAGAAATGACGCTCAACTAGGAGGTGGGCCTAATTAATGGCACTAAGCCCGGCTAGTGTCATTATTTAATGCCTGGTCTGACCAGGCGTTAATGTGCTGGTAGGCCCATTTTCATGGGTAAACACCATGGAATGGTCACAAAGATGCCCACCACAACCCTCAGCATCACCACCGCCCACACCACAGGGACACCACTGGAGGAGGGAGCCTATCCCAGGTAAGTTGTGGGTAAGTGTATGTGTAAGTGTGGTGTGCCACTGGGGGCGCCTTACATGGGGCCCTCTGCCTGGCACTGGGTATATTGGGCTTGCCCTGGGGACAGTGGTGGTGGGCATTGGAATAGTAGTAATGACTCCTGTCTATACTTTGACAGGAGTCATTTCGTGGCTGCATCTGTGTCAGAAAATGACAGTACGCTGACTAGCGGTAGATATTTTGCCGCTAATCAGCCTACCGTCATTTTTGAACCACTAGGGCCATTTCCCCTAACGCCATCCTTCACCAGCTAGGATCTTTTTTTGAGACGTTAGCCATTCTTTAGTGTCATTGTGCATCATTTTTTAAAAATGGCTCACGGATGGTTTTAGAGAATTGCGTTAGCTTGTATTACATTAAATGACGCACAACTGCACTAGCACTGTTGTGCGTCATTTTTCATAAATATGGACCTTTGTTTTTAAGTTCAATTGTGTGCTCCTCCCTAGTGGTTTGTAAGTGCAGCACTCCAGTAAAAACAGCACCATAAAGACAGCAATCAAGTGGAAGGGTGAGACAAGTCTGATTTGGAAAAGAGTTAGGAGGTGAAGCATTTGGACGTACATGAGCTCCTCCACAATCATTTTCTGCAGTTGGGGCTTTCTCACCATTCAAGGAGGAGGACGGAGAATGAATAGCTGTCAAAGCTCCTTGTGTAGGAGGGGGACCTAATGTGACAGTGGTACTCGAGGCTGTGGTCCTGGTTGGACCAGTTACTGGTAGATGACAGCTGCAGACGAGCTAATAGAATTGACTGAGCCAAGGTTAGCTGTATTATAGTTATCCTCCATGCTCTGTAACTGGACCATCAAAGGGGTAATGCACTCAGCCACCATGGATTTGATGTTCTCAAGTACCCAGGACTAGTCAATGTTTGTGGCCTCACTGCCAGCAACATTAGAATGCAATAAAAGAGAGCTGGACCCCAATGAGGTGCACTCAATAGGCCTATTGTAGCACCTTTGTGGTATGCCTACTCTACCTGACCTTGTTGTTGACCCCTCTTTATGGTTGTGCTTCCTTTTGGCTGGAGGGCTGTGGGCTGCATGAAGTTCAATGAAGCAGGATTGGCCGGCGTGAAAGTTCCTGAAGCATGCGTTTGTTGGGTGGACATTTTGAGCTGTTGGGCACATGACACAGGGCAAGCCTCACAGCCCACCACCAATTAATGATCCAACCGAGACAGTTGTATTGCAAGGAAACTGCTGGAACCCTCTCTCAGATTACAGGATATATGCCTCTCTGCTAGTTCGATTTCTTTTGCTAAAACGCCAGCTGTCTGAGCTAGAAAAGAGTCCAGTGTGATAACAGAACCGCCTACTGGCTTAGCACCAACATCAACCCTCCATCTACGGGGTCTTGCGCCTGCCCATGAATCAGATTGTGGACAGAGTTAGCTAGGGCTGCCTCCTGGCCCAAGGTGTCCTGTGATGTGTAGTCCCCTGTAGTGTGCTGGCAGGAACCTGAACTGAAGGAAACACAAATGCACTATATATCGCTATATAGCACAAATGCACTATATAGCACTCCTGGCCCAAAGTGTCCTGGGACGTGTAGTCCCCCATAGTATGCTGGCATTTTAGTACATCTGATGTGGTCGGACTGGACTGTCCAGCTGTTGCAAGGCCTGCTCTTAGTCTCCATTTTAGTATTTAGTTTTAACTTGACATCTTTTTCTGACACAAGAATGTGCTGCACACACATCTATTCTAGTTAGGCATTGTTGCCCTGAAGTTTACACATTCAGTCCAGGAACTTGCAGCAAGAAATGTGATGCCCTTTTGTTTTTTTCTGTCTGGTTAGGAGACAACACGTTTATGCTAGCCAAACCAGGTAGCTGCTCTGTGCCTCTGTCACAGTGTGATAAGGAAAGAGTTTTATTATTTAAACAGTGTCCATGCTACCCTTGTTGAGAGAAGCAATTCATGCCAAATGATCATGGAACCACTGTGAAGTCTGCCTGAGATGCAGCCGTACTGATGCTGACCTTTGTTCTATGAAGGAACATAACTTGTGCACTTAGACTTGCCTCCTGACACCTAAGACCAAGGTATGGGAATTAGACTGTCCCAACTGATCTGGCTGAGTATGCACCTGCTATTCTCTCTTTAGTTAGTATTAGTAACAGATAGGAGTGAGGGAAAAGTTGTGACAATTAACATGTTTGAATTGTTTATATTGTTCACCATTCTAATAATGATGATTACAATAACATTTCACCTTTCTAATCATTGCAGCTCCTGCTCTCTTTGGAAGATTACAATAATTTCAATATATGTATTGAAAATTCAATTTCGTATCTTTCTTGTGTTTACCTTGGACATGCAGGAGTGACAAATGAAATCGTGAGATCTGTTTTCACAGATTCCTTGGGAATCAGATTGTTTATAATCAAGGTTACCAGTAACATCTATTACCCTGATGAGCTTAGGGCTTTGGATGTGGTACTGTAAGCTTGCCGAAACAAACCAACATTTACTGATGATATATGTGTACTGTGTCTCTATATTGTGAAGTTCTTGCTGTCATATACAAAGTCCTATTAGACATGTAGGAACCACATAAGACAGCCCCCCATGCTGCCATGAGGCAGTCAATAAAGCATAGAGTGGGACTACAGGGTCCCACCACATCACTCTCTTCCGTGTCATGAAAGGTAGAGGGACCCTCTGCATTGCATCAATCACAAACGCTAAATGCCCCACCTTGATCCATGGTCCACAATTGTGTGTAGCAGTAAGCCTCTTTAATCCTGGGATTTCTCAAAGAGGTAAACCTGGGACATATAAAAAGGGCTGTTCTCACAATTAAACGTAATGGTTTTAATGGTATCAAAAGGCTTTCACCATGATCTGCCCAATCCCAGTGTTGTGTAATCAAAGTCTGACAACAGTCCAGTCACTGAGGGAACCTTTCAGTGCCCTGAGCTATGGCATAATACAACTCATGGGTGGGGGCACTGAGGACTCCACCTTCCAACCGTTGTTATTTACTCAGTGCCATGTACTTCTTGTGTCTGTTCCCCAATTTAAATCGGAGAGCAGGCAATGTGAATCTGCAAGGAACAGTTTCCTGAGCTGCTCTGGTAAGGCTGCGAAGAGGTACAGAAAACGAGAGAGAATCAGTATCCATCGGGTAGACAAACAGACTGATGCAGAAGGAGGCTGACTGATGACAAGCCATCAGCGTAAGTTATCACTTATCAAGTTCTCCTCAGTATTGTAAATGTTTATGCCAAGATACTTGGACGTATCAAAGTTCAAATCTAGCCATGTACAAGGCAGGTCACCACAATCATCAGGAGTCAGATATCAAAGGGGGGATAAACAGGATTTGAAACAATTGATCCTCAGGTCAGACATGTCCCCGTAGTCAGTCAACGTCTGTAGTAGCCTAGGCAGCACCACTTAAGGGTCTCAGATGTGAAGGAGAATATCATCTACATTTAGTGACACTATATGCCAGCTATTGTGAAGCGGGATCTCCCAATCAGAGCCATGAGCATGAAGTATGCACGCCAGAACCTCCATGGCTAGGGCAAAGATAAGCAGAGATACGGGAGAACCCTATTTTGTGTCCCTGCATATTGGAAAGTGACTCATATCATCCTACATGTCTTAACTCTTGCTATTGGGCTGGAGTATAGAAACATAATCCAGCTGAGTGTCTCTGGGCCCATACCCAATCGTTCTACGGTCGGTATGAGGAAAGAGCATCCCAAAGTGCCAAAAGCTTTTTGCTATGTCAAGGGATACTGCCAATTTCAAATCTGGGCATATTTCTGTCAGCCACAGAAATTGACGGAAATTGAGGAAAGTGTTTTTCCCCAGTATAAACCCATTTTGATCTGGGTGAACCAGCACTAATCACTGGGAGAAGATGATTACTTAACAGTTTGCCCAGTATTTTGTAATCCAGATTCAATCACAATAGCCAGTGGTAAAAATGCAAAATCTATGGTATCTCTCCCAGGCTTTGGCAACCCGGCTATCAAGGCCTCACATACAGACTGGTAATTCCCGAGGCCTCTTGGCCGACTGGTACACAATCAGTAGGTTAGGTGTGCTTTGTGCACTATTCTTCGTGTAAAATTCCAGAGAAAGGCCATCTACCCTGGGCATCTTATTGTGTGTCATTTGCTTAATGTCTATCTGATTTCATTGACCCTTATGGGTTCATCCAGTTTCTGAAACTGTAGCAGATCCAACTAAGGTAAGGAAATCGAAGACATCTGGCCCTCAACTGAAAATCCGTATTCTTCTGGGGTGCTGCGCATAAAGCCTGATAGTAATCCATAAAGGCCTCATTCATACTTGCTTGGGTATTTTTTATCAGTCCCTCCTGTGTTCTCCTAGCCCCTATTATGATTCAGGGATTTTCTGTCCTCATCAACCAGATCAGAATCTGGACTGGTTTGTGTTCCTCTGCCTGTTTCTGGGACCTATGGGCCCTGCAGTTCACTATGCCTGGACTGTTACTCTATTCCACATGTTCCATACACACAGTTTAAATCCCACATCTGAATTCTGGAGAACCATTTGCCTCTTCTCAGCTACCCATATTTGTTGTTCTACAGTGAAAATATTCTTACATAGTGCTGTTTGAGTACCCAAGTTAGTCGTGATGCAGTGGCCACATATTGCCTAATAAAGGCGTCCACAGTAACATCATATCCGAGGCAGAACCTTGATTTTCTGCAAATTACTGTTGAATGCAAGTGCTTTTGTGTCTCTATAGGGTGGATCCAGCATTGCCTCAGTATGCAATGCCAGGGGGGCACTAGCATCCCCAGCCTTCCCCAAGACAACAGCAGCCTCAGCGGGCAGTGAGCTCAGATAGCACAGCCCAAGTGCTCTACATTCAGCACAGGTGTTCAAAATACCTCATTACAAAACAAAAAGTTATCTAGTGGGCCAAGGAGTTGAATGAGAATTCCCCAGTGGTAGTATGCATCAGCTGCCATGCATCAAAGAACATTCAGTCACATCCAAAACATCTTTAACATAACAGAGTTCAAACCAAAGAAATGCTGTGAACTCTTTGGTTAATCATTTCTCAACTGGGTGCATTGCGTACAGCCCAGGAAGTCTAGTATTCAGACTGTGGGGCCTCTGCTTATAAACTGATGTTTAAAATATTGTATTCATACATAGTGTTGCATACACTGTTAATAAATATACCATTGTTTTATGCATTTTATTTTCTTGTAATTCAGTACAGAAATACATATGTAAGATATGCTAAACTATCGTTTTTTAAAAAATATTTATTTAGTTCTACTTTTTGGGGTTATTGAATTTATTGCAGGAGTAGGTAGGGAGTATTCTGTGGTATAGGTCATTGTTTGTGTTATTAAGTAGTTTAATTTTTTTAGTAAATGTAAATGCCCTATATATATATATATTTATATATATATATATATATATATATATATATATATATATATATATATATGTTTATATGCAAAACAGAAGAGAGAACTCTGGGTAGTTCCCAAGTTTAGGTGGATAGCAGAAACACCAGCGACACTCTAGATCTGCTCACCTCAAATGTCTGTGTTTCTAGCAAAGATTTTACGCATAGGATTGGTACGGTGCCATCCATCATCAAGCTAAAAAATGACAAAGTCTTTTGTCATTTGTACAGCAAAATCTTTAAGCATAGGATTGGGCCAGTGCCATCTTTGCTGAGCTGTAAGATGACAAAAGCCTTTCACCAGTCTAGGCACAGTATTACAGCTTTGGACTGGTAAAATGCCATCCAAGCCAACCCAGAATGAGCAAAAGCAACCCCTGACATGTATTTCAATGTCAATACATCACTTCAGAGAGGCTTAGCTTTGCCCAGACATAAGGAAGCACCCAGTATAATTCAAAACAAAATCCTTTCAGCGTTAGAATGATACATACATTATGAAAAACAGAAAAGAGAACTCTGGGTAGTTTAGGTGGGGAGCAGCTCCAGTATATATATATATATATATATATATATATATATATATATATATATATATATCTCCACACACACACATATATATTTATATAAGTACAGGTTCTGGGTTTATTGGAGGACTTGGTGGATAGTGTTTATATTTGTTAAAAATGTCAGAGTAATAGTCTGGTTCAGCTAATGTACATATGTGTCTGGGGTATCAAAGCAAAGTAAATCTGACCCCCTCCAACATAAATGTACTTTCCCCACTGTTTATTAGACTGGACTTAAACTACCAAATCTCACTTTCTGCAAATATATGAATTTTCACCAATCTTTTCTGGACTGGAGTTTGAATAGTCAATTTGATTCCTCACACATGTCCACACTTTTCACATTGTTTTTGGGATTGCAGTTAGAAATGTATCTTTGAGTCTCTTATTACAACTTAGCTTTCAGCTCAAACCGCTATAATGTTTTGGGATTGGAGTTAGAGTAGTTCATTTGATGTTCTCCAAACAAATGTACATTGTCCGCTGTGTATTGGATTCAACTTAGAATAGTAACTCTAATCTCCTCCAACTATGTGCACTTCCAGCACTGCTTAGTGGCCTAAAGTTTTCATAGTTAATGTCACCCCTTTTAAGTGTACACACTTCCCCCAATGACTGTGGGATTAAAGTTAGAATAATACTTTCCCCATAACTCCCCAAGCACATGCATTTTGTATAATGTTTGTTGGACTGAAAATAGAATAGGACACATTCCTCAATGCACATTGATGAATGTTTATGTGACTGGAGTTAGAATTATAGTACATCTGAGCTCCTACTAACACATTCATGTTCCCAAATGATTGTGGGATTAGAATTAGAAGAGTAAATCTCAATCCTTCAAAATATAAGAATTCGTCATATTGTTTGTTGGAATAGACTTACAATAGAAAATTGGACAACCTCCAAATAAACACATTTTTGTCAATGCTTGTGTGATTAGAGATAGAATAGTAAATCTGTGCCCCCACACATATATACACTTTATCCAATGTTTATGGGATTGGAGTTATAATAGCAAACCCACCCCCCTCCAAGTACATGCCCTTTCCATAATGTTTGGTGTTGGGAATGAAAGGATTACTGCGAAAAAAGACATCACAGACAAATCAATATCCCTGAGTCTTGGAACCCACCTTGATTGATCAAGTTAACTTGTTCACCCTTAACTGGCTTTTCAATAGGACAATCCTGTAAGGGTCCCAAAGTAGAAATCCACCTTTCAGATAAAGCACTGTCTCTAGGATTAACAGGTTATGGTGTTCAGACTCTATATTGCACTGGATATATTCCAATATTCATAAATTAAGTGTTGTGAACCTTTCTCGATTTATGCATAGGATTCAACCTGGATAGTATATTGATGTCTTTCACTCTCAGAACATGTGCGGCATGTTAGAACATTGCTACTGTCTATGAGACAAACTAAGGCTTATGCCAAGCTAAAAAAATGTGCAATCTATATTAACCTTATGGGAATCTTAGGTTTTATCATTACACCCTCTGGAATCAGAATGGACCCGAAAGAGGTAACAGCTGTCAAACAGTGGTCCTCACTTATATCAGTAAAGGAAACCCAGTGTTTTATTACATTTCACAAACTTTTAACAGTGTTTTATCAGCAAGTTTCCCTTAACAGTAAGATCTATAACAAAACTCTTTAAAGAGTACCAAATTCAATTGGTCAGAAGAGCCTCATCTGAACTTTTGTGAGATGCAAAGAAAACTTGTAACCACACCAATTTTAAGGTCTTGACATGACTATTTTTTGTGAAAGCAGATGTGGCACTGCTGGCCGAGTGGATGTGCAGGGGGATGAGTGTTGCCATATAGACATTCAGACTCAGGACTGTTGCATCTTGTGTTATACTTTTCACGTAAACTGTCTCCCCTTGAAAGTAATTATATTATGCCCGATTGTGAGCTTTTAGCCAGAATGTGGCTTTTGAAGAATGGTGACATTATCTTCTTGGGGAATACCATAATATCAAAATTCCCACAGATCATTGAAACACTCACTGCTTGAAATAAGCTAGAACCCTAAGGCCCATATTTATACTTTTTGAAGCAAAACCAGCGCAGGTGTGTGTCAAAAGGTTTATCGCCGGCTAACGCCCCAACACACCAGCCGGACGCCTTATTAATGGAATGACGATAGCCGGTGCTGTGGCCTGGTTAGCGTCAAAATAAATGACTCTAACCGGGCAGCGTAGGGAAGAATGGGGATTGTGCGTCAAAGAATGGTGCAAGTCAAGTTAGAGTAAAACATCTTGGCTCTAACCTGACTTGCACCATTTCTTGATGCACAACCCCCATTGAAATGACTCCTGTCTTAGCAAAGACAGGAGTTATGCCCCCCGCCCAATGGCCAAGCCCAGGGGACTTATGTCCCCTGGGCATGGCCATTAGGCACAGTGGCATGTAGGGGGGCCCAAGTTAGGCCCCCTATACCACTTAAAAAAAATATATATATACTTACCTCTACTTAACTGTACTTACCTGGGAAGGGTCCCCCCATCCATGGGTGTCCTCCAGGGGTGGATCAGGGTGGCAGGGGGTGTCCCTGGGTGCAAAGAAGGCCACCTGTGGACTGCTTCCATTGGTCAGAGACCATGAAAATTAGTCCACAGGCCCCGTAACGCCTGTCCTGACCCAGGCGTTAAAAAACGTCGGTCATCAGGCTGGGCACCATTTTTTAAGGCCCGTCCCCTCCTGTAAGTCAAAATGACGTGGGAGGATAAATAAGGCGCAGATGTCTTAAAGTCATTTTTTGCACGGGAACGCCTACTTTACATATCATAAGCGTAAGGTAGGTTTTCACATCCCAAAAAATGACACAAACTCCATAACTTTGGCACTGGACGGGTCCAACGCCAAAGTATAAATATGGAGTTAAGTTTGCACTGAATTTGCATGAAAAAATGATGCAAATCTGGCACAAACAGAGTATAAATATGCCCCTAAGTGCCAAGCAACTGCAGTGGATCCATTTTTGATTTCATAAATGGAAAATTATTAAACCTGGAGTAAGATAATGGGAATGGCAATTCACTACCTAGGTATGGCTTTGCTCATTAAGTGATTAATACCAATGTAGAATCACCTCTGAGAACCCCAACAGCAAATATAATCAGAACTACCATAGAGGCATTATTATGCGAAGTATGGGATGAACACAAAAAGGTAGATCCACCACAATGGCATTGTAGAATAGCACATGCATTGATGGCCTTTTGTTCAAATTCAAAGACTCGTACCTACCCTCTCCCGGGTTGCAGAATGAATCAGTGCTTTGGTGCCATTTGATCAAATAGCAGGACACCCAATGGAAAAGAAAACCATTTGACTCCTACAATTACATTTTTGGTGGCCATCATTGACAGCTGACATGAACAAGCTTGTTGCAACCTACACTATCTACACCCAAAGCAAAAACTTCCATCAAGTCGGAGCAGGGTTATTTTAATCAATGCCCAGCCTATCTAAATCATGGCATAAGGTGTCAAAATATTTTGTTAGTGAAGTATCACTATTAAGCATGTTTAACTAAAGTATTGGTTGTAGTAGAGCTGTTGATCAAGAAGGTACATTTCGTCCCAGTGAAACCTTTGCCAAAGCCAAGACTGTAGCAAAGGTCTTCTTTCAACAAATAGTTAGAAAACACAACATCCCATCTGTTCTGATCATGGACAAGAACACGCAATTTGTATCTTACTTTTGCCATGCACTGTGTTATTTGTTTGGCATTGATCCTCGACTATCCTCCATTTACCATCTGTAGACCAATCAACATACTGAGTGGGTGAACCAGATTTCCGATCAGTACCTGCATTGTCAGGTTCTGCAAGATTTTGAGGATTAGATATCAGTTCTGCAGTTGGTATAATTCCTATACAACTATGCTCCTTTTTCATTCTCTGAGGTTTCCCCTTTTGTTTTGATAATTTGGGCATCACCGGTAAGTGCTTATCATAGATAACTGCAGCACAACCATATTGCCTGCTGTGCAAGCTCGGGCTACAAAACTAGACACTACTTTTATTTTTAAACAAGCTCAGGACAATCTTATTGAAACTAAGTGGCCTTTCAAAGAACACTGAGATGCCTATCAGTGCCTAGTGCCTCAGTTACATACCAAATTGAGTAAACATATCATTCTAAAGCAGCTGTCAAAATGTCAGCTTTAGTACACAAGACCTTATTCAGTTGTATGTGTCATCAGTTCAGTAGCAGTGCATTGGAGTTTGTCAAAAAAATTAAAAGTACACTCAGTTTTTCATGTGTAACTAATCAAAGTAGTGCCTCATTGAACTTGTTTCATGGCTCAACAACAGCCTGCAGAGGTGTATGGAGATCCAGAGTTTGAGGCCAAAGCAGCACTGGATTCCAAGAGAGTCCAACGATGATTGATGTCTGGAAAAGAAGGTCTTGGAAACCAGCAAGACATCTTCACTTCCCCACGTCACTCCATCATATCAACTATCAATTACTCACATAGCCCAAACCAGTTTGCAGGACCAAGGTAGAGGTGTTCTGTGATGTCCTTGGTCTGGGTTGCTGCCACTACTACTACTGCTCTGCACACAATCCCAGTGCCTGTCAACACTTCTTGTATGGTCACTCGTGTGATCCCATCCTCATTGTAGCCTTTGCCATCTATAGAATGGTGCCAATAATACTGTGCTACTTGTCAGTGGCTTGCCAAAACCAGCATGTTCTCCCATGACTTTGCAGAATTACAAAATCTCTGTTACCCTCTAGGATGTGGCAGAGTTTACAAACCACATTCATGAAATTGTTCATTGGCAGCTCTGGAGAGTATTTTTGCAGAAAGATGAATTACTGGATAACACTTTATAACAGTTTTGTCTGCCCTGTGGCTCTGCACAAGAGCTCATAACATTGTATGTTCCCTCTACAAGCAGTGCTTGCCTACAATCTGTGAAAGAAAAAGGCACTCATTGTGAATAATAAAGGTAACACGTTGGCCATGTCGCAGGTGCTCTGCAGTGCATTAGTTACTTACTTGAACAGTAAATACATTCTGTGGATCAGTGGTTAATTCAGATATTCCTGCTCTTATATGTTCCCTACATAAAGAGATAAGAAAACACCAAGGTAAAGAGACAAGAAATAATTGTTGATTTATTTTTGTTACCCACAGTAATATATTGTAGACAATCATAGCCGCAAGTTGTGAAAGACTATACGAGGGACTTACACTACACTTTAAAGAATACAAGTGGGACAGTGAAGTAACTTTGTCTGCAGTGTAGTTCTCACAACAGTGTTTTGAAGATGAGATAGGACACAACACAAAGCATTATACCTTTGTATAATTATCATGATGTGGTGTGGACATTAGTACATTGATTCATTTTATGATGGTCCATGACCCCAGTGACATGATTCACACTGCTAAAAAATTCGTAGTAAAAGCGTCACGGTAGAAGAAGACATCTGAACTTGCCTTGGGTTATGGAGCAAAGTGATATGTGCATGTAATCCACATTACACATAGCAGAAGAGATCACTGCACTGTAGCACGCCCTCCTTATGAATTGGCTTCATGTTTATTTTTATTTCTGTTCATTTACAGAATCTACACCATCTAGTGAAAGGCATTTCTAGAGACAGAGTTTGAAATTGAAGTTGAGAATTGACCTTGAAATCCAGTCTCTACACAAGTGTCTTCCTTCCCTCATCCCTCCCCCACTCCTCCTGCTTAGAGTTGTGATGGTCATCCTCAGTTTGGGTTGTACATCTCAAAGCACAAGCATAGTGGGCCAGTCATTGCTCCTGATGAATGTTGGACGTGCATATAGGGTCATCTGTGAGTCCTGACATTTATGCACTTTTCCTAGTGTTTGCTGGACTGGAGTTAGAATAGTAAATTCAACCCCCTCCAAATATATGCACTTTTCCTAATGTTTAAGCAATTGGACTTGGAAAAGTAATTCTGACCACTCCCTTCCCTAATGTATGCAGTTTCCCCAATGTTTGTGGCATTGGGGTCAGAATAGCACATCTGCCCCATCCTAATGCATGCTCTTTCCCCAATGTTTGTTGTACTGGTGTTAAAATGACAAGTCTAAGCCACACTAAATACATGCACTTCACCAATGTTCTTTGGACTGCAGTTTCTGACCCTCTTAATTGAGATTAGAAAAATGAATATGACATCCTCCAATTAAATGCATTTTCCCCACTGTTTGTTAGACTCAGGGCAAGAATAGTAAGTCTTGCCTTCTCCAATATATGCATCTTCCCTGATATTTGTGAGGATGAGGCTAAAATAATGAAAACTAACCACATAAAGATAGGCAGTTTGCCCAATGTTTGGTGGGCTGGAGTTAGAGTAATAAATCTGATCCCCTTAAAATATACGGACTTTCACTGATGTTTGTGAGGTTGAAATTAGAATAATACATACTATCCACACAAATATAAGCAGTTTGTCCAATGTTTGTTGGAGTGAAATTTGAATAAAAATCTTATCCCCCTCCAAATATAAACACTTTCCCCCACTATTTGCTTCACTGGAGTTAGTATTATGGGTTGGCGGAACTATAAAATTTGGCTTAATGGAATTCCACTGAATTATATAAAAACTCAGCTAGATTAATCAGACTTCCACTAATGAACAGAAACAGGCATGTCATGCTACTTGTGCTCTGATTCAATGTCAGGAGCACATGCAGCGCTGAAAAATTAGTGTGAATGGCACCTTGTGGTGTGCCAGACGGTGCAGCTACTCAAGTTTATTTTTCTGCTGCTTAAGTAAATTTTCTACTCGAGCTGCAGCCTTCTCACAGGGAACAATTGCAACACCTCGCTTTTGAACAAATTCACTGGCTGACCTCCTAGCAACTGGAAATCGCACTAGGGGATGGCAACTCTTGCTTGTGCTTAACAACTTACCATCCTGGAGCCAAGTGCAAGAAAGAAATTCCGCCAGGGGCAATTGATGGAATGTGGCCAGTAGTCCGCATTACATGAGTAATGCAGAGTTAGTGAAATTCTGCCAAATTCTGCCTGTGGAACAGAATATGTCGCCCACCCCTAGTTAGTATAATGAGAAAGACCACCCTCAAATATATTAACTTTCCCTAATCTTTGTTGGGCTGGAATTAGAATGGGAAATATGAGACCCTAAGATGCTCCAGGAATAAATGTACATTTTAGTAAGTTATAACCTCTGGGAGGGTGTTTATGTGAGCTGTAACTTTACACAGTCTCATTGAAGACAATGGGTCAGTGATTTATTCCAAACATGTGGTCCGGTGAACCCTAAGGGTCCGCAAAGCCTCCTTAGGGGGTCCGTGACTGCTTAGACAATTAAATAAAACAACAGATTAATAAAGTGTATATAAATGAATTGGCTGGATGTGCAATCACACATTTTTAAACTTACTGTAAATGTCAAAGAATTTTAAATTAGAGGTTAAAATTTTTATTTTATCCTCAAATTGATTCACAGGAGCAGTGCAGATGCACCAAACAGAATATAGTATGGACTATGCGTGTCTTCAATTGAATTTATAAAAGCGCCAACCTTCCTATTAAAATTTTTAAAAAACGTATTTTATTATGTGTTTGATAAAATGCTTGGTTCTGTATTTTATTTGTGTTGTTTAGCAGCTCAAATCATCAACAATGTTTAGGCCTGGGTCCCGGCTTCCAGTAATGACGCAGTGGGGGTCCCCGGTTTCAAAAGCTGATTAAGTGAGGGTCCCCCGATTCAAGTCATAATAAAGTGGGGAGGCACAGAAGTCAAAAGGGTGGGAACTACTGCCATCTGCATCGCTGAACCAGTACACAGCCTTCTCAAAGTACAGACCAATAGGCCTGGTGTTCGGCTTAGGTATGTGGGCTAAAGCACACCTCAAGAAATCCAGACATGCGCTTTTGGTGCTAAGAAAGCTGAGCTAGGGGCTAGAATGGAGGGGTTGGTGAAAAAAGACTGGTTTCATCAATCACTGCCACTATTATGTTTATTTTCATAGTTACATCCATACACATTATCTGCCTGAGATTAGGATACTGATTTAATAAAATCTTAAAACATCAATGCTGTTAAATCTTGTGTGTGTCTATCCATTGTGAATTGGGATTTGAACCCTGTAATAAATTCAGAATTCTGTAAGTCTCACAGGCCCGATCATTACCAAGAATGCATTATCCTTATGTAATGTGCAGGTGGTTCCTGGGTTAGTTGGTAAGTGGGCATAGAGCCAACACTTTGCCAGAGAGTCTAGGAAGCCTAATAGTAGGTCATATCTTGCATACGATTAAAAAAAAAAGTTTGACATGTAATATTTGCTTTCTTGAAATAAGTTTACCTACAATAATTTTTCATTAATGGAAATTAAATCATATTCATTTTTGCTGATATTTCTTAAATAAAACATATTTCTATTAAAACAAGAGTATCATTTATAATTATAGAACATTAGTAATACATTTGGAGTTTGTTTTTATAATAATGAGAATATAATTTTCCGTTTTCTCTTGTTTTTTCTTTAATTATTTCAATGTTTCTAGTATTTGTTTTACTGTTGCTTTTTTCACTACTGTAAAGCTGTCATTGAGGATGACAGTTGCAAGTATCTGATTTTCTATTTCAGATAGAGAAGCTCAAATTTTCCCTTTCATTATTACCGCTTGGTCATGTTGGTGTACTATATATTTTGTTTATCTAGATACAATAGTCGTTAATGAATTGGTTAACTAGAGTTAGTAAACTACTAGCTAATGTTTTGATTTTACATGTCAGCCTAATGTCAGTGGTTAATGTTGTGTTAGCATTTTAATGCTATGAACTTAATAAGACTTTTGAGAGTGTTTCTTTTTATTTTACAGACATGCTCAATCGTATTTGAACACCCAATTTTCCATGACAGTTGAATTTTCTTTATTTGTAAGGAACATAGGCCCTCATCATGATATTGGCGGTAAATCCTGTCAACATACCGCCGCAGTGGCGAATATCCATTCACCATATTATGACACACACACACAAAACCAACAGAATACTGCCACATACACAAATCCGCCAGCCCAAAGGTCAGTGTTAAAGTGTTGGTACGAACACCCATACCGTTACGTCAACACAACAACGCCCGCCACATTATGACCCACGAATCACCACTGCAGACATTCAATGGCGCTAAACCATTGGCGGTACACACCGGCACCCTTAGAATGGTCACACATATACAAAACAACACTACATTGGCCTAAACGAAAATCACACACCTGACACTCATACACAGACCACACACACCCACCCACAGCGCTATAAAACACACACCTACATTACCAACAACCGTTTGCCAACACCAAAAGACTGCAAGAGCTAGCCATCAACATCACAGAGATAACTACACACACACACCACAACTACTCATACATCCGTCACTCACCCCACATCCCACACCCCACCACATTACTCAACACCCTCTGCACAACACGCACCACACAACACCCCTGTCCCCACTAAGGCACCCCCGTTTCACTGATGAGGAGTTGAGGGTCATGGTGGAGGAAATAGTCAGGGTAGAGCCACAGCTGTTTGGAGCACAGGTCCAGAAAATATCCATTGCCAGGAAGATGGAGCTATGGCAGAGGATCGTGGAAAGTGAGAACGCTGTGGGACAGCGTCCAAAAACAAGGGACATCATCAGGAAGAGGTGGAATGACGTAGGGTGGAAGGTACATTCTGTGGCAGCAAGGCACCAGCTTGCCATCCAGAGGACTGCCGGTAGACCCCCACCTCATTCCCCACGGCTCACAGCATGGGAGGAGCAAGTCTTGGCAATACTGCATCCTGAGGGACTCACTGGGGTAGCCGGAGGACTGGACACTTGTGAGTCAATATTTACTACCTATCACCCTCTATACCTGCATGCATTCACACCCCCTCACCCTCACTCCCATCACTCCACACCATCCCACACACTGCACCTACACATCTGACTAACCCCAATGCCAAGCCCTGCATGCTACACCAATGTATAGACAGCCCTCCCAGCCCTTCATGTACACCCATCACTAAACCGTGCACAGCATGGAGAACTAACATTCCCACAATACATCTCCGTACATAAACAAAGGTGGCAGGCCAACAGCAATGATAGAAGGGAGAATAGGGATGTACAATATGTCACAGACAGGAAGCATAATACATCACTTACTCCCCACAGGTGCCCCAGTCAATGTCAGCGGCGAGGAGGTGCCATGACTATCCAGTCCCCCAACAGAAGATGCCCCCAGTGATGACAGTAACTCTAGACTTCAGTATCTGGAAGAACTACCTGGCCAATCAGGGACCACTGGTCAGTCGGCCTCCCCAGCTCACTCACAGCCCACCACAGAGCCTCCCCCTTCAGTATCCAATACCACATCACCTACCCATTGTCCCCAAACCTCTGTCCCCAGGATACATCAATCAGCATTGTGCCCACCTGTACATGGACCCCAGTACACACAACAACCCAAAGAAAATCAGGGCCCTGGGGTCAGTGGCAGTGGGCATATCGTTCAGGGGACTGAGCCCAGGTGAACAAGGACACTGGGAGGACGCTATGCGCCAGGGGGAGGACAAGCTCAGGGAACCGACTCTCCAGGAGGCACTCACCAGTGTCCTGGGGGCTTACCAACAATCTCAGGACAAGAAGGAACACCATAAGGAGATCAGGGAGGGTTTGCAGGACCTTAACACCACCACTGTCTCCATAGCAGGGGTGCTGAGAGATATGGCCATCAATATGAGGCAATGGACAGCACACCAGCGAGCTCCTACCACTAGCCTGTCTACTGAACAGTCCTCTACTTCCACTGCAGCTAGTGGAAAGGAGGCCCTGCCACCGGACCCACAGGCCACCAGCACCCCACCCCCTGCAGAAGGTGAACCACCCCACAAATGTTCCCTGGGGCTCAGACAGAAGCCAGAAACACTTGCAAAGTCCAAGACCACCGCCAAGAAATGAGATCCTCCTGAAAGTCCCCCTTGTGTCCCACCCTGTCACCTTGTCCACTTTGAACTGCCTTTGCTCCCTTTCCTATGGCCCCTTGAACACTGGACCTTTGCTACAAACAGACTGAAACAATACCCTGGCCTTTCCTCTACCATCACCCCATTCCATTGCACTTTTACATCAATTATTTGCACTACAATAAACACCCTTGAACACAACTTGAGAGATAGTGTTTTATGTGATGAAAATGTGCATTTATGGAAACAGTCACATCTTGTGCAAATGATCTGAACACTGTGATAGCATACAATTAATGTCCTGCAGTTGTCTGTAGTCATTACATCAGTACACAGTTGATATGTCACCAACATCTGCAAAATGAGAAGCCATAGGTGACAGTAAGTTGAGATGTAAAGGAAGTGAATGCCATCCTGCTACAGCCACACAGGAAACATCAATATTCAGAGGAATGATCAGTTCCACTGTCTCACCTGTGTGTTGTTGGAAGTATTAACCTATAACTGATGTTCTGTTGTCCACATCCTCATCCTCTGCCTCCTCATCCTCACTGTCCACAGGGTCCACTGCTGCCACAGGGGCATTTCCAGTCTCTTCCTCCTGCAGATAAGGCACATGTCATCTGAGGGCCAGGTTGTGCAACATGCAGCATGCCACTAAGATCTGGCAGACCTTCTCGGGTGAGTTGCTACAGGGATCCACCTATCAGATGGAGGCATCTGAACCTTCAGGAGGTCGAAGGTCCTTTCGATAATGCTCCTGGTTCACCCATGTGGATCATCGCAGCGATTCTCAGCCCCTGTCCTGGCATTCCTCACAGGGGTCAGGAACCATAATAGGTTTGGGGCTCCTGCCTTGACTTCGGAGGAGTAGGTGGATGGGGTCCTACCCCAGTATGAGCAGCTGTATGGGCCTCCAGACCAACAGGTGAGTACACCTCGGGCATGATGCATGTGGCAAGGTTGCATGGAGATGTGTGTGCAAGCATCGTATCATTTGGGGGGGTTGTATATATGGTGGTAGTGTACATGATGGGTGCTGGGTGATGTGTGTGCCAATGGAGATGTAAATGGGATTTGTGGGCCATATGTGTGACAGGCTGGATTGTACGTGTAATGGTGTCTTCCTGTCTGTATTACCTCTGCAGGTCAGTGCCCATCAGAAGGGATTGTGGTGTGCCATCGCCAAAGATGTGCGGTCCCTGAGAGTCTACAGCAGGTGGAGGATCCTTTGTAGGAAAAAGTGGGAGGACCTGAGACACCTGGCATGGAAGACTGCGGAAGCACAGCTGGGGATGGCCTCCCAATGAGGAAGGGGTGCCCACGGAACCTGACCCCCCTGATAGCCCGCATACTGGCAGTAGCCTACCCAGAGCTGGATGGGCACTTGAGGGCATCTCAGCAGCCACAAGGGGGTGAGTACAGTTGGCGTTATTACTACAATAATTGGTAGGTGGCATGGGATCCGGGTGGTGGATGAGTTAGTGGGTGCCCCTTAATGCCATGTCAGACACTGCAGCGTGATCCAGCTCATGGGTAATGGGTGTATAGCAAAATCAGGTAATCTAGCTATGTTGCATTCCATGTTAGACAGGGCTTAGTGGGATCCAGGAGGGGTCCAATTGGCAGTGGTTGGCCCTCATCTTTCTGTGGCGCCTAGCCAATTGAAAGCCACTGTGGTGCATAGTGCTCAATCCTGATCCCTGTGTGTGACAGTAATGTGTATATGATCTGTGGTGTTGGTGCTGCCATTGACCCAGTGCTCCCTTTCTCCCCCCCTTTTTTTCTTCTGTCATCCTGTCCATGCGCGCATTAGTATCATCTGGTGGAGGAGCAGGGGCACCGGTGACAGAGGGAGCTGCATCGCACAGGAGCCAGGGGGCAGAGTCCACCAACGCTGAGGGAACCAGTGGGACGGAGGGTGAGGGGAGCACCATGGGGAAACAGGAGGTGACAACACTGACTCTGATTTCTCCTCCGATGGAAGCTCCCTGGTGGTGGAGGACACCTCTGTGACCACCCAAGCTACAGGTACAGCAGCTACCCCTCGTACCAGCACTGCCCTCCCAGTAGCCCCTCAATGAGTTGCCCGTGCCCGCCCACCCAGGAGGGTGGGCATCTCCTTCACCCCAGGCACCTCAGGCCGTGCCCCAGTCAGAGCTGCTGCCTTGAGTGAGGAGGGTATTGACCTCTTGAGATCCATCTCTGTAGGGCAGTCAACCATTGTGAATGCCATTCAGGAGCTGGCATCTCAGATGCATGAATGCAATGCATACATGGAGGGCATTCACAGTGGAATGGCGGCATAACAGATATAGTTTCAGACTCTGGGCTCCTCTCTGATGGCAGCCATTGTCCCTATTCCTACCGTCCCCCCTCCAACTACCACTTCCCAGTCCCAGTCTCCTCCACCCCAACCCATACCAAGCACACATACATACAAGCATGCACACACAACATCACACAAGAATGGCACAGACAAACACAGGCAGTACACTTCAGGCCAGAAGCACTCACACAAACACCAGACAGTTGCCCACACAACCACTTCCACTGCCTCCACTGTCTACCCCTCCTCCTCCTTCTCCTCCCTCACAGGCATATCCGCACTCACACCTGCATGCACTGCTTAAATAACCACCACAACATCACCACTCCAAGCAGCACACACACCTCACTTGCAGGCACCTCCACAATAACCATCCACGTATCCCCTGTGTTCTCTCACATCTTGTCTGTCCCCCCCACTCCTAAGGGACACAGATGCATGCACTCAGACACCCAACAGCCATCCACCTTATATCAGCACACTACAGATGCACCTGCACCCAAGTCCAGCAGACGTACTACTCCAACAACCACTCCCTCAATCTCTACTCCCATCCCTCCTCCCTCATCCCGCCCCACCGTCCCTAAGAAGCTTTTCCTTGCCCAACTTGACCTCTTCCCTCCAGCTCCACCCCGTCCTGCCCTTAAGAGCAGGGTCACAATGACCCAGCCCAGCACCTCAACCAAACAGTCCACGGGGACAGTGGAGGCACCTCCTAGTCGTGGATGCAAGAAAGTGAAGGATCCCACTCCACCAGCCAAGAAAGGGAATGATGCCACTCCAACAGCCAAGAAGGGGAAGGATCCCACTCCACCAGCCAGGAAAGGGAAGGTTCCCACTCAACCACCAATGAAAGGAAAAGTTCCCACTCAACCACCAATGAAAGGCAAGAGGCACACTCAACCACCAATGAAAGGAAAGGTTCCCACCTAACCACCAATGAAAGGCAAGAAGCCCTCACCTCCAGCTGAGACACAGTAGCCCTCACCACCAGAAGAGACAAAGCAGCCCTCACCTCCAGCAGAGGCTGCCAAGGAGACACCTCCATCAGCAGAGGTAATGCAGCCCTCACCTCCAGCTGAGACAAAGCAGCCCTCACCTCCAGCAGGTGGCATGTAGGCCACCCTCCAAGGACTGTTGTACAAGGATCCCCCTCCAGAACCAGTGGGCAAGTTCCCCACCTCAGAGACTCTGACCTTGCACTCCCCAGCATTGAGAAATGAGCATGGAGCCCCCTACAGAACCAGTGGGTAAGTTCCCCACCTCAGGGACTGTGACCTTGCAATCCCCAGCACTGAGAAATGGGCATGGAGCCCCCTCCAGAACCAGTGGACAAGTTCCCCACTTCAGCTGAGGTGACCCCCACCCCCTTCCCCCTGAGGTGCCTGCCCACTTCCAAAATGATGACCCTGCACAGTTTAGTGTGGACATTGGCAGGAACAAGTTGGAGTTGGGACTGTGTCCTGTGGCCATGTGGGCCATATGTAGTTTGAAATGTCCATTGACCCTTTCTGGACATTTACTCAAAATAGTTTTTATCACATTGGAACATAGGGTGGCTGTTGGCATCAAATTAGAATGTCAGTAATGCCTAATTGTTGTCCTTGCATTATTATGATATGTGTCCTGTGACATAGGTTTTCCTCTGCAGCTGGTTGTGTGTATGATGTGTGTGTGAATGGTGTGTGTTGTGCATGTCTGTGTGTCACTCTTCTTTTCCTCCCTCACTCCCTTGTGTGCTAGGCAGCTGTACTCACAGTCGTCGTCTTCCTCGGCGTTGGTGTTCCAGGTAAAGCATGGCGTAGAAGAGCATCAGGAAGACTTTTAGTTCCGGTTCCATGGCGGCATTGATCTTCTCTGCGCTTCTGATGGTGAGTCTTCTGTGTTCTGTTTCAGCTAGGCTTTTGATGGCGTTGGTACTGCCCTGGTAATCATCGCGGTTTGCTGTGTCATGATATGGTGGGCGGTACCTTGTCTTCTGCCTGGCTGTTGATGGCTGCTGCCCTGGTGAGTGGTGTTAACGCCCTGGTGGATGGTGTGGTACATAGGCTGTCTATGGGAGTTATTACTGCCATGGTCATAATTTGGTGGTAATTACCGCCAGTCTGTTGGCGGTATTTCCGCCACTTTAACGGTCACTGCCAATATCCAAATGAACACCATAGTTTGCTATGGGTTCCTTTCCAAATATATTCATTTATTTTTGGTTAGATTTGTCAAGTTTATGGATTGTTGTTGAACTAATATTTGGGATTTGTGATGGCTGTAATATAGTATTTTTCTTGGAATGCTATTTTGAAGATTTTCTTTCCAATTTGGAGATTTATTTTATGGTTATCTTAACATCGATGTGGATTTCTACACTCATTTACTTTCAGCAACCGAACTGAATATTGTTTAGTTTTTATTTTACTTGGTGATGAGGTTGGCGTGGGTTATTATTTTATATTTTAACTGAGTACATTGTTAATGCTAACACTAAAATAAATGTATGTGTTATGCTATTAAGATGCAATGGTTTAAATAATGCAATATATTGTATTGATGTTAGTTTGGTATTTAACTAGAAATTCAAGGCATATTTATGAGAGGCTTGCACTACAGTTGCAATACTTTTTGTGACGCAACAACGGCGCAAACCTCTGAACCACATCTATAAGCCCAAGCAAAACCACTTTGCGTGGCTTTGAATGGCCTCATGAATATGGAGAAATGCAAGGCAGAGCAAATCGCTGTGTTGCCTTACTCTGCACCAGGAAGGCATTCCATGGGCATTATTAGGATGGGTTTTCCCACAAAGCACCCATGGATTTTGATGCATCCCCAGTTTTATATGAGCCTGCAAACCTGGGAAGCTGCCACAACTTCCTGCTGGAGGTGCAACAAGGAAAAATATCTTTATTGCTCCTGGTTTTTATCTATTTTTATGTAAGCTGCAGACATGCAGCCTACATTGAAAGAGGAAAAAGCCTCCCAGGATTGTTTTTGTGCAGGAGGGTGCCCCTTCCTGCATTAAACAGCCCAGTCTACAACGCAGATACCCTTGCACCATGGTGCAAGCCTGCTGAAATGGTGCCAACGCAAGAGAAAAGGACAGGAATGTGCTGTGTGACATACACACAATGCATTCCTGCCCCTTTAGTTTGACACAGGATAGTGCAGCAAGGTGACTTGCTGAGCTACTCTATGCCAAGCCCAATAAATATGGGCCTCTGTATTTAGGAAATTATTTATTTCAATGTTTTGTTGGTCAGAAATGTGGTTTGTATTTGGTCATGTTTTACTTGAAGTGTTTGTGATTTTGCAATTTTAAAAAGTTTAAAGTTAAACTTTTCCATGTAGTTGAATTTATTTTATTAAATTCAAGGATATGTAGTTCAAAATAGAAAAGGAAATAATTAATAGAAGGCAATAAAATAAATGTTAACTTGCATATTTGAAAAATAATTGTTTAATGCCCATGTTTCTACTTTATTATTCATTTTGCCTTATGCTTTATGTGTTGTCATACACATTACTCCAGGGTATGAGCGGGCTCACATCCAATCCATAAATATTCAAAGTAGTCCAGAATAGCATTTGACGCCTGTTTACAGCTATGGTGGGTGGCCTGCTATCCTTCAGGGTTGTGTAGGTCATCTCCATTGCCACCCCAGCTGGGCCTCTTTGGCCACCACCTTTTATGCTGTCATTCGCCAAACTTTTTCTTTTTACACAAACAACATTTCAAAGCAGGAGTTTGTAAATGCATTTTGACCTCTTCACTGGGAGTTTCTTCCCAGGGTGCTGGGAAAATATTTTTCTTTGTGTTTATGGCACCCAAATTTTCCATTGCAGTGGCTGAAAAGATAGTACATCAGACATCGACTCTGAAGAGTTACTCCTAAGGCCTATACTTCATTGTGTCATCAGAGTGAGCTTTCCAGGTCCTTGCAGCAATGTGAGAGAAGGATCTTTTGCCGCTACGACTGCAGCATACTCTCAGCAGAAGGATTGTGGAGTGGACCTCCCTGGCGGGCCGGTGGAATGAGAGTCTTTGGTTGATTAGTTTGGGTCAGATGTTCTGGAGGGCTTAGTATGCAAAGGTGAGATCCTTGAATGTGTACCTCTTGTGCATTGGCAGCCTGTGGAGATCTCTGAGGTGGAGGGGTGATGCAGGTCCACCTGGGGAGGTCCAGGGCTAGTCTTGCTGCTGTGTTCCAGACAGTTTGGAGGTGGCATACGAGCTGGGCGGGAAATCCGACATAAAGGGTATTCCCAAAGTCAAGTCTGCTGGCGATAATGGCCTGGGTCACCGTTGTTCTCGTTTCAATGGAGATCCATCTGATAATCTTTTGTAGCAATGCAGAGGTTGTGGAAAGAGGAGGAGGTCACTGTGTTTATCTGTCGTTTGAAGGTGAGTTTGCTGTTGATGATGATGCTGAGGTTTCGAGCATGGTTGGTCGGGATTGGGGTTTGTCCGAGTATGGAGGACCACCGCGTGTCATCCCAGAGGGGTGGTGTTGTTTCCAATGAGGAGCACCTCGGTCTTGTGCATGTTCAGTTTCAGGCACTTGGATCTCATCCATTCGGCGACATGGGTCATGGTGTTACTGAAGCTGGTTCTAAGGGAGGTGTGGTGTTCGGAGAGGGAGAGTATGAGTTGTGTATTGTCAGTGTGAGAGATGATGTTGAGTATGTGGGAGCGAACTATCTCAGCCAAAGTCATCCTGTAGCTGTTGAAGAGGGTGGGCTGAGTGAGGACCACTGGGGAACGTCACATATGATGCTCGTTGGTTCTGAAGTGAAAAGAGGGAGGCAGACTCTCTAGGTGTATCCTGTCAGGAAGTCATCAATCCATTTGATGGTGTTGCTTCAGATCCCGATGTGGTGGAGTCTGGCGGTGAAGGTTTGGTGGGAGATAGTGCCGAACGCAGCAGAAAGGTCGAGGAGGATCAGAGCTGTCTTTTCTCCATGGTGGAGGACGGATCTGATGTCATCCGTTGTGGCAATCAAGGCGATCTTGGTGCTGTAGTTGGCGCGGAAACCACATTGGGAGGAGTCTACTAGATTGAGTCTTTCCAGGTGGTGGGAGAGCAGCTGGTTGATGGCTCTTTCTAAAATCTTAGCAGGAGAAGAGATATGGGGTGGTAATTTTTAGGTTTGCTGGGTTCAGTAGCTTTGAAGCATATATGGAGTATTTATAAAGATGATATATTTGCAATTGGTCTTTATGCAATTACATTATGCACCACAATATTTTGGTGTTTAAGAATGCACGCTTACAGTTTGGGTGCTACTGACCTTGGCAATGTAAATGGATGCAGGATTATATGTGGTCATTGGGGAGGGGCACAGAGGACCAGGCATGGGGCCATAACCCTCAGTAGGCCACATAAACCAGTATCATGTGGAGCCTCAGGTGCATTCAACGGAGGCAAATCTGCCAGCTGTGATAGTAAAATTATTAATGGGGCATGGGGGCTTTCCAAAGCTATGTACAAAATTGCAGTTTGTTGGACTGGAGTTGGAATAGCAAATTTCACTCCCTTCAATATTTTCATTTTGCCCAATGTTTGTTGAATTCAAGTTTGATTAGGAGATTTGACCCCCACCAAATATTTGAAATTCCCCCAATGTTTGTTTGATTGGAGGAAGAATAGTAAATCTGACTCCAAAATATACATGCATGTTTCTCAATGTAGAAGGGATCTGAGTTAGAATAGTAAAGCTGGCATTTTACAAATATATGTACTTTCCTCAGACTTTTTTAGACTGAATTGTAAATCTTACCACCACCAAGTATATGTACTTTCTCCAATGTTTGTTAGAAAGGAGTTAGAAACATGCATATTAACTGCTCAAAATATATTCACTTTCTCCAATGTTACAGGTGCTGGAGATAAAAGAGAAGAGTACATCTGACTCCTCCAAATATATTCACTTAGCCAGTGTTTGCGGGATTGAAGTCAAAATAAGAAATATTTCCTCTGAATTACATGCACTTTTCCCAGTGTTTGTGGGATTGCAGTTAGACTATTTAATCGGACCCTTCCCAAAATAAAAAAAAATAGAAATGTTTTTTGAACTAGAGTTACAATAAAATATATGCTACACATCAAATAATATGCACAATGTTTAAATGATTAGAGTCAGAATAGTACATTTCTTCTGTCCGATGTATATGCACATTCCCCACAATTTGTTGTGCAGGAGTTAGAATAGTAAATATGCCCTCTCAAAGTATATACATTTCACCCAATGTTTTGGTATTGGAGTTACAATGCTAAAGCACACTCTTCCAAGTCTATGCACTTTCCCCAATGATGACCAAACCGCAGTTAGAGTAGTAAGTATGACTGGCCCCTGATGTATAAACTTTCCCCGGTCTTTGTTGGGCTGGAGTTGGAATAATAAGTCTGCCACCACCCCCATGCACTTCTCCTAATGTTTGTGGGACTACAGTTAGAATAATAAATCCGACCACTAGGGTCGCTCCCTAGGGGGCCAAATTATTTTTAGGCCATTTTTGCCCCCAGGGGGAACAGAAAACCCCTGGACACCAGGGTTAAAAAAAAATTGTTTCTTTTTTATTTTTATGTGTGGGGAGTGACTCCTTAGGCAAGGGTCGCTCCCGTGGGTCCAAATTATTTTTATGCCATTTCTGCCCCCCGGGGGGGAAGATCGGCCCAATATAATTAGGCCAATCTGCCCCCAGGGGGGCAGAAACCACTAAACACCAGGGAATTTTCTTTTTTATCATGCTGACACATAAGGGGAGCGGCCCCTTGGGCAAGGGTCGCTCCCTAGGGCCCCATATTATTTTTAGACCATTTCTGCCCCTCATGGGGGCAGATTGGCTTAATATAATTAGGCAGAAAACCCCTAGACACAACGGATAATTATTTATTAGTATTTCTTTTATATGTGGGGAGCGACCCCTTCGGCAAGAGTCGCTCCCGGGGGGGTGGGGAAAATTATTTAACCACTAGACACCAGGGAATTTTTATTGTTTTTATACTTATGCATAAGTTGAGCAGCCCCTTGGGCAAGGGCCGCTCCCCATGGGGACCAAAATACTTTTAGGACATTACTACCCTCCCAGGGGCAGATCGGCCTAATGTAATTAGGCCAATCTGCCCCTAGACACTAGGGCTAAATTTTCTTTGGTTTATATGTGGGGAGCGACCTCTTAGGCAAGGGTCGCTCCCTGGGGGGGCAAATTATTTTTAGGCCATTTCTGCCCCCCAGGGGAGCAGAACCCATTAGACACCAGGGAATTATTGTTTTTATCTTACTTACGCATAAGGGGAGCGGCCCCTTGGGCAATTCAGCCTACTTTTGGAAGTCCAAGACCACCAGATACCAGGGAAGATTTTTTTACAAAATAAGAGTGTGGGGGTATGGTCATACCCCCACCCCAAATAAATGGGGCCAAAGTTGTTCTGCCCACCAGTGGGCAGATTGGGCACTTACCCCCGATCCACACCCGGGGGGGGCAGAAAGTCTACTAGATGCCAGGGAATTAAAATAAAATAAAAAAATTGTGGGGTGGTGGCTACCAACCAGTATGGGCCTGGTTATGCCCCCACCCCAACTGAAGGGGGTAACAGTCTTTCAGCTCTCCCTTGCACACTAAAACATCTTATCCCACAGCAAGCAAGGGGACGTTTGATTATTTTGGGTTTTGGTTTTACAATTGGGCCATGAGAGTTTGGTAACTCTCAAAATCATCCCACGTTGAATGGTGTTGGCTGCACTTGGACTTTGGGATGCTGCCATGTAGAAAAGTCCACAAGACCTAGACACATCTGAAAACTAAACATCTGGTTGATTCCAGGGTGGTGTGCTTCACATGCACCCGCACCATTTTCTTACCAACACTGCCCTGCAAACCTTCAACTTTGCTGGAAATCACACATTTTTCCCACATTTTTGTGATGGAACCTTCCGCAATCTGCAGGAATCCACAAAATTCCTACCACCCAACATTGTCTCATCTATACCAATAAAACTTCTGCTGCACTTGTCAGCCTAAAAATGTTTTTTTTTCAAACTGCCCTTTTGGACCCGCTTTGGTTCCCCCTCAATTTCGACATGTTTTTGGCTCTTCCCTGTCACAGGCACTTGGCCCACCCACACAAGTGAGCTATCATTTTTACCTGTCCTAGGCACTTTGCAAAAAACAGCTCTGTTTTCTCTGGGAAAATGTGATGTGTCCATGTTGTGCTTTGGAGCATTTCCTGTCACGGGCGCTAGGCCTACCCACACAAGTGAGGTACCATTTTTATTGGGAGACTTGGGGGAATGCTGGGTGGAAGGACATTTGTGGCTCCTCTCAGATTCTAGAACTTTCTGTCACCGAAATGGGAGGAAAAAGTGTTTTATGGCCTAATTATGAGGTTTTCAAGGGATTCTGGGTAACAGAACTAGGTGAGAGCCCCACAAGTCACCCCATCTTGGATTCCCCTAGGTGTCTAGTTTTAAAAAATATGCAGGTTTGCTCGGTTTCCCTAGGTGCCGGCTGAGCTAGAGGCCAAAATCCACAGCTAGGCACTTTGCAAAAAACAGGTCTGTTTTCTTTGGGAAAATGTGATGTGTCCATGTTGTGTTTTGGGGTATTTCCTGTTGCGGACGCCATGCCTACCCACACAAGTGAGGTACCATTTTTATCGGGAAACTTGGAGGAACGCTGGATGGAAGGAAATTTGTGTCTCCTCTCAGATTCCAGAACTTTCTGTCACCAAAATGAGAGGAAAAGGTGTTTTTATGGCCAAATGTTGAGGTTTGCAAAGGATTCTGTGTATAGAACCTGGTGAGAGCTCCACAGGTCACCCCATCTTGGATTCCCCTAGGTATCTAGTTTTCAAAAATGCACAGGTTTTCTAGGTTTCCCTAGGTGCCCGCTGTGCTAGAGGGCAAAATCCACAGCAAGGCACTTTGCAAAAAACAGCTCTGTTTTCTTTGGGAAAATGTGATGTGTCCACCTTGTGTTTAGGGGCATTTCCTGTTGTGGGCACTAGGCCTACCCACACAAGTGAGGTACCATTTTTATAGGAATACTTGGGGGAACGCTGAGTAGAAGGAAATTTGTGGCTCCTTTCAGAATCCAGAACTTTCTGTCACTGAAATGAGAGGAAAAAGTGTTTTTTTGGCCAAAGTACCATTTTTATTGGGAGACTTGGGGGAACACAGAATAGCAAAACAAGTGTTATTGGCTCTTGTCTTTCTCTACATTTTTTCCTTCCAAATGTAAGACAGTGTGTAAAAAAGACATCTATTTGAGAACTGCCTTGCAATTCGCATGCCAGTATGGGCACCCCGGAATTCAGAGATGTGCAAATAACCACTGCTTCTCAACACCTTATCTTGTGCCCATTTTGGAAATACAAAGGTTTTCTTGATACCTATTTTTCACTCTTTATATTTCAGCAAATAAATTGCTGTATATCCAGTATAGAATGAAAACTCATTGCAAGGTCCAGCTCATTTATTGGCTCTCGGTACATAGGGTTCTTGATGAACCTACAAGCCCAATATATCCCCACAACCAGAGGAGTCCAGCAGACGTAACAGCATATTGCTTTCACAAATCTGACATTGCAGGAAAAAGTTACAGAGTAAAACGTGGAGAAAAATGGCTGTTTTTCACCTCAATTTCAATATTTATTCATTTCAGCTGTTATTTTCTTTAGGAAACCCTTGCAGGATCTCCACAAATCACCCCTTGCTGAAGTCAGACTGTTGTCTACTTTTCAGAAATGTTTATCTTTCCAGGATCCAGCATTGGTTTCATACCGATTTCTGTCACTAAATGGAAGGAGGCTGAAAGCATAAAAATAGTAAAAATGGGGTATGTCCCAGTAAAATGCCAAAATTGTGTTTGCTTGTTTTCTTGGTATGATGGTTGTAATTATTAATTGTGTTAATTGTGTATAACAATTTATTGTTTTTTATTCGTTCAAAATAAAAAGCCTGCACATTATAAGCCTGTCGAATGTGTGCCAAAAGCATATTTAATTCAGACTGTGAGCAATTGAAACTGCTATGGACTAGAGATTATTTATCTGTCTATATATAGTTATAAAAGATGCATGTAACTAATGATGAGCCCTGCCTCCTCCTCCCCAACATAGAAAAAATGGTGCTTCAATTTATAAATGAAATGTATAAATGTTATAAAGGCGTTGAAAAGTTAATTATTTTGTCCAATCACCACTTTACCTCATGATTCCATTAATTTGCTCATTGCTTAATTCTTCCCATATAGCCGAGCATTTATGTGTGCTCTCTGCTGGGACAGTCAAATAAACGCTCCTGGTATTTACAGACTTTCCTCCTTCAGTGGGTATTAATTTTCATAGGGGCTTCAATACTCTATCTGCAAAGGGACCCATTCCTGAAACTTCCCACTCTTGCATGGCCCCTTTCACAGCAGACAGCGGAAAATAATGCAGAAAGGATATTATTAATTTCTTGACGGTGCTCATATTACCCCTGTTAGCCCTAGTAAGTGTGATTTTCCCTGCACATCAATCAGTGGTTTCTTGGTGGGCGGTGCCCTTGACTAGTTTTGAAGGCATACCGGGGTGCTGCCGCACACAGATTGGGAACCACTGGCTTATATTCAACATGCTTTGTGTTATTAAAAAGTGTTTGCATGTGCTATGCTATTTAGATGTAATATTGTTTTTTAAGAATTGTCATGTGTTATGTTGTCATTCATGTTGTATTTAATAAAAAAAAATCTGCAATGATGAAATTACTATGCCCGTACCTTTTAAGTTGTTCAAAAATGTGATTTTGTTATCTTTTATTTGAAGTATATGTGATATTCAATTTAAAAAAAAAAGATGAAGTAATTTAAAGCTTGTAAGTACATAAGTAGTGTATAAGTAAGTAGTTTAATTTCTTTTGTTACATATTGTGATATGTAGTGTACATTAAAGAGAAATCAGGAACGTGATAAAGTTAAAGATGATTTGCAGATTTCTAAAAGTATTGTTTAGTGCTCACAGTTCTATTTTAGGATTCTTTTTAGGGGCTTTAAGTTTGGTGATTTTTGGTATATTTCTTAGTGTAGGATAGATTAATATGTGTTAATCGTCTCTAAATTGTTGAATCAATGGTGTTTTGTTGATAGCTAAAACTGTTCACACGTTATGTCACGTACTACATTTTGCCTTGATAGTTTAAGGTATATGTTTATGGCAGCCTCATTGTGTACATTTTTATGTGTGCTCTTTTTTATGATTCATGAGATAGTGACACATGCTTGACAATCTCGGTTCAAATGTCTCATTGAAGGAGTTATTCCATAATTCCACTACAGGTTTGCTCTTATCTTCTGGTTCAGTGTGCCATGGCAGACATTTCCCCAATATATTGTCATTCTTGTGTTTACTCTTGTACTCTAACTACTGCATTCATTCCATCAACAAAGGGTATAGCTAAATGATTCTTTATTTCAAATGCAAATTCACCACTTGTTTTGTATTCTATGCCAAGAGGCCCTCCAGAAGGCCTGAATAAAAAGAAAGTTACCCATTTGAATTAGTGTTTGAGGCTACTTTTAAAAAAACAAATGTGTGGCTTGTTCATTGTTCCAACTCCATTACCATTTTTCTACGAGAAAATGTTTTGTTTTTTATTGTGTCATTGATAATAGTTAAGGTAGGTCAAACTTTATTTATTTGGAAGAGCAAAGACTAAGGCCCTCATTACGAGCATAGCGGTCCTAGATCTGCCAGACTCATGGTGGCAGTTGGACCGTCGCCAGTGCAGCCGTCCGGCCTCCACATTATGACCGTGAGGAAGGTGCCACAGTCGAGAGGTGGATGGAGCTGGAGTGGGTGTTGTGTGTCTGTGTATGTCTGTTTTGCATGTGCATGTGGGTCTGGTATATATGGTTGTGTGTTTCTTAAAGGTATGTGGTGTTAGGGTGAGTGTGTGTGTTTGTGTTTGGTGGGTGTTGGTGCATGTGTGCTTATCTTTGAATACGTTTGTTTGGATGAGTGTGCTGTTGAGGTGGTTGGTGTGGTTGCAGTGTGTGTCTGTATGTGTTATATATGCATGTGTGTCTGGTGTATGTTTTGTACTCTGGTGAGCACGTGGGTTTGGTGGGTGTTGTTTTGTATGTAGAAGTGTGTGTGACTGTGTGTGTTTGGATGAGTGTGATGTAGAGGTGACTGTTGTGGTTGTGGTGCTTGTGGGTGTGCTGGAGGTTGTGGGTGCAGTGATGGTTGTGGTGGTGGTTCATGTGTCTCTTGTGGTCAGTGTTGTGGGCATGGTGATTGTGGGTGTTGTATGGTGCTTGTGGTGTTTGTGGTGGTTGTTGTGGTGGTTGTTGTGGTATCTGTGGGTGTAGTGTCAGTAGAGTATGTATTTTGGATGGGTGTATGTCTGTGTTTCTTGGAGTGTTTGTGTTTATGTTTGGGTGTGCGTGTGTTGCTTTTGTCTGTTGGAGTGGGTGCATGCAAAGAAGTGAGTGTGTTAGGTATTGGGGCGGAAGTTGGGATTTGGGATGAGAAGGGACTGCAGTAGGGGCTCACGGTTGGGCCTGTTGGTGGGCTGCAGTTAGTGCAGAGGCTATTTTCACTAGTGATCTCTTCATGGCAGACATTGAACTATGAATCTGTTGCATTTGGGAACTAAGTGCCTGGATGCCATTCACGATTGCTGCCTGGTTTACAGAGTTATGGTGTAAGAGGTCAATAGCCTCTTTCCTGAGTGGAGCAGGGGATAGGGCAGGGGAGAGGTGCCTGCGGCAAAGAATACCCCATCTCTTTTAGGGGGTGGGTATGGCCAACTGGGGGGATCAAGAGGGAGGATGGAGATGGGAATCTGGGTGATGGACAAGGATGCAGATGGAACAGGTTCTGTAGGGTCTGCCACCACTAGAGACTGGTTGCTTGTGGAGGCTTCCAAAGATGATGAAGAGCTGGTGGCCTCCATGCCAATCTTATCACCCTCATGCGACTGTGTTCATCGATGTCCAATGTTTATCCACCTGTCACACAATGGCCAGTTGCTTACCCGCCTTGCTGGTCAATGTCTCCCTCACCTGCTCCTGAAGATGCTGAAAAAACATTTTTTATATATCTGTGCAAATCAAAATGATCACAAGTTTATTTTACAAAATGTGAGAACACAAGGCTGATTGCAGAGGCCCCCTAAATTGTGCCCCCATTTTTCACTTATTGCTGGTGTTTTCCTAACTCTGATGGGACCCTAGGTACTGCTAACAAGTCCCAGGGCCTGTGTTCTGTGTAAAATGAGTATGCAAATTAGGCTAATTAGAATTGGCTATGTCAATCTACGTCTACGTCCCTAGTATTCAGTAAGGCATGTAGGTTTAGGGAACCCAGCATAGATAGTGCATCCATAGGTGCACTGCTGAGGTGCCCAGGGTCATTTGCTGACTGCTTTTAAATTAAAGTTATATGCAAATTCGACTTTGAGATTAAAAGTACTTCCAAACTACCTTATGTTTACAGATAAGTCACCCCTAAGGAGTGCCCTTTGTGCCTCTAGGGTTGGGTGCCTTGTAACTATAAGCAGGGACCTTATAAAAATAGTTTTATAAGGCCTGGTGAGGTAATACAGCCAAATTTGTTTTTCCCTCACTGTAGTGAATGGCCTCCATAGGCATAAATTGGGAATTTTTATGTAAATTAATAAAGTCCCCTCAAGTGTCAGATACCTTGAGTTTTGTATCAAATTAATTGTTATAATAAATCCCACAACTTACAATTGTTGGATTTAATATAACTAGTTCAGGTAAAGAGTTTTCAAACTCTACCTAAAAGATGCCAACTTCAGCTCTGTAGTGCCCTTTTCTGATTGGCCAGCCTGCCTTGATGAGGTGTGAAGTGGCCTGGGCTGAACATAAAGGATGTGCCGGGGAGAGGAGATCTGCCTCAGCAGATGTGTAACCACGAAAGTGGGAGGGTGACCAAACTGGTCTTCAAAGGCAGGGAAGGACATTTGGAGCAGCCCAGCACCTCCCTCACATCCTGCAACCCCAGATAATTAGGTGCCATATTGATTAGATTAGGAGAGGGCAGGAGAGGGGTGTGTTTAGGATTTTTAGGCACACCAGTGGATGGGCTCAGCCAGATCAAACCTCCAAAAATCACTTTCAGCCATGTTAGATTTTCGAAGAATGTTGCTACCTGGGATTGATTTTTGCCACACTTCCCAGGGAGTGCTCATCCCAGGGGAAAGGCTCCTGCCTCTGATTGGACAACCAGGACCCCATGTTTTTCACCCAGGAGCAAGAATAAATATGGCAGAGCTGGACCCATACCTCAGATCCCTACAAGGAAGAACATCAGAAGAAGAAGGACTGCCCTCCTGGACCTCTGACCTGTACCTGGACACTGCACTCTGAAGGACTGCACCAGCTGCACACCTGGGCTTCAGCACTAAAAGGACTTTGCCTGTCCTCTGCTGCTTCAAGAATGGACTCCCTGTTTGCTACAGGTACAAAGGAGCTTCCCAGAGTCCCCTTCATCAGGTCCTGGAAGTAGAGTCCAGCTGAACTGCATCAAGTAGCCATTTGAGGATTCTGACCAGGTGCATTCTAGGAACTGCAGTCCCAACTCTCAAGGGACAACTGAGAGCTTCTGGAACCTTGGATCAAGTTGTGGACACTTCAAGGACTAAAGAAGGACCTCTGGAAGAAGATGCAGACGTTTGGATACATTTGGAGCTTCTTCATAATTTGAAGAGGTGCATTGTGGGAATTGAGGTCCTAGACCCCACAAGGCAAACCAGAGCCTCTGAACCCTTGGCTGGTGCTGTGGACCACTTTCCTGAATCAAGAAACACTTCTGAAAGTAAGTGTAACAGTGTTACCTCGTGGGTGGCCTGAACTCTGGACTTCGTCCCTTTCCAATGTGACCTTTTTTAACCTCTTTGAGCGCTAGTTGCTTCTATGCTCTAGAAAACATGAATTCTTAAAAAAACATATCTCTAGTTGCCCTTATCCGATTTTAATCATGTCATTTTAAAGATACAAATATAATCAGTTTCTATAAATTGGTGTTGGATTTTTATTGTGTTTTGTGTTTTACTTTTTTACTGTTTTGTGATTTTTAAATACTTTACACACTTGTCTCCTAAGTTAAGCCTTGTCGCTCGTTGCCAAGCTACCAAGAGTTGAGCTGGGTTTAATTTATGGAGACCTAACTGGACCTAAGTGGAGGTTAGTGGCCTATTGCTAAGGATAGGTACTTACCTGCCCTTACCAATAATCCACTTTCCAACACACAAAACAATTCCTAATTTCTAATTTTCACCAGCTTCAAGGCTATAAAACCTGGGTATACTTTACCATTACCCAATGCATGTATGGAATATATTATGGACCCATTTGTTCTCAGTTTTGTAAATGACCATCATTAGTCCTATTTCGTTTTAGATTATATAATTTCAACACTTCAAATTTCCCATGGAATTGATTAACACCTCTGAATGGCACAGATTGGTTGTTTTAAATAGTGAACTCATGTCACAAAAAATATCTAGCAAGAAACCTTTCGACCATGTACATTGTCCTTTTGCAAAAGTCCATTCCCGTAACTCCTTTGTGTCAACACTGATTTATCATCTAGACATAACAAAGGACATATGTTGTTTGGAGTATGTATAACCCTGTCACCAATGTGCACTCATTACAGTCTGTTTCAATTAACAATGTTTGCCTACTAAATTCATGTTTGTGGAAACAGACTGGCTTGCATCCACATGTGTGAAGGCCAGTACAGGATATACCTTTCTCCATATGTGGCACCATTACATGTATGATACATACAGATACTCATCACACAGACAATGGGATACATTTGAAGTGCAGAAAAACATATTCAGACAAGTTCATAAATTGAAATTGTTTTCCTGCACTTTACATTTCTCTCATTTTGACATATGGATGTATTTTTTACTTCTACTTAAGATACAGGCTCTCATTTGGACCTCGGTGGTCTTTTTCAAAGACCGCCATGGTACTGCTGTGCTGAAGACCGCCAGTGAAGGCGGTTTTCGGCCCAGCGTATCATGACTGCTGGCAGCCCTCTGGCCTTTTTCGGATGGAGAGCCACCAGCAGCCGTACTGGCGGTCGGCAGTGAAGTGGAGGCTGCTCCACCTCTATCAGTGCCAGGGAATGAATTCCCTGGCACTGATACTACCTACCGCCATGGATTTCATGGCGGTACAGAACCCCACGAAATCCATGGCGGTATGCGGGGTCGTGATACCGCCGGCGGTCTAGTGACAGCCGGCGGGCTGGAGACTGAAGTCTCCAGCCCAGTGGTCATTACCACCCTGGCGGTCGGAGTGTAGAAGTGGCGGTTTGGCATGGTGCTAACCGCCATGCTTGTAATAAACCTTTTTTTTCCAGCGGCCTTTTTGCGGTATTACTGCCACTTCTACGCCGACCACCAGGGTTGTAATGAGGGCCACAGTGTCTACTGGCCTCTGGAAGTAAGTAGCATGCAGTTTGTAAATAGAAACTTTTGAATTGTGAGTAAGTTGAAATTAAAAGTCACCTTATCCTTTCAGATTCATTTAAAAACATTGTTAAACATCATTTTGTTCCCAGACAAAGTATTGAGCTGACATTACTCTAATAATAACACTTCACTCAGGTACTAAATGGAATAATTTAGTCTGTGTTATTATAAAGACAAGTTAGTTGGACATACATTTTCCAATTGAAACTTGTACCTGTTCCTCTGGGTTCTCATACAGCTGGTGATACTAGGACAGCACCTCTGTGGTCAGCAGTTCTAATTCCTGAGCTGAGAAGTTTGGGGCCATGTCACCTGCTTTGCCCAGCTTATGGCTCCCGGAGCTCGGTAACAGCAGCAAAAATGTAGGAGGCGTTGTTGGCTGCAGTGTTAGTAGGCAAGTGAGCTTTTTTTATAATGCTGTGTACATGTTCACAATCTACATGATCATCAATGGAGACCAAGACTGTCATTGGCTTTCTTACATTGCTGTCAGACTGTTTAGCCCATGGTTGTGTCCATTGTGGAGTGTTACACCTACCATGCGGTTAACTTCCGCCAATGGCTATTGGATTGCAAATGTCCTGAAAGCAAGTTCAGGTGGCTGCCATTTTAGAATGTGAACCATGAACCAATGTATTTTTAATTGTTAAGTGCGTCACCACCACTCAAAATGGTGGCCAGTTCGATTACACATAAAAAATGTGTAAATTACTGTATTTGAAAATACGGCACTGTGTTTAAATACAAAAGTGGCAGTTTATTTTATTCTTCCGTTGATGGAATTGTAGAAAAATTATGTAAAATTAATACATTTAAAATGTATTATTTGAATATTATTTTTAGAACACATCAGACATGTAAAAATTGTTTATCTAAGTAACAACATCATTAAAAATGATGTGTAGTTCTTTGCCACAGAAACATATGGAATTTAACAAAGACATGAGTTGTGTGCTAATTTTCAAAGAGTTGTTTGCCCATTTAAAGTGATTATTCCTTTTTGTCTATAATGCAGACATATGAACCCAGGGAAAGGTAGAAGACAACAGCCTCAGGTTCTTAGACCATGCCCAGACTTTGAAGAAATGGATATTATCAAAAAATGTAAATTGAATACACAAACTATTCTTGATTTATGTCATCAGCTGAAGTCAGATCTTCTGACTCACAACAGGAATTCCACATCAATAACACAAATAGTGAAAATCATGCCAGTTCTCCATTGTGTGGCCACTGGATCCTTCCAATACACTGCGGCAGTATCTGGAATCATTTCACAACCAACTTTCAGTGTTGTATTTCAAGAAGTTATTTCTTCAATGATGAGACACATCAACAGATTCATCCAGTTTTCACGAAATAAGAATTCTGCAAATGTGAAGAGAGATTGATATGCTTTGGGTGGCATACTACATGTGGTTGGAGCAACTGGTGGCACACATATTGCCTTAGTGGCACAACATTCCAGGGAACAGGTCTACAGCAATTGGAAGAATTTTCATTCAATCAATGTGCAAGTTGCCTGCTTACTTGATTTGGTCAAATCAATCTCTAGCAAGTGTTCCTGTTTCCCAGGGTTAACACATTATTCCTTTCTACTACAGAACAGCTTGCAAATGTCACAACTTGGAGCTGAGAGGCCTACCTTGTTGATAAGTACAATATGACAATATGAATATTTGCTTAATTTTTAGTTTCAGAAAATACAATAGGTTGAGCTATTTGTGCTCAATATATTTTTTTATTTCATAGAGGAGACACAACTTATCCTAATCAACCATGGTTGTGAGCACAGCTGAGAAATCCAACAACGCCAGGGGAGTTCTGCTTTAATGAGATCCATAGAAGAACAATGAGGCCAGTGTAGAGGGCTTTTGTGCTACTAAAGGCCAGATGCCGCTAAATGGATATAACTGGTGGAGACCTCCTCTACTCACATGAAAAGGTGTGCAAAATCACCATGTCCTGCTGCATGTTGCACAACTTAGCCCCACAAAGGAACATCCCATTCATTGCAGAGGATAGAGACCATGCTGAGCCAACGGTTGAGCAAGTTAAAATGTCAAATGAAGATGATGGTGAAGGGGAAGGAATTGACGTGCATCAAGATGTAATTCACTACTTCTTCACATGAATGTAAGTATATCTTTAGCTAACATTACATTCAAAATCCAAAGAACTTGTAATCAGTAATGGGTAATTTAGGAAATTCCAGGGCAAAAATGTTGATGATATTTCTGACAAGCTGACTACTGTGTTAATTTAGATTGTTTATCTTTGATTGTTCTAAGTTCTATTTTGCCATATCAATTCATTAATTGTCCTGTTATTCTGTTTTAGGATACTTCACCATGTCATCCCCTTCCCCCCAGCGCCTTGAGACCCTCACGGGTGAGTAATGCACTTTACAAAGTCCCAGATTGATTGATCCTTATTTGGACCTTTCTAAGTTGTAACTTTTGCTATTACATGCAGCTGTTAGAAAAAGTACAAAGGGGATATGGGTTGATCCTGTGATAAACACACACACTTTGGATGTCCATATCTTGTAAAAAGATAACATGCACAATGATTGAATGGACGTTTATGAGCCTGCATTAGAATTATTTTCTGTTGAATGTTGCCACCAAGGCAATATGTGCTAACTATCTTGCTCTGACTACATGTGTAAGTTGATTCATAGCATACTCATCTCCCTAGACATTTGCAACTATCTTTCTCCCTTTGAAGAGCAGTTTGGTCACCCAGCCCTCTTCCTGTCCTGGCATCTGTAGACAGCAGATCCCCTCCCACCAGATGTCTCCTTTGTCTCAGCCCAGG
This sequence comes from Pleurodeles waltl, assembly GCF_031143425.1. Taxonomy (NCBI): domain Eukaryota; kingdom Metazoa; phylum Chordata; class Amphibia; order Caudata; family Salamandridae; genus Pleurodeles; species Pleurodeles waltl. Next base: position 74,164,624 of record NC_090439.1, read on the forward strand.
CCACTTCACCAGAGCAAGCTTGGCTCAGCCTGTCAAAGGCTGAGCAATCAGGAAAGGCTGCTACAGGCCTGGTTTTAGGTAACTTTAGGGAAGCAGTTCTATAGCTACTTTCCTTCAATAGTTACATTTGGTCTAACCTTGGCAAGTTGCTTGCTTAGTATAGCTATTATTTTGACACTTTTAATGTCTGTTCAAAGCTCACTCATGTCAAAAATTAAACTTTATTAAAGCTTAATAAGCCCTCCCCATGTTGCCCAAGGAGTGCTACAATGGGGGGAAACAAAATTGGCAGTTTGTCACTCTCCAAGGCACATAAAACATTGTTTATAATGCCCCTGCCTTTTATTATAATGCACCCTGCCCTTGGGGCACCTTGGGCAGACCTTAAAATAAGTTTGTTTAAGACTTTTGAAGTACTGCACCAAAGACACCATCTGCACCAACAAAAACCTGCACTTCCAGATCCACAGCGACCCAAGCACCACCCTCCAAAGGGCCCTCCTTTACAAACCCCCCCGGCCCCCGACAGCAGTTCAGCGACTCCATCATTGACGTTATCAGCACACACGCTCTCGCATCCACAGACCACATACTCCTTGGGGACTTGAACTTCCACCTTGAGAACACCAACACCAACAACTCTACCACCCTGCTTGACAACCTCTCCAACCTCGGCCTCAAACAGATCATCACGACACCCACCCACTCCCCAGAACACACGCTCAACCCCATTTTCTCCACCAGCAAACACATCTCCTTCAGCCACACCACCGAACTCCACTGGACCGACCACTGCTGCATCCACTTCTCCTTCGAGAAACCCACAACACACCATCACTGGCAACGGATTCCCCAGCACAAGGTCACCGAAGACCAACTGATCACCACCCTGTCCCGGAACCCACCTATCACCACCACCAACACTGACACAGCAGCCCACAAAGTCAGGCAATGGATCGATGACTGTGCCAACACTTTCACCCCATCAAAAATCCTTCCAACAGATGCACCGACAGAAAGGACTTCTGGTTCTCCGCCGACCTCCAAGAATCTAGGCAAACATGTCGAAGACTCGAAAATAAGTAGTGCCAAGATCAGACACTGGACAACCACACAGCCTTCAAGAACGTCATCCGCAGACACCACCAGCTCATCCGAACCACCAAGAGAACTGCCTTCAAAAAACACATCGACAGCAACGCTCACAGCCACAAGGGGCTCTTCAACATCGTGAAGGAGCTCTCCAACGTCAACGACATCCTGCCAACACAAGACCTCTGCAACTCCCTAGCCACCTTCTGCTACTGCAAGATCGCAGACATAGATGCCAGCTTCAGTACTCAGACCCCCTCATCAACCACCGACACCACAGACTCACCACCCACTTGCCTCCTGCTTTCCTGGACCCACATCAACAACAACGACACCACCAAAATCATGAACACCATCCACTCCGGCTCACCATCCGACCCCTGCCCTCACCACATCTTCAACAAAGCAAGCTCTGTCATTCCACCCCAACTCTGGAAGATCATCAACAGTTCCTTCGAGTCCTCCAGCTTCCCAGAGATCTGGAAACACGCTGAGATCAATGCCCTACTCAAGAAACCGAAGGCGGACCCAAAGGACCGCAAGAACTTCTGGCCCATCTCCCTGCTCCCCTTCTCGGCAAAAGTCATAGAAAAAGTTGTCAACAAACAACTGACCCGTTTTCTCGAAGAGAACAACACTCTGGACCGATTCCAATCTGGATTCTGCAGCAACCACAGCACCGAATCCACCCTCATTGCCGCCACCGATGACATCAGAACCATACTAGACAACGGCTAAACCATGGACCTCTCAGCCGCCTTCAACACCGTCTGCCACCACACCCTATGCACACGCCTCAATGATGCAGGAAGCCGCTACAGAGCCTTGGACTGGATCAACTCCTTTCTCACCGGTAGAACTTAAAGAGTCCGCCCAAAATCATCTGCGGCATACCCCAGTGTTCGTCCCTCATCCCGATCCTCTTCAACATCTACATGGCTCCGTTCACTCACATTGCCCGATCTCACAACCTCAACATCAACTCATACGCCGATTACACCCAACTAATCCTCTCCCTTACCAAGGACTCCACCAAGACCAACCTCTAGGAAGGACTGAAGGCCATCGCCGAATGGATGAAGAACAGCTGCCTTTTACTGAATTCTGACAAGACTGAGGCCCTCATCTTCGGCTCCACCCCCTCTGCATGGGACGACTCCTGGTGGCCTGCCACAGTGGGAACCACACCGGCACCCACCAACCACACACACAACCTGGGATTCATCCTGGACTCTTCACTATCTATGACCCAGCAAGTCAACGCCATCTCCTCCTCCTGCTTTAACACCCTCTGCATGCTTCGGATGATCTACAAATGGATCCCTACTGAAACCAGAAGAACAGTCACCCAAGCTTTCGTAAGCAGCAAACTGGACTACAGCAATGCCCGCTACGCAGGAACCACAGCCAAACTCCAGAAAAGACTGCAATGCATCCAGAATGCCTCTGCACACCTCATCCTGGACATCCCCTGCCACTGCCACATCACAGCCCACCTGAGAGACCTACATTGGCTCCCCGTCAACAAGAGAATCACATTCAAACTCCTCACCCACGCTCACAAAGCACTGCACAACGCTGGACCAGAATACCTCAACAGACGGCTCTCCTTCTACACCCCGACCTGACAGCTTTGCTCTGCTGACCTTGCCCTCGCCACTGTCTCACGCATCGCAGAACAACCACCGGTGGCAGATCGTTCTCACACCTCTCCACCAAGAAGTGGAACACTCTTCCAACTTACCTGCGTCAGGCCAAGGACCTCCTTACCTTCAGGAGACATCTCAAGACATGGCTGTTTGAGCAGTAGCAGCCCACCCTACCACCTCTGCGCCTTGAGACCCTGATGGGTGAGTTGTGCGCTTTACAAATTCCCTGATTGATTGATTGACTTTTATTTTCAAAGTTGAATTTGAACATAGTTTTATTTTAAAAGCAGCCAGCAGGCAACTAAGTGCATTAACTCTACTGGGCGGTGAAGGTTTGGTGGGAGATAGTGCCGAACGCAGCAGAAAGGTCGAGGAGGATCAGAGCTGTCTTTTCTCCATGGTGGAGGACAGATCTGATGTTATCCGTTGTGGCAATCAAGGCGATCTTGGTGCTGTAGTTGGTGCGGAAACCACATTGGGAGGAGTCTACTAGATTGAGTCTTTCCAGGTGGTGGGAGAGCAGCTGGTTGATGGCTCTTTCTAAAATCTTAGCAGGAGAAGAGATATGGGGTGGTAATTTTTAGGTTTGCTGGGTTCAGTAGCTTTGAAGCATATATGGAGTATTTATAAAGATGATATATTTGCAATTGGTCTTTATGCAATTACATTATGCACCACAATATTTTGGTGTTTAAGAATGCACGCTTACAGTGTGGGTGCTACTGACCTTGGCAATGTAAATGGATGCAGGATTATATGTGGTCATTGGGGAGGGGCACAGAGGACCAGGCATGGGGCCATAACCCTCAGTAGGCCACATAAACCAGTATCATGTGGAGCCTCAGGTGCATTCAACGGAGGCAAATCTGCCAGCTGTGATAGTAAAATTATTAATGGGGCATGGGGGCTTTCCAAAGATATGTACAAAATTGCAGTTTGTTGGACTGGAGTTGGAATAACAAATTTCACTCCCTTCAATATTTTCATTTTGCCCAATGTTTGTTGAATTCAAGTTTGATTAGGAGATTTGACCCCCACCAAATATTTGAAATTCCCCCAATGTTTGTTTGATTGGAGGAAGAATAGTAAATCTGACTCCAAAATATACATGCATGTTTCTCAATGTAGAAGGGATCTGAGTTAGAATAGTAAAGCTGGCATTTTACAAATATATGTACTTTCCTCAGACTTTTTTAGACTGAAATGTAAATCTTACCACCACCAAGTATATGTACTTTCTCCAATGTTTGTTAGAAAGGAGTTAGAAACATGCATATTAACTGCTCAAAATATATTCACTTTCTCCAATGTTACAGGTGCTGGAGATAAAAGAGAAGAGTACATCTGACTCCTCCAAATATATTCACTTAGCCAGTGTTTGCGGGATTGAAGTCAAAATAAGAAATATTTCCTCTGAATTACATGCACTTTTCCCAGTGTTTGTGGGATTGCAGTTAGACTATTTAATCGGACCCACCCCAAAATAAAAAAATATAGAAATGTTTTTTGAACTAGAGTTACAATAAAATATATGCTACACATCAAATAATATGCACAATGTTTAAATGATTAGAGTCAGAATAGTACATTTCTTCTGTCCGATGTATATGCACATTCCCCACAATTTGTTGTGCAGGAGTTAGAATAGTAAATATGCCCTCTCAAAGTTTATACATTTAACCCAATGTTTTTGGTATTGGAGTTACAATGCTAAAGCACACTCTTCCAAGTCTATGCACTTTCCCCAATGATGACCAAACCGCAGTTAGAGTAGTAAGTATGACTGGCCCCTGATGTATAAACTTTCCCCGGTCTTTGTTGGGCTGGAGTTGGAATAATAAGTCTGCCACCACCCCCATGCACTTTTCCTAATGTTTGTGGGACTACAGTTAGAATAATAAATCCGACCACTAGGGTCGCTCCCTAGGGGGCAAAATTATTTTTAGGCCATTTTTGCCCCCAGGGGGAACAGAAAACCCCTGGACACTAGGGATAAAAAAAAAATTGTTTATTTTTTATTTTTATGTGTGGGGAGTGACTCCTTAGGCAAGGGTCGCTCCCGTGGGTCCAAATTATTTTTATGCCATTTCTGCCCCCCGGGGGGCAGATCGGCCCAATATAATTAGGCCAATCTGCCCCCAGGGGGGCAGAAACCACTAAACACCAGGGAATTTTCTTTTTTATCATGCTGACACATAAGGGGAGCGGCCCCTTGGGCAAGGGTCGCTCCCTAGGGCCCCATATTATTTTTAGATCATTTCTGCCCCTCATGGGGGCAGATTGGCTTAATATAATTAGGCAGAAAACCCCTAGACACAACGGATAATTATTTATTAGTATTTCTTTTATATGTGGGGAGCGACCCCTTAGGCAAGAGTCGCTCCCGGGGGGGGGGGCAAATTATTTAACCACTAGACACCAGGGAATTTTTATTGTTTTTATACTTATTCATAAGTTGAGCAGCCCCTTGGGCAAGGGCCACTCCCCATGGGGAGCAAAATACTTTTAGGACATTACTACCCTCCCAGGGGCAGATCGACCTAATGTAATTAGGCCAATCTGCCCCTAGACACTAGGGCTAAATTTTCTTTGGTTTATATGTGGGGAGCGACCTCTTAGGCAAGGGTCGCTCCCTGGGGGGGGCAAATTATTTTTAGGCCATTTCTGCCCCCCAGGGGAGCAGAACCCATTAGACACCAGGGAATTATTGTTTTTATCTTACTTACGCATAAGGGGAGCGGCCCCTTGGGCAATTCAGCCTACTTTTGGAAGTCCAAGACCACCAGATACCAGGGAAGATTTTTTTACAAAATAAGAGGGTGGGGGTATGGTCATACCCCCACCCCAAACAAATGGGGCCAAAGTTGTTCTGCCCACCAGTGGGCAGATTGGGCACTTACCCCCGATCCACACCCGGGGGGGGCAGAAAGTCTACTAGATGCCAGGGAATTAAAATAAAATAAAAAATTGTGGGGTGGTGGCTACCAACCAGTATGGGCCTGGTTATGCCCCCACCCCAACTGAAGGGGGTAACAGTCTTTCAGCTCTCCCTTGCACACTAAAACATTTTATCCCACAGCAAGCAAGGGGACGTTTGATTATTTTGGGTTTTGGTTTTACAATTGGGCCATGAGAGTTTGGTAACTCTCAAAATCATCCCACGTGGAATGGTGTTGGCTGCACTTGGACTTTGGGATGCTGCCATGTAGAAAAGTCCACAAGACCTAGACACATCTGAAAACTAAACATCTGGTTGATTCCAGGGTGGTGTGCTTCACATGCACCCGCACCATTTTCTTACCCACACTGCCCTGCAAACCTTCAACTTTGCTGGAAATCACACATTTTCCCCGCATTTTTGTGATGGAACCTTCCGCAATCTGCAGGAATCCACAAAATTCCTACCACCCAACATTGTCTCATCTATACCGATAAAACTTCTGCTGCACTTGTCAGCCTAAAAATGTTTTTTTTTTCAAACTGCCCTTTTGGACCCGCTTTGGTTCCCCCTCAATTTCGACATGTTTTTGACTCTTCCCTGTCATAGGCACTTGGCCCACCCACACAATTGAGGTATCATTTTTACCTGTCCTAGGCACTTTGCAAAAAAACAGCTCTGTTTTCTCTGGGAAAATGTGATGTGTCCATGTTGTGCTTTGGAGCATTTCCTGTCACGGGCGCTAGGCCTACCCACACAAGTGAGGTACCATTTTTATTGGGAGACTTGGGGGAATGCTGGGTGGAAGGACATTTGTGGCTCCTCTCAGATTCTAGAACTTTCTGTCACCGAAATGAGAGGAAAAAGTGTTTTATGGCCTAATTTTGAGGTTTTCAAGGGATTCTGGGTAACAGAACTAGGTGAGAGCCCCACAAGTCACCCCATCTTGGATTCCCCTAGGTGTCTAGTTTGAAAAAATATGCAGGTTTGCTCGGTTTCCCTAGGTGCCGGCTGAGCTAGAGGCCAAAATCCACAGCTAGGCACTTTGCAAAAAACAGGTCTGTTTTCTTTGGGAAAATGTGATGTGTCCATGTTGTGTTTTGGGGTATTTCCTGTTGCGGACGCCATGCCTACCCACACAAGTGAGGTACCATTTTTATCGGGAAACTTGGAGGAACGCTGGATGGAAGGAAATTTGTGTCTCCTCTCAGATTCCAGAACTTTCTGTCACCGAAATGAGAGGAAAAGGCGTTTTTATGGCCAAATGTTGAGGTTTGCAAAGGATTCTGTGTATAGAACCTGGTGAGAGCTCCACAGGTCACCCCATCTTGGATTCCCCTAGGTATCTAGTTTTAAAAAATGCACAGGTTTTCTAGGTTTCCCTAGGTGCCCGCTGTGCTAGAGGGCAAAATCCACAGCTAGGCACTTGGCAAAAAACAGCTCTGTTTTCTTTGGGAAAATGTGATGTGTCCACCTTGTGTTTAGGGGCATTTCCTGTTGTGGGCGCTAGGCCTACCCACACAAGTGAGGTACCATTTTTATAGGAATACTTGGGGGAACGCTGAGTAGAAGGAAATTTGTGGCTCCTTTCAGAATCCAGAACTTTCTGTCACTGAAATGAGAGGCAAAAGTGTTTTTTTGGCCAAAGTACCATTTTTATTGGGAGACTTGGGGGAACACAGAATAGCAAAACAAGTGTTATTGGCCCTTGTCTTTCTCTACATTTTTTCCTTCCAAATGTAAGACAGTGTGTAAAAAAGACATCTATTTGAGAACTGCCTTGCAATTCGCATGCCAGTATGGGCACCCCGGAATTCAGAGATGTGCAAATAACCACTGCTTCTCAACACCTTATCTTGTGCCCATTTTGGAAATACAAAGGTTTTCTTGATACCTATTTTCCACTCTTTATATTTCAGCAAATAAATTGCTGTATATCCGGTATAGAATGAAAACTCATTGCAAGGTCCAGCTCATTTATTGGCTCTCGGTACCTAGGGTTCTTGATGAACCTACAAGCCCAATATATCCCCACAACCAGAGGAGTCCAGCAGACGTAACAGCATATTGCTTTCACAAATCTGACATTGCAGGAAAAAGTTACAGAGTAAAACGTGGAGAAAAATGGCTGTTTTTCACCTCAATTTCAATATTTATTCATTTCAGCTGTTATTTTCTTTAGGAAACCCTTGCAGGATCTCCACAAATTACCCCTTGCTGAAGTCAGACTGTTGTCTACTTTTCAGAAATGTTTATCTTTCCAGGATCCAGCATTGGTTTCATACCCATTTCTGTCACTAAATGGAAGGAGGCTGAAAGCATAAAAATAGTAAAAATGGGGTATGTCCCAGTAAAATGCCAAAATTGTGTTTGCTTGTTTTCTTGGTATGATGGTTGTAATTATTAATTGTGTTAATTGTGTATATCAATTTATTGTTTTTTATTCGTTCAAAATAAAAAGCCTGCACATTATAAACCTGTCGAATGTGTGCCAAAAGCATATTTAATTCAGACTGTGAGCAATTGAAACTGTTATGGACTAGAGATTATTTATCTGTCTATATATAGTTATAAAAGATGCATGTAACTAATGATGCGCCCTGCCTCCTCCTCCCCAACATAGAAAAAATGGTGCTTCAATTTATAAATTAAATGTATAAATGTTATAAAGGCGTTGAAAAGTTAATTATTTTGTCCAATCACCACTTTACCTCATGATTCCATTAATTTGCTCATTGCTTAATTCTTCCCATATAGCCGAGCATTTATGTGTGCTCTCTGCTGGGACAGTCAAATAAACGCTCCTGGTATTTACAGACTTTCCTCCTTCAGTGGGTATTAATTTTCATAGGGGCTTCAATACTTTAAAGGGACCCATTCCTGAAACTTCCGCCCTCTTGCATGGCCCCTTTCATAGCAGACAGCGGAAAATAATGCAGAAAGGATATTATTAATTTCTTGACGGTGCTCATATTACCCCTGTTAGCCCTAGTAAGTGTGATTTTCCCTGCACATCACTCAGTGGTTTCTTGGTGGGCGGTGCCCTTGACTAGTTTTGAAGGCATACCGGGGTGCTGCCTCACACAGATTGGGAACCACTGGCTTATATTCAACATGCTTTGTGTTATTAAAAAGTGTTTGCATGTGCTATGCTATTGAGATGTAATATGTTTTTTTAAGAATTGTCATGTGTTATGTTGTCATTCATGTTGTATTTGATTAAAAAAAATCTGCAATGATGAAATTACTATGCCCGTACCTTTTAAGTTGTTCAAAAATGTGATTTTGTTATCTTTTATTAGAAGTATATGTGATATTCAATTTTTAAAAAAAAGATTAAGTAATTTAAAGCTTGTAAGTACATAAGTAGTTTTTAAGTAAGTAGTTTAATTTCTTTTGTTACATATTGTGATATGTAGTGTACATTAAAGAGAAATCAGGAACGTGATAAAGTTAAAGATGATTTGCAGATTTCTAAAAGTATTGTTTAGTGCTCACAGTTCTATTTTAGGATTCTTTTTAGGGGCTTTAAGTTTGGTGATTTGTGGTATATTTCTTAGTGTAGGATAGATTAATATGTGTTAATCGTCTCTAAATTGTTGAATCAATGGTGTTTTGTTGATAGCTAAAACTGTTCACACGTTCTGTCACGTACTACATTTTGCCTTGATAGTTTAAGGTATATGTTTATGGCAGCCTCATTGCGTACATTTTTATGTGTGCTCTTTTTTATGATTCATGAGATAGTGACACATGCTTGACAATCTCGGTTCAAATGTTTCATTGAAGGAGTTATTCCATAATTCCACTACAGGTTGGCTCTTATCTTCTGGTTCAGTGTGCCATGGCAGACATTTCCTCAATTTATTGTCATTCCTGTGTTTACTCTTGTACTCTAACTACTGCATTCATTCCATCAACAAAGGGTATAGCTAAATGATTCTTTATTTCAAATGCAAATTCACCACTTGTTTTGTATTCTATGCCAAGAGGCCCTCCAGAAGGCCTGAATAAAAGGAAAGTTACCCATTTGAATCAGTGTTTGAGGCTACTTAAAAAAAAACAAATGTGTTCATTGTTCCAACTCCATTACCATTTTTCTACGAGAAAATGTTTTTTTTTTATTGTGTCATTGATAATAGTTAAGGTAGGTCAAACTTTATTTATTTGGAAGAGCAAAGACTAAGGCCCTCATTACGAGCATAGCGGTCCTAGATCTGCCAGACTCATGGTGGCAGTTGGACTGTCACCAGTGCAGCCGTCCGGCCTCCACATTATGACCGTGAGGAAGGTGCCACCGTCGGACTGTTGGCACTGCCACTTTTTCACCCGCCAACGGTCAGGCGGTGCCGGCAGTATCAATCTGCCAGGACAGCACTGCAAGCAGAGTGGCCCTGTGGATTATGAGTCCACTCTCCACCGGGATTTACATGGCGGTTGCACCGCCATGTAAAAGTTGGTTGAGATGGAGCTCCTGCACTGTCCATGCACTTGGCATGGGCAGTGCAGGGGCCCCCATGGCCAGCCCTGTCGCGCATTTCACTGTCTGCTTGGCAGACTTACTTATATTTACTTACTTATATTTAAAATGTATCTACTTTCAAACACCTAGTGGTTTAGGCCGATTGTCCTGAAAATAAAAAAAACTCAATATTTTATGGAGGACTCTAAGATGAGTTGAAGGACTTATCATCACAAATTTGATACCCGCTTAAGACCTTGCTCAGTTTATTGATTTTATAGTGAAACTGAATCATCATTTGACAGAAGGAAATCTGAAAGAGGAAAGGTCCTCGACCGCAAGGTGATGATTTTCTGTGATAAACCACAGAAAGATACACTGAAAGTAAGAGATATATCTGAACTTATGCAAATAAGAGGAATAAAAGGCCTTATGACCAAAAAAAGAGAAACTTAAAAAAAGGAAAATAAAATCAATGCCTGTATTGTGGCAAGACAGGTCACTTTATTAGTGACTGTCACACTCAACCATCCAAACTAAAAACTTTTAAACTATATCCACAGCACCTATAGTTACAGCAGAGCTGATTGTACAAGTCCTACCTTTGCTGTTGCTACTGGTTTAAGATGAATATATCAACCCAGTCATTGCCAGAACCGAAGGTAAGTGACTGTTTTTCCTGTTACCATTTGAATCGTCTGTGTACAGTAGATCTGGACTTGAACATGTATTGAAAATACTTGCAAGCAATAATACAATAATATCCAATGCATATGTGCCTAATGTGGCAGTTTTTGAAATTTAAAGAAGCACACCTCTATATTTTATTTAAATTTACCAATTTGGTCCAAACTGCCTTCATGATAATGGACCTACACAAAAAGTCACATTAATCCCAAATTCTATATGTGTCCATACAGGTGTGTTCAATAATTTTCCCTAAACTGTAAAATCACATACATATACATTACACATTGTTGTAAATACATAAACCTATTAAAATGTAGTAATTGCACTACACAATGCAACAAGTGAGTTAAAAACAAATGCGCATTCAATGTCACCTCTAACCTTAAAACATGGCTTAGAAGTATTGATGTCACATTTCCTCTTGTCTAGTACATTTTCTGATAATCATTGGAATTAATTTAACTCAAAAGTGTTCATTGTTAATTAAACACACCTACATTCTCAAGGTACAAAAATATAAGCAGGCTTAAGTTTGATGTAAGTGTCCATTATCATGATGAATGCTTGCACTAAAATTAATATTTCCATTACATATGTTCGTCTCTAATTGATGCACTATAAAAATATGTCAAAAATAAAACCTGTTTTTTGTAACTGTCATAAATGATATTAAGTTCATGTTACTCACATTTGTATTAATAACATTCTCATCAATCAATTGCTAATAATTTACAAATAATGTCATGATAAAGATCATTTATTCAACAAATGAGATACTTCTCTCAAAATTAATCTTGGAAATAAAAACATAATATTTGTCCATGAAATGCTGGATTCACACTATGGGCTTCTGGCCCTGAACTTGCCTCCTAATGACACTGCCAAGGACAACCTACAATCTTCTCGGTAGGGGGCATCTATTGGGCAGAGCATGCACCTCAATGATCTTTTCAGGGGAAGGGTAGGTTTTGGTTCCTTAAGGGTCAGGGCAGGTAGGCAGTAAAAGTGGTAGAGGAGAAGGGCAGAATGTTGGGTTGGGTTTTGAGAGGTGGATGGAGCTGGAGTGGGTGTTGTGTGTCTGTGTATGTCTGTTTTGCATGTGCATGTGGGTCTGGTATATATGGTTGTGTGTTTCTTAAAGGTATGTGGTGTTAGGGTGAGTGTGTGTGTTTGTGTTTGGTGGGTGTTGGTGCATGTGTGCTTATCTTTGAATACGTTTGTTTGGATGAGTGTGCTGTTGAGGTGGTTGGTGTGGTTGCAGTGTGTGTCTGTATGTGTTATATATGCATGTGTGTCTGGTGTATGTTTTGTACTCTGGTGAGCACGTGGGTTTGGTTGGTGTTGTTTTGTATGTAGATGTGTGTGTGACTGTGTGTGTTTGGATGAGTGTGATGTAGAGGTGACTGTTGTGGTTGTGGTGCTTGTGGGTGTGCTGGAGGTTGTGGGTGCAGTGATGGTTGTGGTGGTGGTGCATGTGTCTCTTGTGGTCAGTGTTGTGGGCATGGTGATTGTGGGTGTTGTATGGTGCTTGTGGTGTTTGTGGTGGTTGTTGTGGTGGTTGTTGTGGTATCTGTGGGTGTAGTGTCAGTAGAGTATGTATTTTGGATGGGTGTATGTCTGTGTTTCTTCGAGTGTTTGTGTTTATGTTTGGGTGTGCGTGTGTTGCTTTTGTCTGTTGGAGTGGGTGCATGCAAAGAAGTGAGTGTGTTAGGTATTGGGGCGGAAGTTGGGATTTGGGATGAGAAGGGACTGCAGTAGGGGCTCACGGCTGGGCCTGTTGGTGGGCTGCAGTTAGTGCAGAGGCTATTTTCACTAGTGATCTCTTCATGGCAGACATTGAACTATGAATCTGTTGCATTTGGGAACTAAGCGCCTGGATGCCATTCATGATTGCTGCCTGGTTTACAGAGATATGGTGTAAGAGGTCAATAGCCTCTTTCCTGAGTGGAGCAGGGGATAGGGCAGGGGAGAGGTGCCTGCGGCAAAGAATACCCCATCTCTTTTAGGGGGTGGGTATGGCCAACTGGGGGGATCAAGAGGGAGGATGGAGATGGGAATCTGGGTGATGGACAAGGATGCAGATGGAACAGGTTCTGTAGGGTCTGCCACCACTAGAGACTGGTTGCTTGTGGAGGCTTCCAAAGATGATGAAGAGCTGGTGGCCTCGATGCCAATCTTATCACCCTCATGCGACTGTGTTCATCGATGTCCAATGTTTCTCCACCTGTCACACAATGGCCAGTTGCTTACCCGCCTTGCTGGTCAATGTCTCCCTCACCTGCTCCTGAAGATGCTGAAAAAACATTTTTAATATATCTGTGCAAATCAAAATGATCACAAGTTTATTTTACAAAATGTGAGAACACAAGGCTGATTGCAGAGGCCCCCTAAATTGTGCCCCCATTTTTCACTTATTGCTGGTGTTTTCCTAACTCTGATGGGACCCTAGGTACTGCTAACAAGTCCCAGGGCCTGTGTTCTGTGTAAAATGAGTATGCAAATTAGGCTAATTAGAATTGGCTATGTCAATCTACGTCTACGTCCCTAGTATTCAGTAAGGCATGTAGGTTTAGGGAACCCAGCATAGATAGTGCATCCATAGGTGCACTGCTGAGGTGCCCAGGGTCATTTGCTGACTGCTTTTAAATTAAAGTTATATGCAAATTCGACTTTGAGATTAAAAGTACTTCCAAACTACCTTATGTTTACAGATAAGTCACCCCTAAGGAGTGCCCTTTGTGCCTCTAGGGTTGGGTGCCTTGTAACTATAAGCAGGGACCTTATAAAAATAGTTTTATAAGGCCTGGTGAGGTAATACAGCCAAATTTGTTTTTTCCTCACTGTAGTGAATGGCCTCCATAGGCATAAATTGGGAATTTTTATGTAAATTAATAAAGTCCCCTCAAGTGTCAGATACCTTGAGTTTTGTATCAAATTAATTGTTATAATAAATCCCACAACTTACAATTGTTGGATTTAATATAACTAGTTCAGGTAAAGAGTTTTCAAACTCTACCTAAAAGATGCCAACTTCAGCTCTGTAGTGCCCTTTTCTGATTGGCCAGCCTGCCTTGAAGAGGTGTGAAGTGGCCTGGGCTGAACATAAAGGATGTGCCGGGGGGAGGAGATCTGCCTCAGCAGATGTGTAACCAGGAAAGGGGGAGGGCGACCAAACTGGTCTTCAAAGGCAGGGAAGGACATTTGGAGCAGCCCAGCACCTCCCTCACATCCTGCAACCCCAGATAATTAGGTGCCATATTGATTAGATTAGGAGAGGGCAGGAGAGGGGTGTGTTTAGGATTTTTAGGCACACCAGTGGATGGGCTCAGCCAGATCAAACCTCCAAAAATCACTTTCAGCCATGTTAGATTTTTGAAGAATGTTGCTACCTGGGATTGATTTTTGCCACACTTCCCAGGGAGTGCTCATCCCAGGGGAAAGGCTCCTGCCTCTGATTGGACAACCAGGACCCCATGTTTTTCACCCAGGAGCAAGAATAAATATGGCAGAGCTGGACCCATACCTCAGATCCCTACAAGGAAGAACATCAGAAGAAGAAGGACTGCCCTCCTGGACCTCTGACCTGTACCTGGACACTGCACTCTGAAGGACTGCACCAGCTGCACACCTGGGCTTCAGCACTAAAAGGACTTTGCCTGTCCTCTGCTGCTTCAAGAATGGACTCCCTGTTTGCTACAGGTACAAAGGAGCTTCCCAGAGTCCCCTTCATCAGGTCCTGGAAGTAGAGTCCAGCTGAACTGCATCAAGTAGCCATTTGAGGATTCTGACCAGGTGCATTCTAGGAACTGCAGTCCCAACTCTCAAGGGACAACTGAGAGCTTCTGGAACCTTGGATCAAGTTGTGGACACTTCAAGGACTAAAGAAGGACCACTGGAAGAAGATGCAGACGTTTGGATACATTTGGAGCTTCTTCATAATTTGAAGAGGTGCATTGTGGGAATTGTGGTCCTAGACCCCAAGAGGCAAACCAGAGCCTCTGAACCCTTGGCTGGTGCTGTGGACCACTTTCCTGAATCAAGAAACACTTCTGAAAGTAAGTGTAACAGTGTTACCTCGTGGGTGGCCTGAACTCTGGACTTTGTCCCTTTCCAATGTGACCTTTTTTAACCTCTTTGAGCGCTAGTTGCTTCTATGCGCTAGAAAACATGAATTCTTAAAAAAACATATCTCCAGTTGCCCTTATCCGATTTTAATCATGTCATTTTAAAGATACAAATATAATCAGTTTCTATAAATTGGTGTTGGATTTTTATTGTGTTTTGTGTTTTACTTATTTACTGTTTTGTGATTTTTAAATACTTTACACACTTGCCTCCTAAGTTAAGCCTTGTCGCTCGTTGCCAAGCTACCAAGAGTTGAGCTGGGTTTAATTTATGGAGACCTAACTGGACCTAAGTGGAGGTTAGTGGCCTATTGCTAAGGATAGGTACTTACCTGCCCTTACCAATAATCCACTTTCCAACACACAAAACAATTCCTAATTTCTAATTTTCACCAGCTTCAAGGCTATAAAACCTGGGTATACTTTACCATTACCCAATGCATGTATGGAATATATTATGGACCCATTTGTTCTCAGTTTTGTAAATGACCATCATTAGTCCTATTTCGTTTTGGATTATATAATTTCAACACTTCAAATTTCCCATGGAATTGATTAACACCTCTGAATGGCACAGATTGGTTGTTTTAAATAGTGAACTCATGTCACAAAGAATATCTAGCAAGAAACCTTTCGACCATGTACATTGTCCTTTTGCAAAAGTCCATTCCCGTAACTCCTTTGTGTCAACACTGATTTATCATCTAGATATAACAAAGGACATATGTTGTTTGGAGTATGTATAACCCTGTCACCAATGTGCACTCATTACAGTCTGTTTCAATTAACAATGTTTGCCTACTAAATTCATGTTTGTGGAAACAGACTGGCTTGCATCCACATGTGTGAAGGACAGTACAGGATATACCTTTCTCCATATGTGGCACCATTACATGTATGATACATACAGATACTCATCACACGGACAATAGGATACATTTGAAGTGCAGAAAAACATATTCAGACAAGTTCATAAATTGAAATTGTTTTCCTGCACTTTACATTTCTCTCATTTTGACATATGGATGTATTTTTTACTTCTACTTAAGATACAGGCTCTCATTTGGACCTCAGTGGTCTTTTTCAAAGACGCCATGGTACTGCTGTGCTGAAGACTGCCAGTGAAGGTGGTTTTCTGCCCAGCGTATCATGACTGCTGGCAGCCCTCTGGCCTTTTTCGTATGGAGAGCCGCCAGCAGCCGTACTGGCGGTCGGCAGTGAAGTGGAGGCTGCTCCACCTCGACCGCCACGTCATCAGAACACCGCTCACCGAATCACGTTCCAGGATTTGGTGTGGCGGTGCTCTGGTGACAGGGTGCTGGCGGCAGAGCAGCCCTCATGGATCCTGTTCCCTCCCAGAGGATCACCGGACAAGGTAAGGTGATCGTCCATTAGGGGAGAGGGTGGAGGGAGGTTGTGTGTCGTGTGGGTGAATGGGGGTGTGCATGTGAGTGTGTAGGGGGTGTGTGAGTGCGTGTATGCATGCGGGGGTGTTGTGTGTATGGGAAATATGTGTGCATGTGTATGTCTGCGTGTATGTGTAGTAGTTTGTTGTGAGTGTGTGTGTGTAGGGGGAGGGGGTGTGTGTGTCAATGTTGGAGGGGTTGGGGAGGGGGTTCTGCCAACTTTGGGGAGTTGTAGGGGGTAGTGGGTTTGGGGGGAGGATTCTGGGGAGGGGGAGGGGGAGGCGGGTGGGTGAGACCCCTATCAGTGCCAGGGAATGAATTCCCTGGCACTGATATTACCTACCGCCATGGATTTCATGGCGGTACAGAACCCCACGAAATCCATGGCGGTATGCGGGGTCGTGATACCGCCGGCGGTCTAGTGACAGCCAGCGGGCTGGAGACTGAAGTCTCCAGCCCAGTGGTCATTACCACCCTGGCGGTCGGAGTGTAGAAGTGGCGGTTTGGCATGGTGCTAACCGCCATGCTTGTTATAAACCTTTTTTTTTCCAGCGGCCTTTTTGCGGTATTACTGCCACTTCTACGCCGACCACCAGGGTTGTAATGAGGGCCACAGTGTCTACTGGCCTCTGGAAGTAAGTAGCATGCAGTTTGTAAATAGAAACTTTTGAATTGTGAGTAAGTTGAAATTAAAAGTCACCTTATCCTTTCAGATTCATTTAAAAACATTGTTAAACATCATTTTGTTCCCAGACAAAGTATTGAGCTGACATTACTCCAATAATAACACTTCACTCAGGTACTAAATGGAATAATTTAGTCTCTGTTATTATAAAGACAAGTTAGTTGGACATACATTTTCCAATTGAAACTTGTACCTGTTCCTCTGGGTTCTCATACAGCTGGTGATACTAGGACAGCACCTCTGTGGTCAGCAGTTCTAATTCCTGAGCTGAGAGGTTTGGGGCCATGTCACCTGCTTTGCCCAGCTTATGGCTCCCGGAGCTCGGTGACAGCAGCAAAAATGTAGGAGGCGTTGTTGGCTGCAGTGTTAGTAGGCAAGTGAGCTTTTTTTATAATGCTGTGTACATGTTCACAATCTACATGATAATCAATGGAGACCAAGGCTGTCATTGGCTTTCTTACATTGCTGTCAGACTGTTTAGCCTATGGTTGTGTCCATTGTGGAGTGTTACACCTACCATGCGGTTAACTTCCGCCAATGGCTATTGGATTGCAAATGTCCTGAAAGCAAGTTCAGGTGGCTGCCATTTTAGAATGTGAACCATGAACCAATGTATTTTTAATTGTTAAGTGCGTCACCACCACTCAAAATGGTGGCCAGTTCGATTACATATAAAAAATGTGTAAATTACTGTATTTTAAAATACGGCACTGTGTTTAAATACAAAAGTGGCAGTTTATTTTATTCTTCCGTTGATGGAATTGTAGAAAAATTACGTAAAATTAATACATTTAAAATGTATTATTTGAATTTTATTTTTAGAACACATCAGACATGTAAAAATTGTTTATCTAAGTAACAACATCATTAAAAATGATGTGTAGTTCTTTGCCACAGAAACATATGGAATTTAACAAAGACATGAGTTGTGTGCTAATTTTCAAAGAGTTGTTTGCCCATTTAAAGTGATTATTCCTTTTTGTCTATAATGCAGACATATGAACCCAGGGAAAGGTAGAAGACAACAGCCTCAGGTTCTTAGACCATGTCCAGACTTTGAAGAAATGGATATTATCAAAAAATGTAAATTGAATACACAAACTATTCTTGATTTATGTCATCAGCTGAAGTCAGATCTTCTGACTCACAACAGGAATTCCACATCAATAACACAAATAGTGAAAATCATGCCAGTTCTCCATTGTGTGGCCACTGGATCCTTCCAATACACTGTGGCAGTATCTGGAAGCATTTCACAACCAACTTTCAGTGTTGTATTTCAAGAAGTTATTTCTTCAATGATGAGACACATCAACAGATTCATCCAGTTTTCACGAAATAAGAATTCTGCAAATGTGAAGAGAGATTGATATTCTTTGGGTGGCATACTACATGTGGTTGGAGCAACTGGTGGCACACATATTGCCTTAGTGGCACCACATGCCAGGGAACAGGTCTACAGCAATTGGAAGAACTTTCATTCAATCAATGTGCAAGTTGCCTGCTTACTTGATTTGGTCAAATCAATCTCTAGCATGTGTTTCTGTTTCCCAGGGTTAACACATTATTCCTTTCTACTACAGAACAGCTTGCAAATGTCACAACTTGGAGCTGAGAGGCCTACCTTGTTGATAAGTACAATATGACAATATGAATATTTGCTTAATTTTTAGTTTCAGAAAGTACAATAGGTTGAGCTATTTGTGCTTAATATATTTTTTTATTTCATAGAGGAGACACAACTTATCCTAATCAACCATGGTTGTGAGCACAGCTGAGAAATCCAACAACGCCAGGGGAGTTGTGCTTTAATGAGATCCATAGAAGAACAATGAGGCCAGTGTAGAGGACTTTTGTGCAACTAAAGGCCAGATGCCGCTAAATAGATAAAACTGGTGGAGACCTCCTCTACTCACATGAAAAGGTGTGCAAAATCACCATGTCCTGCTGCATGTTGCACAACATAGCCCCACAAAGGAACATCCCATTCATTGCAGAGGATAGAGACCATGCTGAGCCAACGGTTGAGCAAGTTAAAATGTCAAATGAAGATGATGGTGAAGGGGAAGGAATTGACGTGCATCAAGATGTAATTCACTACTTCTTCACATGAATGTAAGTATATCTTTAGCTAACATTACATTCAAAATCCAAAGAACTTGTAATCAGTAATGGGTAATTTAGGAAATTCCAGGGCAAAAATGTTGATGATATTTCTGACAAGCTGACTACTGTGTTAATTTAGATTGTTTATCTTTGATTGTTCTAAGTTCTATTTTGCCATATCAATTCATTAATTGTCCTGTTATTCTGTTTTAGGATACTTCACCATGTCATCCCCTTCCCCCCAGCGCCTGAGACCCTCACGGGTGAGTAATGCACTTTACAAAGTCCCAGATTGATTGATCCTTATTTGGACCTTTCTAAGTTGTAACTTTTGCTATTACATGCAGCTGTTAGAAAGTACAAAGGGGATATGGGTTGATTCTGTGATACACACACACACTTTGGATGTCCATATCTTGTAAAAAGATAACATGCACAATGATTGAATGGACGTTTATGAGCCTGCATTAGAATTATTTTCTGTTGAATGTTGCCACCAAGGCAATATGTGCTAACTATCTTGCTCTGACCACATGTGTAAGTTGATTCATAGCATACTCATCTCCCTAGACATTTGCAACTATCTTTCTCCCTTTGAAGAGCAGTTTGGTCACCCAGCCCTCTTCCTGTCCTGGCATCTGTAGACAGCAGATCCCCTCCCACCAGATGTCTCCTTTGTCTCAGCCCAGGCCACTTCACCAGAGCAAGCTTGGCTCAGCCTGTCAAAGGCTGAGCAATCAGGAAAGGCTGCTACAGGCCTGGTTTTAGGTAACTTTAGGGAAGCAGTTCTATAGCTACTTTCCTTCAATAGATACATTTGGTCTAACCTTGGCAAGTTGCATGCTTAGTATAGCTATTATTTTGACACTTTTAATGTCTGTTCAAAGCTCACTCATGTAAAAAATTCAACTTTATTAAAGCTTAATAAGCCCTCCCCGTGTTGCCCAAGGAGTGCTACAATGGGGGGAAACACAATTGGCAGTTTGTCACTCTCCAAGGCATATAAAACATTGTTTATAATGCCCCTGCCTTTTATTATAATGCACCCTGCCCTTGGGGCACCTTGGGCAGACCTTAAAATAAGGTTGTTTAAGACTTTTGAAGTACTGCACCAAAGACACCCTCTGCACCAACAAAAACCTGCACTTCCAGATCCACAGCGACCCAAGCACCACCCTCCAAAGGGCCCTCCTTTACAAACCCCCCCGGCCCCCGACAGCAGTTCAGCGACTCCATCATTGACGTTATCAGCACGCACGCTCTCGCATCCACAGACCACATACTCCTTGGGGACTTGAACTTCCACCTTGAGAACACCAACACCAACAACTCTACCACCCTGCTTGACAACCTCTCCAACCTCGGCCTCAAACAGATCATCATGACACCCACCCACTCCCCAGGACACACGCTCAACCCCATTTTCTCCTCCAGCAAACACATCTCCTTCAGCCACACCACCGAACTCCACTGGACCGACCACTGCTGCATCCACTTCTCCTTCGAGAAACCCACAACACACCATCACTGGCAACGGATTCCCCAGCACAAGGTCACCGAAGACCAACTGATCACCACCCTATCCCGGAACCCACCTATCAGCACCACCAACACTGACACAGCAGCCCACAAAGTCAGGCAATGGATCGATGACTGTGCCAACACTTTCACCCCATCAAAAATCCTCCCAACAGATGCACCGACAGAAAGGACTTCTGGTTCTCCGCCGACCTCCAAGAATCTAGGCAAACATGTCGAAGACTCGAAAAGAAGTAGTGCCAAGATCAGACACTGGACAACCACACAGCCTTCAAGAACGTCATCCGCAGACACCGCCAGCTCATCCGAACCACCAAGAGAACTGCCTTCATCGACATCGACAGCAACGCTCACAGCCACAAGGGGCTCTTCAACATCGTGAAGGAGCTCGTCAACGTCAATGACATCCTGCCAACACAAGACCTCTGCCCTAGCCACCTTCTGCTACTGCAAGATCGCAGACATCCATGCCAGCTTCAGTACTCAGACCCCCTCATCAACCACCGACACCACAGACTCACCACCCACTTGCCTCCTGCTTTCCTGGACCCACATCAACAACAACGACACCACCAAAATCATGAACACCATCCACTCTGGCTCACCATCCGACCCCTGCCCTCACCACATCTTCAACAAAGCAAGTTCTGTCATTCCACCCCAACTCTGGAAGATCATCAACAGTTCCTTTGAGTCCTCCAGCTTCCCAGAGATCTGGAAACACGCTGAGATCAATGTCCTCCTCAAGAAACCGAAGGCGGACCCAAAGGACCGCAAGAACTTCTGGCCCATCTCCCTGCTCCCCTTCTCGGCAAAAGTCATAGAAAAAGTTGTCAACAAACAACTGACCCGTTTTCTCGAGGAGAACAACACTCTGGACCGATTCCAATCTGGATTCTGCAGCAACCACAGCACCGAAACCACCCTCATTGCCGCCACCGATGACATCAGAACCATACTAGACAACGGCTAAACCATGGACCTCTCAGCCGCCTTCAACACCGTCTGCCACCACACCCTATGCACACGCCTCAATGATGCAGGGAGCCGCTACAGAGCCTTGGACTGGATCAACTCCTTTCTCACCGGTAGAACTTAAAGAGTCCGCCCAAAATCATCTGCGGCATACCCCAGGGTTCGTCCCTCATCCCGATCCTCTTCAACATCTACATGGCTCCGTTCACTCACATTGCCCGATCTCACAACCTCAACATCATCTCATACGCCGATTACACCCAACTAATCCTCTCCCTTACCAAGGACTCCACCAAGACCAACCTCTAGGAAGGACTGAAGGCCATCGCCGAATGGATGAAGAACAGCTGCCTTTTACTGAATTCTGACAAGACTGAGGCCCTCATCTTCGGCTCCACCCCCTCTGCATGGGACGACTCCTGGTGGCCTGCCACAGTGGGAACCACACCGGCACCCACCGACCACACACACAACCTGGGATTCATCCTGGACTCTTCACTATTTATGACCCAGCAAGTCAACGCCATCTCCTCCTCCTGCTTTAACACCCTATGCATGCTTCGGATGATCTACAAATGGATCCCTACTGAAACCAGAAGAACAGTCACCCAAGCTTTCGTAAGCAGCAAACTGGACTACAGCAATGCCCGCTACGCAGGAACCACAGCCAAACTCCAGAAAAGACTGCAATTCATCCAGAATGCCTCTGCAGACCTCATCCTGGACATCCCCTGCCACTGCCACATCACAGCCCACCTGAGAGACCTACATTGGCTCCCCGTCAACAAGAGAATCACATTCAAACTCCTCACCCACGCTCACAAAGCACTGCACAACGCTGGACCAGAATACCTCAACAGACGGCTCTCCTTCTACACCCCGACCTGACAGCTTTGCTCTGCTGACCTTGCCCTCGCCACTGTCCCACGCATCGCAGAACAACCACCGGTGGCAGATCGTTCTCACACCTCTCCACCAAGAAGTGGAACACTCTTCCAACTTACCTGCGTCAGGCCAAGGACCTCCTTACCTTCAGGAGACATCTCAAGACATGGCTGTTTGAGCAGTAGCAGCCCACCCTACCACCTCTGCGCCTTGAGACCCTCATGGGTGAGTTGTGCGCTTTACAAATTCCCTGATTGATTGATTGACTTTTATTTCCAAAGTTGAATTTGAACATAGTTTTATTTTAAAAGCAGCCTGCAGGGTTAGCTTCTAATATGACAGCAGGCAACTAAGTGCATTAACTCTACTGGGCCTCTAAACCTATATGACCTACCATATACTAGGGACTTGCAGGTAGATTGTCAGTACCAATTATAATTACTCCTAATTACCATATGACTTTTCACCAGAGCACTGGCCCTGGGCCTGGTTAGCAGAGCCCAGGGCACAATCAGGGTCAGAAAACTCCAGTATCAGTCAAAATGGGTGCAAAAAGTGTGAGGACACTGATTGGGAATTCAGAGATCTTGGGAATTCCCAAGCCTCTAATTCCTTGGGTAGATAGGTGGACTAATTTGCTAAATGAGGCTTCATACACACCTAGTAAACATAAATCTCCCCATCAGTTTCTGCATTTTATCCAGGTGGTTGCAGAGGGAGGGTTTAAAGCGCATAAAGTATCTAGAGCAAAAGAGTCATTTTAATAGCTCTAATGATTCTGCCCAGCCTGGAGAGACCAGACATGCCATGATTGTTGATCCCTATGGGTTAGAGCGGACATTTTGGCATAGTCGAGGCTGCCTTTTTGTCTAGAGGAGCAGAATTTAATTTCCACTTACTGGATGTGTTGCTTCACCCAGGGCAAGGGAAATAGATGTTATAGCGTGTCTTCCTTTGGATAAATTCATATATCTGTGAGTTCTAGATAATAATCTTGAAGCCCAGTACCCCTCAAAGAGTTTAAGCTCAGTTAACACCCCTGGAATCTACATCAGCAGGCTTGACAGAGTAACAAGAACATGAGGGTTCCATATGGAGTGCAAATAGAAGGGGGTGCAGCCCTGCGTCATACTCCTGCAGACAAAAAAGCAATGTGAGATCACACTGTTGACCATAACCCTGACTGATGCCTGGAAGTATCCACTCACAAATCAGATTTTGAATATGGGACCTAGTCCTAGTCTGTTTATAATATTTTGTAGGAAGGGTCAGTTTACTTAATCAAGTGTCTTCTCAGTGTCAATTGACAGCAAGAGGGACAGTTTCTTGGTGCAATAGAAAATAGAAAATGTGTTTAGTGTTGTCATTGCATCTTTTCTCTTGAATAAATCCAGACTGATCTGGAACTATTAACCACTGCATGAATGAGTTCAGGCATCACACCAGGAAGCCAATGAGGGTTCTGCCATCAACATTGAGGAAAGAAATAGGCTGATCCGAGGTGCAAGATGATGGATCCTCACCTACCTCATGGTGGTGGGTAGAATGCTGTTGAGCCACCAAATTGTAGAGGTGGTTTTGGAATTGGGGCTATCATGGATCAGGAGGATATATGGAACCCCGCTGTGCACCGCCAGGGCCTGTAGCCTTAGATGGCAGAAGTTTTGCAATCCAAGTTATCCATTCCTCAAGGTTAATATCTTTTTTGAGAGACTCTGCCTGAGTCTGGGCAACAGTCTGCAAATGAAGGCTTAATAGTTTACCCAGCAATGTATTTGCCTGCGTATAGGGCCTCATAAAAGCACTGGAAAGCTTGTGCTATCTCAATGTCTGTGCAGCAGGTCTTGCCTTGAGGGAAGATGATAATATGAAATACCCACTTACTGCCTATCTCAGCCCTTAGTATGTCACTTATTTACCTGCTTAATTACCTCCCTTGTAGTATCATTGACCGGTACCCTCTCCACATCAAGGGCCTTGAGTTGCCATCAAGGGAGGGCGTATGGTACCAAATCTTGCATGCACCTGTATGTTTATATTCTGTTAGGGGTCTCTGCCCCTTTAGCCTCGCTTTCCTTGTTAAGGTTTGTAGATATGGCAATTGTAATACTGCTTGCTACCACTTTGAGTATCTCTTTATCTGGTAACTGTAGAACTCTAGGCAGGGCCTCTCTAAGAAACTCTTCTTGGTTTTCATTGGAATTATGTAGCAAATGGGTTCCACACATTTAGTCTGTCTGTATTCTTCACAATTGGCTACCCAGTTTTTTGATTTTCACTGTGAGCAAGTATCACTATTGGAGTCTTATTCATGGTAAATTCACTGTAACGAGACTGAGAGTGCTAGCCCCCAGTGTCTGCTTTTTAGGATACAGCCACTATTGGGCTGCTAGGGTAAGAGACTCTGGGCTGGTTACACTTGAACATGTGTGCACTCTTGTTTGCATTCAAGGGTGCAAACTGATTGCATGAGACTACTGTCTTGGGCAGCCCGGTATATGTGCTTAGGTAGCCTGTCACAGAAGAAACTCTTCAGGGATTGTCACTGCCCTGCGGTATGCCTTATAATGTGAGTGAAGCACACAAAAGACAATAGGAGGAATGCTTGTAGTAAGTGTACCCACTGGCAATCACTTGAGGTAACATCCAACCCACCATTATGTTGCCCACCATGCCACCTAATTTTGGACCTAGCAATATGCAAATCAGTCAAACCCTGCTTCAATAGAAACAATCCAGTATGAAATGCCAGGTCCTCCTTGATTCAGAACACAAGCAATCCAAGGCTGGTTTTGACATAAATTGGGCTCATCAGTCAGGAGTAGCTTCGTTCCAATGGCACAATGAGTACTGGACATATGCTTGCCATTTAAAAAGGGACACTAAACACACAAATGTTGATTGGAGGAATGCTTGTTTTTAATATATATTTAGTTTTTTTTACATATTTGCTGACAATATTGTGGGTGTTTTAATTTATTTTCACCTTTTCAAATAGATATTGTTTTATTGATGTTATCTATAGGGATATATTGGATGTCAATCAATCAATCATAGTATTTATAAAGTGCAGCTTCTCACCCCTCGGACTATCCAGGTGCTATGGGCTGTTCCTGTGGGCTGGTGGCTTCTCATCAAGGAGCCAAGTCTTGAACTTCCTCCTGAAGTCAGGCAGTGTAAGAGTGGTGCACAGGTAGAGGAGGAGGTAATTCCAGGTCCTTGCAGCAATGTGAGAGAAGGATCTTTTGCCGCTACGACTGTGGCATACTCTCCGCAGAAGGATTGTGGAGTGGAGCTCCCTGGCGGGCCGGCGGAAGGAGAGTCTTTGGTTCAATTGGGTCAGATGTTCTGGAGGGCTTTGTATGCAAAGGTGAGATCATTGAATGTGTACCTCTTGTGCACTGGCAGCCAATGGAGATCTCTGAGGTGGAGGGGTGATGCAGGTCCACTTGGGGAGGTCCAGGACCAGTCTTGCCACTGTGTTCCAGACAGTTTGGAGGTGGCATAGGAGCTGGGCGGGAAATCCGACATGAAGGGTGTTCCCATAGTCAAGTCTGCTGGCGATGATGGCCTGGGTCACCGTTGTTCTCGTTTCAATGGAGATCCATCTGATAATCTTTTGTAGCAATGCAGAGGTTGTGAAACCTGGAGGAGGTCACTGTGTTTATCTGTCGTTTGAAGGTGAGTTTGCTGTTGATGATGAGGTTTCGGGCGTGGTTGGTCGGGGTTGGGGTTTGTCTGAGTTTTGGATGACCACCGCAAGTCATCCCAGAGGGGTGGTGTTGTTTTCAATGAGGAGCACCTCGGTCTTCTGCATGTTTAGTTCCAGGCACTTGGATCTCATCCATTCGGCGACGTGGGTGATGGTGTTGCTGAAGCTGGTTCTAAGGGAGGCGTGGTGTTCGGAGAGGGAGAGTATGAGTTGTGTATCGTCAGTGTGAGAGATGATGTTGAGTCTGTGGGAGCGAACTAGCTCAGCCAAAGGCATCCTGTTGCTGTTGAAGAGGGTGGGGCTGAGTGAGGACCACTGGGGAACGTAACATATGATGCTCTTTGGTTCTGAAGTGAAAAGAGGGAGGCAGACTCTCTGGGTGCATCCTGTCAGGAAGACATCGATCTATTTGATGGTGTTGCTTCAGATCCCGATGTGGTGGAGTCTGGCGGTGAAGGTTTGGTGGGAGATAGTGCCGAACGCAGCACAAAGGTTGAGGAGGATCAGGGTTGTCTTTTCTCCATGGTGGAGGACGCATCTTATGTCATCCGTTGTGGCAATCAAGGCGATCTTGGTGCTGTAGTTGGTGTGGAAACCACATTGGGAGGAGTCAACTAGATTGAGTCTTTCCAGGTGGTCGGAGAGCAGCTGGTTGATGGCTCTTTCTAAATTCTTAGCAGGAGAAGAGATATGGGGTGGTAATTTTTAGGTTTGCTGGGTTCAGTAGCATTGAAGCATACATAGAGTATTTAAAAAGATGATATATTTGTAATTGGTCTTTATGCAATTACATTATGCACCACAATATTTTGGTGTTTAAGAATGTGACATACAAGCTTACAGTGTGGGTGCTACTGACCTTGGCAATGTAAATGGATGCAGGATTATATGTGGTCATTGGGGAGGGGAACAGAGGACCAAGCATGGGGTCATAACCCTCAGTAGGCCACATAAACCAGTACCATGTGGAGCCTCAGGTGCATTCAATAGAGCCAAATCAGCCAGCTGTGATAGTAAAATGATTAATGGGGAATGGGGGCTTTCCAAAGCTATGTACAAAATTGCAGTTTGTTGGACTGGAGTTCGAACAGCAAATTTCACTTCCTTCAATATTTTCATTTTGCCCAATGTTTGTTGAATTCAAGTTTGATTAGGAGATTTGACCCCCACCAAATATTTGAAATTCCCCCAATGTGTGTTTGATTGGAGGAAGAATAGTAAATCTGACTCCAACAATGCATGTTTCTTAATGTAGAAGGGATCTGAGTTGGAATAGTAAAGCTGGCATTTTCCAAATATATGTACTTTCCTCGGACTTTGTTAGACTGAATTGTAAATCTTACCACCAACAAGTATATATACTTTCTCCAATGTTTGTTGGAAAGGAGTTGGAAACATGCATATTAACTGCTCAAAAGATATTCACTTTCTCCAATGTTACAGGTGCTGGAGATAAAAGAGAAGAGTACATCTGACTCCTCCAAATATATACACTTAGGGGGTCATTCTGACCCCGGCCGGCGGAGGAAGCCGCCGGCCTGGCTGGGACCGCCAGAATACCACTGCGCGGTCAAAAGACCGTTGCAGGTATTCTGGGTTTCCCGCTGGGCTGGCGTGCGACCGCCAGAAGGCCGCCCGCCAGCCCAGCGGGAAACACCCTTCCATGAGGATGCCGGCTCCGAATGGAGCCGGCGGAGTGGAAGGGGTGCGACGGGTGCAGTTGCACCCGTCGCGATTTTCAGTGTCTGCATGGCAGACACTGAAAATCTTTGTGGGGCCCTGTTACGGGGGCCCCTGCAGTGCCCATGCCATTGGCATGGGCACTGCAGGGGCCCCCAGGGGCCCCACGGCACCCCATACCGCCATTCTGTTCCCAGCGGCCAAAACCGCCAGGAACAGGATGGCGGTATGGGGGTCGGAATCCCCATGGCGGCGCAGCGTGTACCGCCGGTTTTCCATTTCTGACCGCGGCTGTACCGCCGCGGTCAGAATGCCCATGGCAGCACCGCCAGCCTGTTGGCGGTGCTCCCGCGGTCGTTGGCCCTGGCGGATTTTACCGCCAGGTTCAGAATGACCCCCTTAGTCAGTGTTTGCGGGATTGAAGTCAAAATAAGAAATATTTCCCACGAATTACATGTACTTTTCCCAGTGTTTGTGGAATTGCAGTGAGACAATTTGATCGGACCCACCCCAAAATAAAAATAAAATAGAAATGTTTTTTGAACTAGAGTTAGAATAAAATATATACTACACATCAAATAACATGCACAATGTTTAAATGATTAGAGTCAGAATAGTACATTTCTTCTGCCCAATGTATATGCACATTCCCTACAATTTGTTGTACAGGAGTTAGAATAGTAAATATGCCCTCTCAAAATATATACATTTAACCTAATGTTTTTGGTATTGGAGTTACAATACTAAAGCGCACTCTTCCAAGTATATGCACTTTCCCCACTGATGACCAAACCGCAGTTAGATTAGTAAGTATGACTGGCCCCTGATGAATAAACTTTCTGCAGTCTTTTTTGGGCTGGAGTTGGAATAATAAGTCTGCCACCACCCGCATGCACTTTTCCTTACGTTTGTGGGACTACAGTTACAATAAAATATCCGACCACTAGGGTCGCTCCCTAGGGGGCCAAATTTTTTTTATGCCATTTTTGCCCCCAGGGGGAACAGAAAAACCCTAGACACCAGGGATAAAAAAAAGTGTTTATTTTTTATTTTTATGTGTGGGGAGCGACTCCTTAGCAAGGGTCGCTCCTGGGGGGCCAGATTATTTTTAAGCCATTTCTGCCCCCCGAGGGGCAGATCGGCCCAATATAATTTGGCCAATCTGCCTCCGGGGGGGGCACAAACCACTAGACACCAGGGAATTTTCTTTTTTATCATACTGACACATAAGGGGAGCGGCCCCTTGGGCAAGGGTCGCTCCCTAGGGCCCTGTATCATTTTTAGTCCATTTCTGCCCCTCTGGGGGCAGATCGGCTTATTATAATTAGGCAAAAATCCCCTAGACACAAGGGATAATTATTTATTAGTATTTTTGTTTATATGTGGGGAGCGACCTCTTAGGCAAGGGTCGCTCCATGGGGGGGCAAATTATTTTTAGGCCATTTCTGCCCCCCAGTGGGGCAGAACCCATTAGATACCAGGGAATTATTGTTTTTATCATACTTACGCATAAGGGGAGCGGCCCCTTGGACAATTCAGCCTATTTTTGGAAGTCCCAGCCCACCAGAGACCAGGGAAGATTTTTTTTTCAAAATAAGAGGGTGGGGGTATGGTCATACCCCCACCCCAAATAAATGGGGCCAAACTTGTTCTGCCCACCAGTGGGCAGATTGGGCACTTACCGCCGATCCACACCCCGGGGGGGGCAGAAAGTCTACTAGATGCCAGGGAATTAAAATAAAATAACAAATAGTGGGGTGATGGCTACCAACCAATATGGGCCTGGTTATGCCCCCACCCCAACTGAAGGGTGTAACAGTCTTTCAGCTCTCCCTCGCACACTAAAACATCTTATCCCACAGCAAGCAAGGGGACATTTGATTATTTGGGGTTTTGGTTTTACAATTGGGCCATGAGAGTTTGGTAACTTTCAAAATCGTCCCATGTGGAATGGTGTGGGCTGCACTTGGACTTTGGGATGCTGCCATGTAGAAAAATCCACAAGACCTAGACACATCTGAAAACTAAACATCTGGTTGATTCCAGGGTGGTGTGCTTCACATGCACCCCGCACCATTTTCTTACCCACACTGCCCTGCAAACCTTCAACTTTGCTTTAAATCACACATTTTTGTGATGGAACCTTCCGCAATCTGCAGGAAACCACACAATTTCTACCACCCAACATTGTCTCTTCTATACCGATAAAAATTCTGCTGCATTTTTCAGCCTAAAAATGTTTTTTTTCAAACTTCCCTTTAGGACCCGCTTTGGTTCCCCCTCAATTTTGACATGTTTTTGGCTCTTCCCTGTCACAGGCACGTGGCCCACCCACACAAGTGAGGTATCATTTTTACCTGTCCTAAGCACTTTGCAAAAAACAGCCCTGTTTTCTCTGGGAAAATGTGATGTGTCCATATTGTGCTTTGGAGCATTTCCTGTCACGGGTGCTAGGCCTACCCACACAAGTGAGGAACCATTTTTATCGGGAGACATGGGGGAATGCTGGGTGGAAGAAAATTTGTGGCTCCTCTCAGATTCAAGAACTTTCTGTCACCAAAATGAGAGCAACGAGTGTTTTATGGCCTAAATTTGAGGTTTTCAAGGGATTCTGGGTAACAGAACTAGGTGAGAGCCCCACAAGTCACCCCATCTTGGATTCCCCTAGGTGTCTAGTTTTAAAAAATGTGCAGGTTTGCTCGGTTTCCCTAGGTGCCGGCTGTGCTAGAGGCCAAAATCCACAGCTAGGCACTTTGCAAAAAACAGCTCTGTTTTCTTTGGGAAAGTGTGATGTGTCCACGTTGTGTTTTGGGGCATTTCCTGTCGTGGGCGCTAGGCCTACCCACACAAGTGAGGTACCATTTTTATCGGGATGCTTAGGGGAACGCTGAGTAGAATGAAATTTGTTGCTCCTTTCAGTATCCAGAACTTTCTGTCACCGAAATGTGAGGAAAAAGTGTTTTTTTGGCAAAAGTACCATTTTTATCGGGAGACTTGGGGGAACACAGAATAGCAAAACAAGTGTTATTGGCTCTTTCTTTCTCTACATTTTTTCCTTCCAAATGTAAGACAGTGTGTAAAAAAGACGTCTATTTGGGAAATGCCTTGTAATTCACATGCCAGTATGGGCACCCTGGAATTCAGAGATGTGCAAATAACCACTGCTTCTCAACACCTTATCTTGTGTCCATTTTGGAAATACAAAGGTTTTCTTGATACCTATTTTCCACTCTTTATATTTCAGCAAATAAATTGCTGTATATCCGGTACAGAAAACTGAAAACTCATTGCAAGGTGCAGCTCACTTATTGGCTCTGGGAACCTAGGGTTCTTGATGAACCTACAAGCCCAATATATCCCCACAACCAGAAGAGTCCAGCAGACGTAACAGCATATTTCTTTCAAAAATCTGACATCGCAGGAAAAAGTTACAGAGTAAAACATGGAGAAAAATGGCTGTTTTTCCCCTCAATTTCAATATTTTTTAATTTCAGCTGTTATTTTCTGTAGGAAACCCTTGCAGGATCTACACAAATTACCCCTTGCTGAATTCATAATGTTGTCTACTTTTCAGAAATGTTTATCTTTCCAGGATCCAGCATTGGTTTCATACCCACTATCAATAACTGGAAGGAGGCTGAAAGCATAACAATAGTAAAAATGGTGTATGTCCCAGTAAAATGCCAAAATTGTGTTGAAAAATTGGGTTTTCTGATTCAAGTCTGCCTGTTCCTGGAAGCTGGGAAAACGGTGAATTTAACACCACAACCCCTTTGTTGAATTCATTTTCAGGGAAAAAAAAAACACAGGCCATCTTCTGCAGCCCTTTTTTCTCTTTTTTTGAAAAAAAACGAAATTTTCGCTGTATTTTGGCTAATTTCTTGGTCTCCTTCAGAGGAACCCACAACCTCTGGTTAACACTAGAATCCCTAGGATGTTGGAAAAAAGGACTCAAATTTGGCGTGGGTAGCTTATGTGGACAAAAAGTTATGAGGGCCTAAGCGCGAACTGCCCCAAACAGCCAAAAAAAGGCCTGGCACCTGAGGGGGGAAAGGACTTGCAGCTAAGGGGTTAAAGTTATAAAGCTTTTAACTGTATTATTTGAAGTTTACACATTGTAATTTGCCCAGTCGGCAGCATGACCAATGTTTTTCCATTATTTTTTTCAAATAGTAATGTCCGGCATATATTGGTTTGTTTTCTTGGTATGATGGTTGTAATTATTAATTGTGTTAATTGTGTATATCAATTCATTGTTTTTTATTCGTTCAAAATAAAAAGTCTGCACATTATAAGCCTGTCGAATGTGTGCCAAAAGCATATTTAATTCAGACTGTGAGCAATTGAAACTGCTATGGACTAGAGATCATTTATCTGTCTATAGATAGTTATAAAAGATGCATGTAACTAATGATGCGCCCTGCCTCCTCCTCCCCAACATATAAAAAATGGTGCTTCAATTTATAAATTCAATGTATAAATGTTATAAAGGCGTTGAAAAGTTAATTATTTTGTCCAATCACCACTTTACCTCATGATTCCATTAATTTGCTCATTGCTTAATTCTTCCCATATAGCCGAGCATTTATTCATCCACCCTTGCCTTACATTTAATTTGTACAGTCTTTTCAGCCACCAGCATAGGCATTACTGCTAGGATTTATCCACTAACTACCTTGCAGTGCATGCCGTTACCACGTATGGATGAATTACCACAGTAATCCATTCATAAACGAGTTATCATTTCATCATTTAGCCATAACAAGTGATGACATTAATTTACCCTTATGTGCATTTATTTGTGTACCAACAGCTTTCCCAATATCACCACATATGTGATATACTTTTTACTTTCTTCACCTTATCAGGGAAGCCTATTCTTGAGAGGGTGTGCTCTCTGCTGGGACAGTCAAATACACGCTCCTGGTATTTACAGACTTTCCTCCTTCAGTGGGTATTAATTTTCATAGGGGCTTCAATACTCTATCTGCAAAGGGACTCATTCCTGAAAATTCCGCACTCTTGCATGGCCCCTTTCACAGCAGACAGCGGAAAATAATGCAGAAAGGATTTCTTGACGGTGCTCATATTACCCATGTTAGCCCTAGTAAGTGTGGTTTTCCCTGCACATCACTCAGTGGTTTCTTGGTGCGCGGTGCCCTTGACTAGTTTTGAAGGCATACCGGGGTGCTGCCGCACACAGATTGGGAACCACTGGCTTATACGAATCATGCTTTGTGTTATTAAAAAGTGTTTGCATGTGCTATGCTATTTAGATGTAATATTGTTTTTTTAAAGAATTGTCATGTGTTATGTTGGCATTCATGTTGTATTTAATCAAAAAATCTGCAATGATGAAATTACTATGCCCGTACCTTTTAAGATGTTCAAAAATGTGATTTTGTTATCTTTTATTTGAAGTATATGTTATATTCAATCTTTTAAAACAAGATTAAGAATTTAACCGCTTAGGTGCGGGCGTCGGCCACTGGCCGACGCCCACACACCCTCCCTGGTGCGGGTCACGACCAGTGGCCGACACCAGGAAGGGTATCAATAAATCCTCGGGTGCGTCGCACCCGAGGATTTATTTATTTTTTTAAACCCCCCCCGGGAGACACGGAAGCTTCCGTGCCTCCCCCCGCCCCCCCCACCCACCCCTTTGTGACGTCAGCGCGCCTCGCGGCGCGCTGACGTTGCAAAGGTGTTTTCCCCATCTGCGATCGGGGGCCAGGAAACACTTTCAGGAAGGCCTCGTAAGAAAGGGGAGACATCCCCCTTTCTTACGAGGCCTTCCTGAAAGTGTTTCCTGGCCCCCGGTCGCAGCTGTGCTGCGATCGGGGGCCAGGAAACACTTTCAGGTTTCCTGGCCCCCCGATCGCAGCACAGCTGCGATCGGGGGGCCAGGAAACACTTTGAAAAGGCCTCGTAAGAAAGGGGAGACTCTCCCCTTTCTTACGAGGCCTTCTCAAACTGTCTCCCCTTTCTTACGAGGCCTTCTCAAAGTGTTTCCTGGCCCCCGATCGCAGCACAGCTGCGATTGGGGGCCAGGAAACACCACTAGACGCCAGGGATTTCACTTTGGGGGGGCATAATTAATAAAAAAAAAAAAAGGTAGGTGCCCCCTGGGGGGGGGGGGGGGGGGCACCTACCTTTTTTTTTTTTTTATTAATTATGCCCCCCCCCCCCCCCCAGGGGATTGTTTTTTAAAAAAAAAAAAAAAAATTTAAAAAAAAATGACAGGGGGTCGCCCGTGGGCAGGGTGACCCCCTGTGGGGGCAATTTTTTTTTTAGATGTTGTAGGGTTTCCCTGGGGGCCATTTTGGCCCCCAAGGAAACCATACAACAACTAAAAAAAATAGATCTATATATAGATCTATATTTATATATCTATGTAGATAGATATATCTATGTACATGGATATATCTATAGATATATCTATGTACATAGATATATATATATATATAGAGGTAGATCTATATATACCAAAGAGATTTATAAAGTGTGCTACTCACCTGTGAGGGTCTCAAGGCGCTTGGGGGGGGGCGGGGGGAGGGAAAGGGGCTGGGAGGTTCACTGTTCGAAAAGCCAGGTTTTGAGGCCCTTCCTGAAAAGAAGTAGGTTTTGGGTCTTGCGAAGGTGGGTTGTGAGGGCGTTCCAGGTTTTGGGTGCAAGGTAGGAGAAGGATCTGCCCCCGGTGGTGGTGTGTTTGATGCGGGGGACAGAGGCGAGAGAGAGGTCAGCTGAGCGGACGTTTCGTGTGGGGGTGTGGAAGGTGACTCTCGTTGAGGTAGGCAGGGCCTGTGTTGTGGAGTGATTTGTGTGCGAGGATGAGGATCTTGAAGGTGATCCTTTTGTCAATGGGGAGCCAGTGGAGGGATTTGAGGTGTGGAGAGATGTGTTCGTGTCGGCGGAGGTCGAGGATGAGTCGTGCTGCTGAGTTCTAGATGCGTGTAGTTTGCGCTTGAGTTTTAGAGTGGTGCCGGCGTAGAGGGCGTTTCCGTAATCAAGCCTGCTGCTGATGTGTGCGTGAGTGACAGTTTTTCTGGCCTCTGTGGGGATCCATTTGAATGTTTTTCAGTATACGGAGTGTGTTGAAGCATGAGGAGGTGAGAGCGTTGATTTGTTGGGTCATCGAGAGGGAGGAGTCTAGGATGATGCTGAGGTTGCGTGCGTGGTTGGCAGGGGTGGGTGCAGGGCCTAGCGTGGTGGGCCACCATGAGGGGTCCCAGGTGTTTTTGTGTGGGCCAAAGAGGATTATTTCGGTTTTGCTTGAGTTGAGTTTCAGGTGATTGGCTGTCATATATATATCACTTTTGTCAATATGTGTGTGGTTTCCCTGGGGGAAAAGGGTCCGACTTGTCTAGTGGCAGTTTTAGTGCCATAAAGAAGCGCAGAAGGTTTATATGCCTACTGCAAAGAGCAAATCTGTATTTTATGTAAATAGCTGAGTACATTAGCAAAGTCTATGGAGAGATGAAGGGCACTTTTGCTGGGTGGTAATGAGGGAATCCGAGGAGGAGGGAGTGGGAGCACCAATAATGATTGTTGGACTGGGCGCAGGAGGTGCTAAAGACTGTGACGAATGGTATGTGACAAGGTGTTTTTTGAGTGTCTTGAAAGTACGTGCTGATTGAGGGAAGAAGCGCAGGTAAGGTGGCCTCTACTGTTGCACGTATCTCACACACCATCCATTTTGTGACTGTCTACGTAGGCTAGTGTTTTAGAGCAACAGTTTAGCCAATAGCAGAGATGGCATCTTGATGGTTGACTGCTGCCTACACTCGGGTTATAGAGGACCGCTCTGACATAGGATCAGAGACTGAGACATCAGATACTGAGACAGCATCTGAGGGATAGGACAATGGCGCAGACTCTGGGAGTGATTTTTCAGTCAGAGGAGTCCCATTCGATAACTCCTCTTCCAGTACATTATGAGGGAGGTGATGAGGACAGTCCTGCTGTCCCTTCGCAAGCTGTTTGTGCAACTGGGTAATAGTGGGTTAGGCCAACCCAGAGAGCAGGTGAATGCGGCGGCAAGCAGAGAGAGAGTGCTCTCTTGGGAGCTCCCCAATTTAGTTCAGCCCCAAATTCCACCACCCAAATCATATTGTGGAGACATCAAAATTATCCATGGCAAAACAAACTGGTTTTGTAAGGCAGGCACCTGTGTTTTTGGTCCTGGATTCGGCGGCCATATAGAGAAACACACTAAACCCAAACATTTCTGGAAACTAGACATTCGGGGGAGTCCACAGAGGTGTGACTTGTGTGGCTTCCCCAAAGTTTTCTTACCCAGAATACCCTGCAAAGCTGAAATGTTGAAAAAAAACTCAATTTTTCTTGCATTTCTGTCACACAAACTACAGGAATATGCTGGGATCCACAATATTCCTACCACCCAGTGACTCCTCACCTGTCCTGATAAAAACACTACCCCACTTGAGTGCCTACACCTAGTGTCTGTGTCAGGAATGGATCACCCCAGGGTCAACAGCTGCCTCACGTAAGGACCAACATTGACCGTTGTGTGATCTATTCCTGTCGCAGGCACCAGGCCTAACCACACAAGTGAGGTATCATTTTTATCGGGAGGCTTGGGGGAACGCTGGGTGGAAGGAAATTTGTGGCTCCTCTCAGATTCCAGAACTTTCTGTCACCGAAATGTGAGGAAAACTTGTTTTTTTAGCCACTTTTTGAGGTTTGCAAAGGATTCTGGGTAACAGAACCTGGTCCGAGCCCCGCAAGTCACCCCATCTTGGATTCCCCTAGGTCTCTAGTTTTCACAAATGTACAGGTTTGGTAGGTTTCCCTAGGTGCCGGCTGAGCTAGAGGCCAAAATCTACAGGTAGGCACTTTGCAAAAAACAGCTCTGTTTTCTGTGATGTGTCCACGTTGTGTTTTGGGGCATTTCCTGTCGCGGGCGCTAGGCCTACCCACACAGGTGAGGTATCATTTTTATCGGGAGACTTGGGGGGACGCTGGGTGGAAGGAAATTTGAGGCTCCTCTCCGATTCCAGAACTTTCTGTCACCGAAATGTGAGGAAAACTTGTTTTTTTAGCCACTTTTTGAGGTTTGCAAAGGATTCTGGGTAACAGAACCTGGTCAGAGCCCCGCGAGTCACCCCATCTTGGATTCCCCTAGGTCTCTAGTTTTCAAAAATGTACAGGTTTGGTAGGTTTCCCTGGATGCCGGCTGAGCTAGAGGCCAAAATCTACAGGTAGGCACTTTGCAAAAAACACCTACGTTTTCTGTGATGTGTCCACGTTGTGTTTTGGGGCATTTCCTGTCGCGGGCGCTAGGCCTACCCACACAAGTGAGGTATCATTTTTATCGGGAGACTTGGGGGGACGCTGGGTGGAAGGAAATTTGAGGCTCCTCTCCGATTCCAGAACTTTCTGTCACCGAAATGTGAGGGAAACTTGTTTTTTTAGCCACTTTTTGAGGTTTGCAAAGGATTCTGGGTAACAGAACCTGGTCAGAGCCCCGCGAGTCACCCCATCTTGGATTCCCCTAGGTCTCTAGTTTTCAAAAATGTACAGGTTTGGTAGGTTTCCCTAGGTGCCGGCTGAGCTAGAGGCCAAAATCTACAGGTAGGCACTTTGCAAAAAACAGCTCTGTTTTCTGTGATGTGTCCACGTTGTGTTTTGGGGCATTTCCTGTCGCGGGCGCTAGGCCTACCCACACAAGTGAGGTATCATTTTTATCGGGAGACTTGGGGGGACGCTGGGTGGAAGGAAATTTGAGGCTCCTCTCAGATTCCAGAACTTTCTGTCACCGAAATGTGAGGAAAACTTGTTTTTTTAGCCACTTTTTGAGGTTTGCAAAGGATTCTGGGTAACAGAACCTGGTCAGAGCCCCGCGAGTCACCCCATCTTGGATTCCCCTAGGTCTCTAGTTTTCAAAAATGTACAGGTTTGGTAGGTTTCCCTAGGTGCCGGCTGAGCTACAGGCCAAAATCTACAGGTAGGCACTTTGCAAAAAACAGCTCTGTTTTCTGTGATGTGTCCACGTTGTGTTTTGGGGCATTTCCTGTCGCGGGCGCTAGGCCTACCCACACAAGTGAGGTATCATTTTTATCGGGAGACTTGGGGAGACGCTGGGTGGAAGGAAATTTGAGGCTCCTCTCCGATTCCAGAACTTTCTGTCACCGAAATGAGAGGGAAACTTGTTTTTTTAGCCACTTTTTGAGGTTTGCAAAGGATTCTGGGTAACAGAACCTAGTCAGAGCCCCGCGAGTCACCCCATCTTGGATTCCCCTAGGTCTCTAGTTTTCATAAATGTACAGGTTTGGTAGGTTTCCCTAGGTGCCGGCTGAGCTAGAGGCCAAAATCTACAGGTAGGCACTTTGCAAAAAACTGCTCTGTTTTCTGTGATGTGTCCACGTTGTGTTTTGGGGCATTTCCTGTCGCGGGCGCTAGGCTTACCCACACAAGTGAGGTATCATTTTTATCGGGAGACTTGGGGGGACGCTGGGTGGAAGGAAATTTGAGGCTCCTCTCAGATTCCAGAACTTTCTGTCACCGAAATGTGAGGAAAACTTGTTTTTTTAGCCACTTTTTGAGGTTTGCAAAGGATTCTGGGTAACAGAACCTGGTCAGAGCCCCGCGAGTCACCCCATCTTGGTTTCCCCTAGGTCTCTAGTTTTCAAAAATGTACAGGTTTGGTAGGTTTCCCTAGGTGCCGGCTGAGCTACAGGCCAAAATCTACAGGTAGGCACTTTGCAAAAAACAGCTCTGTTTTCTGTGATGTGTCCACGTTGTGTTTTGGGGCATTTCCTGTCGCGGGCGCTAGGCCTACCCACACAAGTGAGGTATCATTTTTATCGGGAGACTTGGGGGGACGCTGGGTGGAAGGAAATTTGAGGCTCCTCTCCGATTCCAGAACTTTCTGTCACCGAAATGTGAGGGAAACTTGTTTTTTTAGCCACTTTTTGAGGTTTGCAAAGGATTCTGGGTAACAGAACCTAGTCAGAGCCCCGCGAGTCACCCCATCTTGGATTCCCCTAGGTCTCTAGTTTTCATAAATGTACAGGTTTGGTAGGTTTCCCTAGGTGCCGGCTGAGCTAGAGGCCAAAATCTACAGGTAGGCACTTTGCAAAAAACTGCTCTGTTTTCTGTGATGTGTCCACGTTGTGTTTTGGGGCATTTCCTGTCGCGGGCGCTAGGCTTACCCACACAAGTGAGGTATCATTTTTATCGGGAGACTTGGGGGGACGCTGGGTGGAAGGAAATTTGAGGCTCCTCTCAGATTCCAGAACTTTCTGTCACCGAAATGTGAGGAAAACTTGTTTTTTTAGCCACTTTTTGAGGTTTGCAAAGGATTCTGGGTAACAGAACCTGGTCAGAGCCCCGCGAGTCACCCCATCTTGGATTCCCCTAGGTCTCTAGTTTTAAAAAATGTACAGGTTTGGTAGGTTTCCCTATGTGCCGGCTGAGCTAGAGGCCATAATCTACAGGTAGGCACTTTGCAAAAAAACAGCTCTGTATTTTGTGAAAAAATGGGATGTGTCCACGTTGTGTTTTGGGGCATTTCCTGTCGCGGGAGCTAGGCCTACCCACACAAGTGAGGTATCATTTTTATCGGGAGACTTGGGGGAACATAGAATAGCAAAACAAGTGTTATTGCCCCTTATCTTTCTCTAAATTTTTTCCTTCCAAATATAAGAGAGTGTGTAAAAAAGACGTCTATTTGAGAAATGCCCTGCAATTCACATGCTAGTATGGGCACCTCGGAATTCAAAGATGTGCAAATAACCACTGCTCCTCAAAACCTTATCTTGATCCCATTTTGGAAATGCAAAGGTTTTCTTGATACCTCTTTTTCACTCCTCATATTTCAGCAAATGAATTGCTGTATACCCAGTATAGAATGAAAACCAACTGCAGGGTGCACCTCATTTATTGGCTCTGGGTACCTAGGGTTCTTGATGAACCTATAAGCCCTTTATATCCCCGCAACCAGAAGAGTCCAGCAGACAAAACGGTATATTGCTTTCAGAAATCTGACATCGCAGGAAAAAGTTACAGAGTGAAACAGAAAGAAAAATGGCTGTTGTTTTCAGCTCAATTTCAATATTTTTTTATTTCAGCTGTTATTTTCTGTAGGAAAACCTTGTAGGATCTACACAAATGACCCCTTGCTGAATTCAGAATTTTGTCTAGTTTTCAGAAATGTTTAGCATTCCGGGATCCAGTATTGGTTTCACACCCATTCCTGTCACTAACTGGAAGGAGGTTGAAAGCACCAAAAATAGTAAAA
This sequence comes from Pleurodeles waltl, assembly GCF_031143425.1. NCBI lineage: Eukaryota > Metazoa > Chordata > Amphibia > Caudata > Salamandridae > Pleurodeles > Pleurodeles waltl. The sequence continues at coordinate 74,204,829 of NC_090439.1, forward strand.
ATGGGGTATGTCCCAGTAAAATGCCAAATTTGTGTTGGAAAATGTGGTTTTCTGATTCAAGTCTGCCCGTTCCTGAAAGGTGGGAAGATAGTGATTTCAGCACCAGAAACCCTTTGTTGATGGAATTTTCAGGGAAAAAACCACAAGCCTTCTTCGGCGGCCCTTTTTTCCCATTTTTTTGGAAAAAACTAAATTTTCACTGTATTTTGGCTATTTTCTTGGTCTCCTCCAGGGTAAACCACAAACTCTGGGTACCATTAGAATCCCTAGGATGTTGGAAAAAAAGGACGCAAATTTGGCGTGGTTAGCTTATGTGGACAAAAAGTTATGAAGCCCTAAGCGCGAACTACCCCAAATAGCCAAAAAAGGGCTCAGCACTGGGGGGGAAAAGGCCCAGCAGCTAAGGGGTTAAAGCTTGTAAGTACATAAGTAGTGTAAGTAAGTAGTTTAATTTATTTTGTTACATTTTGTGATATGTAGTGTACATTAAATAGAAATTAGGAACGTGATAGAGTTAAAGATGATTTGCAGATTTCTAAAAGTATTGTTTATTGCTCACAGTTCTATTTTAGGATTATTTTTGGAGCTTTAAGTTTGGTGATTTTTGGTATATTTCTTAGTGTAGGATAGATTAATATGTGTTCATCGTCTCTAAGTTGTTGAATCAATGGTGTTTTGTTAATAGCTCAAAATATTCACACGTTATGTCACGTACTACATGTTGCCTTGATAGCTTAAGGTATAAGTTTATGGCAGCCTCATTGCCTACATTTTTATGTGTGCTCCTTTTTATGATTCATGAGATATTGACACATGCTTGACAATCTCGGTTTAAATGTCTCATTGGAGTTATTCCATAATTCCACTACATGGTTTGCTCTTATCTTCTGGTTCAGTGTGCCATAACAGACATTTCCCCACTATATGTTATTCCTGTGTTTACTCTTGTACTCTGACTATTGCATTCATTCCATCAACAAAGGGTATAGCTAAATGATTCCATATTGGGTGTTGTGTGTCTGTGTCTGTCTGTTTTCCATATTTCAAATGCAAATTCAACACTTGTTTTGTGTTCTATGCCAAGAGGCCCTCCATAAGGCTTGAATAAAAAGAAAGTTACCCCTTTGAAGCAGTGTTTGAGGCTAATTTTTGTTTTTTTAAATTGTGTGGCTCGTTCATTGTTCCAAATCCATTACCATTTTTCTATGAGAAAATTGTTTGTTTTCTATTGTGTCATTGATAAGAATTAAAGTAGGTCAACCTTTATTTACTTGGAAGAGCAAAGACCAAGGCCCTCATTACCCAGACTCATGGTGGCGGTTGGACCGCCGCAAACACAGCGGTCCTGCCTCCACATTATGACCGTCGGACGGTTGGCACTGCCACTTTTTCACACACCAATGGTCTGGCGGTGCTGGCAGTCTCAAGTGATGACATTAATTTACCCTTATGTGCATTTATTTGTGTACCAACAGCTTTCCCAATATCACCACATATGTGATATACTTTTTACTTTCTTCACCTTATCAGGGAAGCCTATTCTTGAGAGGGTGTGCTCTCTGCTGGGACAGTCAAATACACGCTCCTGGTATTTACAGACTTTCCTCCTTCAGTGGGTATTAATTTTCATAGGGGCTTCAATACTCTATCTGCAAAGGGACTCATTCCTGAAAATTCCGCACTCTTGCATGGCCCCTTTCACAGCAGACAGCGGAAAATAATGCAGAAAGGATTTCTTGACGGTGCTCATATTACCCATGTTAGCCCTAGTAAGTGTGGTTTTCCCTGCACATCACTCAGTGGTTTCTTGGTGCGCGGTGCCCTTGACTAGTTTTGAAGGCATACCGGGGTGCTGCCGCACACAGATTGGGAACCACTGGCTTATACGAATCATGCTTTGTGTTATTAAAAAGTGTTTGCATGTGCTATGCTATTTAGATGTAATATTGTTTTTTTAAAGAATTGTCATGTGTTATGTTGGCATTCATGTTGTATTTAATCAAAAAATCTGCAATGATGAAATTACTATGCCCGTACCTTTTAAGATGTTCAAAAATGTGATTTTGTTATCTTTTATTTGAAGTATATGTTATATTCAATCTTTTAAAACAAGATTAAGAATTTAACCGCTTAGGTGCGGGCGTCGGCCACTGGCCGACGCCCACACACCCTCCCTGGTGCGGGTCACGACCAGTGGCCGACACCAGGAAGGGTATCAATAAATCCTCGGGTGCGTCGCACCCGAGGATTTATTTATTTTTTTAAACCCCCCCCGGGAGACACGGAAGCTTCCGTGCCTCCCCCCGCCCCCCCAACCACCCCTTTGTGACGTCAGCGCGCCTCGCGGCGCGCTGACGTTGCAAAGGTGTTTTCCCCATCTGCGATCGGGGGCCAGGAAACACTTTCAGGAAGGCCTCGTAAGAAAGGGGAGACATCCCCCTTTCTTACGAGGCCTTCCTGAAAGTGTTTCCTGGCCCCCGGTCGCAGCTGTGCTGCGATCGGGGGCCAGGAAACACTTTCAGGTTTCCTGGACCCCGATCGCAGCACAGCTGCGATCGGGGGGCCAGGAAACACTTTGAAAAGGCCTCGTAAGAAAGGGGAGACTCTCCCCTTTCTTACGAGGCCTTCTCAAACTGTCTCCCCTTTCTTACGAGGCCTTCTCAAAGTGTTTCCTGGCCCCCGATCGCAGCACAGCTGCGATTGGGGGCCAGGAAACACCACTAGACGCCAGGGATTTCACTTTGGGGGGGCATAATTAATAAAAAAAAAAAAAGGTAGGTGCCCCCTGGGGGGGGGGGGGGGGGGGGGCGCGATCGCGCCCCCCCCCCCCCCCCCAGGGGATTGTTTTTAAAAAAAAAAAAAAAAATGAAAAAAAAAATGACAGGGGGTCGCCCGTGGGCAGGGTGACCCCCTGTGGGGGCAATTTTTTTTTTAGATGTTGTAGGGTTTCCCTGGGGGCCATTTTGGCCCCCAAGGAAACCATACAACAACTAAAAAAAATAGATCTATATATAGATCTATATTTATATATCTATGTAGATAGATATATCTATGTACATGGATATATCTATAGATATATCTATGTACATAGATATATATATATATATAGAGGTAGATCTATATATACCAAAGAGATTTATAAAGTGTGCTACTCACCTGTGAGGGTCTCAAGGCGCTTGGGGGGGGGCGGGGGGAGGGAAAGGGGCTGGGAGGTTCACTGTTCGAAAAGCCAGGTTTTGAGGCCCTTCCTGAAAAGAAGTAGGTTTTGGGTCTTGCGAAGGTGGGTTGTGAGGGCGTTCCAGGTTTTGGGTGCAAGGTAGGAGAAGGATCTGCCCCCGGTGGTGGTGTGTTTGATGCGGGGGACAGAGGCGAGAGAGAGGTCAGCTGAGCGGACGTTTCGTGTGGGGGTGTGGAAGGTGACTCTCGTTGAGGTAGGCAGGGCCTGTGTTGTGGAGTGATTTGTGTGCGAGGATGAGGATCTTGAAGGTGATCCTTTTGTCAATGGGGAGCCAGTGGAGGGATTTGAGGTGTGGAGAGATGTGTTCGTGTCGGCGGAGGTCGAGGATGAGTCGTGCTGCTGAGTTCTAGATGCGTGTAGTTTGCGCTTGAGTTTTAGAGTGGTGCCGGCGTAGAGGGCGTTTCCGTAATCAAGCCTGCTGCTGATGTGTGCGTGAGTGACAGTTTTTCTGGCCTCTGTGGGGATCCATTTGAATGTTTTTCAGTATACGGAGTGTGTTGAAGCATGAGGAGGTGAGAGCGTTGATTTGTTGGGTCATCGAGAGGGAGGAGTCTAGGATGATGCTGAGGTTGCGTGCGTGGTTGGCAGGGGTGGGTGCAGGGCCTAGCGTGGTGGGCCACCATGAGGGGTCCCAGGTGTTTTTGTGTGGGCCAAAGAGGATTATTTCGGTTTTGCTTGAGTTGAGTTTCAGGTGATTGGCTGTCATATATATATCACTTTTGTCAATATGTGTGTGGTTTCCCTGGGGGAAAAGGGTCCGACTTGTCTAGTGGCAGTTTTAGTGCCATAAAGAAGCGCAGAAGGTTTATATGCCTACTGCAAAGAGCAAATCTGTATTTTATGTAAATAGCTGAGTACATTAGCAAAGTCTATGGAGAGATGAAGGGCACTTTTGCTGGGTGGTAATGAGGGAATCCGAGGAGGAGGGAGTGGGAGCACCAATAATGATTGTTGGACTGGGCGCAGGAGGTGCTAAAGACTGTGACGAATGGTATGTGACAAGGTGTTTTTTGAGTGTCTTGAAAGTACGTGCTGATTGAGGGAAGAAGCGCAGGTAAGGTGGCCTCTACTGTTGCACGTATCTCACACACCATCCATTTTGTGACTGTCTACGTAGGCTAGTGTTTTAGAGCAACAGTTTAGCCAATAGCAGAGATGGCATCTTGATGGATGACTGCTGCCTACACTCGGGTTATAGAGGACCGCTCTGACATAGGATCAGAGACTGAGACATCAGATACTGAGACAGCATCTGAGGGATAGGACAATGGCGCAGACTCTGGGAGTGATTTTTCAGTCAGAGGAGTCCCATTCGATAACTCCTCTTCCAGTACATTATGAGGGAGGTGATGAGGACAGTCCTGCTGTCCCTTCGCAAGCTGTTTGTGCAACTGGGTAATAGTGGGTTAGGCCAACCCAGAGAGCAGGTGAATGCGGCGGCAAGCAGAGAGAGAGTGCTCTCTTGGGAGCTCCCCAATTTAGTTCAGCCCCAAATTCCACCACCCAAATCATATTGTGGAGACATCAAAATTATCCATGGCAAAACAAACTGGTTTTGTAAGGCAGGCACCTGTGTTTTTGGTCCTGGATTCGGCGGCCATATAGAGAAACACACTAAACCCAAACATTTCTGGAAACTAGACATTCGGGGGAGTCCACAGAGGTGTGACTTGTGTGGCTTCCCCAAAGTTTTCTTACCCAGAATACCCTGCAAAGCTGAAATGTTGAAAAAAAACTCAATTTTTCTTGCATTTCTGTCACACAAACTACAGGAATATGCTGGGATCCACAATATTCCTACCACCCAGTGACTCCTCACCTGTCCTGATAAAAACACTACCCCACTTGAGTGCCTACACCTAGTGTCTGTGTCAGGAATGGATCACCCCAGGGTCAACAGCTGCCTCACGTAAGGACCAACATTGACCGTTGTGTGATCTATTCCTGTCGCAGGCACCAGGCCTAACCACGCAAGTGAGGTATCATTTTTATCGGGAGGCTTGGGGGAACGCTGGGTGGAAGGAAATTTGTGGCTCCTCTCAGATTCCAGAACTTTCTGTCACCGAAATGTGAGGAAAACTTGTTTTTTTAGCCACTTTTTGAGGTTTGCAAAGGATTCTGGGTAACAGAACCTGGTCCGAGCCCCGCAAGTCACCCCATCTTGGATTCCCCTAGGTCTCTAGTTTTCACAAATGTACAGGTTTGGTAGGTTTCCCTAGGTGCCGGCTGAGCTAGAGGCCAAAATCTACAGGTAGGCACTTTGCAAAAAACAGCTCTGTTTTCTGTGATGTGTCCACGTTGTGTTTTGGGGCATTTCCTGTCGCGGGCGCTAGGCCTACCCACACAAGTGAGGTATCATTTTTATCGGGAGACTTGGGGGGACGCTGGGTGGAAGGAAATTTGAGGCTCCTCTCCGATTCCAGAACTTTCTGTCACCGAAATGTGAGGAAAACTTGTTTTTTTAGCCACTTTTTGAGGTTTGCAAAGGATTCTGGGTAACAGAACCTGGTCAGAGCCCCGCGAGTCACCCCATCTTGGATTCCCCTAGGTCTCTAGTTTTCAAAAATGTACAGGTTTGGTAGGTTTCCCTGGATGCCGGCTGAGCTAGAGGCCAAAATCTACAGGTAGGCACTTTGCAAAAAACACCTAAGTTTTCTGTGATGTGTCCACGTTGTGTTTTGGGGCATTTCCTGTCGCGGGCGCTAGGCCTACCCACACAAGTGAGGTATCATTTTTATCGGGAGACTTGGGGGGACGCTGGGTGGAAGGAAATTTGAGGCTCCTCTCCGATTCCAGAACTTTCTGTCACCGAAATGTGAGGAAAACTTGTTTTTTTAGCCACTTTTTGAGGTTTGCAAAGGATTCTGGGTAACAGAACCTGGTCAGAGCCCCGCGAGTCACCCCATCTTGGATTCCCCTAGGTCTCTAGTTTTCAAAAATGTACAGGTTTGGTAGGTTTCCCTAGGTGTCGGCTGAGCTAGAGGCCAAAATCTACAGGTAGGCACTTTGCAAAAAACAGCTCTGTTTTCTGTGATGTGTCCACGTTGTGTTTTGGGGCATTTCCTGTCGCGGGCGCTAGGCCTACCCACACAAGTGAGGTATCATTTTTATCGGGAGACTTGGGGGGACGCTGGGTGGAAGGAAATTTGAGGCTCCTCTCAGATTCCAGAACTTTCTGTCACCGAAATGTGAGGAAAACTTGTTTTTTTAGCCACTTTTTGAGGTTTGCAAAGGATTCTGGGTAACAGAACCTGGTCAGAGCCCCGCGAGTCACCCCATCTTGGTTTCCCCTAGGTCTCTAGTTTTCAAAAATGTACAGGTTTGGTTGGTTTCCCTAGGTGCCGGCTGAGCTACAGGCCAAAATCTACAGGTAGGCACTTTGCAAAAAACAGCTCTGTTTTCTGTGATGTGTCCACGTTGTGTTTTGGGGCATTTCCTGTCGCGGGCGCTAGGCCTACCCACACAAGTGAGGTATCATTTTTATCGGGAGACTTGGGGGGACGCTGGGTGGAAGGAAATTTGAGGCTCCTCTCCGATTCCAGAACTTTCTGTCACCGAAATGTGAGGGAAACTTGTTTTTTTAGCCACTTTTTGAGGTTTGCAAAGGATTCTGGGTAACAGAACCTGGTCAGAGCCCCGCGAGTCACCCCATCTTGGATTCCCCTAGGTCTCTAGTTTTCATAAATGTACAGGTTTGGTAGGTTTCCTTAGGTGCCGGCTGAGCTAGAGGCCAAAATCTACAGGTAGGCACTTTGCAAAAAACTGCTCTGTTTTCTGTGATGTGTCCACGTTGTGTTTTGGGGCATTTCCTGTCGCGGGCGCTAGGCTTACCCACACAAGTGAGGTATCATTTTTATCGGGAGACTTGGGGGGACGCTGGGTGGAAGGAAATTTGAGGCTCCTCTCAGATTCCAGAACTTTCTGTCACCGAAATGTGAGGAAAACTTGTTTTTTTAGCCACTTTTTGAGGTTTGCAAAGGATTCTGGGTAACAGAACCTGGTCAGAGCCCCGCGAGTCACCCCATCTTGGATTCCCCTAGGTCTCTAGTTTTCAAAAATGTACAGGTTTGGTAGGTTTCCCTATGTGCCGGCTGAGCTAGAGGCCATAATCTACAGGTAGGCACTTTGCAAAAAAACAGCTTTGTATTTTGTGAAAAAATGGGATGTGTCCACGTTGTGTTTTGGGGCATTTCCTGTCGCGGGAGCTAGGCCTACCCACACAAGTGAGGTATCATTTTTATCGGGAGACTTGGGGGAACATAGAATAGCAAAACAAGTGTTATTGCCCCTTATCTTTCTCTAAATTTTTTCCTTCCAAATATAAGAGAGTGTGTAAAAAAGACGTCTATTTGAGAAATGCCCTGCAATTCACATGCTAGTATGGGCACCTCGGAATTCAAAGATGTGCAAATAACCACTGCTCCTCAAAACCTTATCTTGATCCCATTTTGGAAATGCAAAGGTTTTCTTGATACCTCTTTTTCACTCCTCATATTTCAGCAAATGAATTGCTGTATACCCAGTATAGAATGAAAACCAACTGCAGGGTGCACCTCATTTATTGGCTCTGGGTACCTAGGGTTCTTGATGAACCTATAAGCCCTTTATATCCCTGCAACCAGAAGAGTCCAGCAGACAAAACGGTATATTGCTTTCAGAAATCTGACATCGCAGGAAAAAGTTACAGAGTGAAACATAAAGAAAAATGGCTGTTGTTTTCAGCTCAATTTCAATATTTTTTTATTTCAGCTGTTATTTTCTGTAGGAAAACCTTGTAGGATCTACACAAATGACCCCTTGCTGAATTCAGAATTTTGTCTAGTTTTCAGAAATGTTTAGCATTCCGGGATCCAGTATTGGTTTCACACCCATTCCTGTCACTAACTGGAAGGAGGTTGAAAGCACCAAAAATAGTAAAAATGGGGTATGTCCCAGTAAAATGCCAAATTTGTGTTGGAAAATGTGGTTTTCTGATTCAAGTCTGCCCGTTCCTGAAAGGTGGGAAGATAGTGATTTCAGCACCAGAAACCCTTTGTTGATGGAATTTTCAGGGAAAAAACCACAAGCCTTCTTCGGCGGCCCTTTTTTCCCATTTTTTTGGAAAAAACTAAATTTTCACTGTATTTTGGCTATTTTCTTGGTCTCCTCCAGGGTAAACCACAAACTCTGGGTACCATTAGAATCCCTAGGATGTTGGAAAAAAAGGACGCAAATTTGGCGTGGTTAGCTTATGTGGACAAAAAGTTATGAAGCCCTAAGCGCGAACTACCCCAAATAGCCAAAAAAGGGCTCAGCACTGGGGGGGAAAAGGCCCAGCAGCTAAGGGGTTAAAGCTTGTAAGTACATAAGTAGTGTAAGTAAGTAGTTTAATTTATTTTGTTACATTTTGTGATATGTAGTGTACATTAAATAGAAATTAGGAACGTGATAGAGTTAAAGATGATTTGCAGATTTCTAAAAGTATTGTTTATTGCTCACAGTTCTATTTTAGGATTATTTTTGGAGCTTTAAGTTTGGTGATTTTTGGTATATTTCTTAGTGTAGGATAGATTAATATGTGTTCATCGTCTCTAAGTTGTTGAATCAATGGTGTTTTGTTAATAGCTCAAAATATTCACACGTTATGTCACGTACTACATGTTGCCTTGATAGCTTAAGGTATAAGTTTATGGCAGCCTCATTGCCTACATTTTTATGTGTGCTCCTTTTTATGATTCATGAGATATTGACACATGCTTGACAATCTCGGTTTAAATGTCTCATTGGAGTTATTCCATAATTCCACTACATGGTTTGCTCTTATCTTCTGGTTCAGTGTGCCATAACAGACATTTCCCCACTATATGTTATTCCTGTGTTTACTCTTGTACTCTGACTATTGCATTCATTCCATCAACAAAGGGTATAGCTAAATGATTCCATATTGGGTGTTGTGTGTCTGTGTCTGTCTGTTTTCCATATTTCAAATGCAAATTCAACACTTGTTTTGTGTTCTATGCCAAGAGGCCCTCCATAAGGCTTGAATAAAAAGAAAGTTACCCCTTTGAAGCAGTGTTTGAGGCTAATTTTTGTTTTTTTAAATTGTGTGGCTCGTTCATTGTTCCAAATCCATTACCATTTTTCTATGAGAAAATTGTTTGTTTTCTATTGTGTCATTGATAAGAATTAAAGTAGGTCAACCTTTATTTACTTGGAAGAGCAAAGACCAAGGCCCTCATTACCCAGACTCATGGTGGCGGTTGGACCGCCGCAAACACAGCGGTCCTGCCTCCACATTATGACCGTCGGACGGTTGGCACTGCCACTTTTTCACACACCAATGGTCTGGCGGTGCTGGCAGTCTCAATCTGCCGGGACAGCACTGGGGATTATGAGTCCCCTCTCCACCAGGTTTTACATGGCGGTTGCACCGCCATGTAAAAGTTGGTTCGTTGGTTGAGATGGAGCCCCTGCACTGTCCATGCACTTGGCATGGGCAGTGCAGAGGCCCCCATGGCCAGCCCTGTCGTGCATTTCACTGTCTGCTTGGCAGACTTACCTATATTTACTTACTTATATTTCATATGTATTTACTTTCAAACACCTAGCGGTTTAGGCCAATTGTCCTGAAAATAAAAAACCCTCAATATTTTATGGAGGACTCTAAGATGAGTTGAAGGACTTACTTTCACATATTTGATACCCGCTTAAGACTGTGCTCAGTTTATTGATTTCATAGTGAAACTGAATCCTCATTTGAAAGAAGAAAATATGAAAGAGGAAAGGTCCTCGACCACAAGGTGATGATTTTCTGTGATAAACCACAGGAAGATACACTGAAAGTCAGAGATATATCTGAACTTATGCAAATAAGAGGAATAAAAGGCCTTATGACCAAAAAAAGAGAAACTTAAAAAAAGGAAAATAAAATCAATGCCTGTATTGTGGCAAGACAGGTCACTTTATTAGGGACTGTCACACTCAACCATCCAAACTAAAAACGTTTAAACTATATCCACAGCACCTATAGTTACAGCAGAGCTGATTGTACAAGTCCTACCTTTTCTGCTGCTACTGGACTAAGGTGAATATATCAACCCAGTCATTGCCAGAATCGAAGGTACGTGACTGTTTTTCCTGTTACCATTTAAATTGTCTGTGTACATTAGATCTGGACTTGAACATTTTTTTAAAATACTTGCAAGCAATAATACAATAATATCCAACGCATATGTGTCTAATGTGGTAGTTTTAGAAATTTAAAGAAGCACACCTCTATATTTTATTTAAATTTACCAATTTGGTCCAAACTGCCTTCATGATAATGGACCTACACAAAAAGTCACATTAATCCCAAATTCTATGTGTGTCCATACAGGTGTGTTCAATAATGTTCCCTAAACTGCCAAATCACAGAGTGCTAGGTGTAAAGTAGTTGTACCAACACACACAGTAACTCAATGAAAACACTACAAAATGACACAACACCAGTTTAGAAAAACAGGAAATATTTATCTAAACAAAACAATTCCAAAACGACAAAAATCCGACATACACAAGTCAAGTTATGAATTTTTAAAGATGAAACTCAAAAATAGCATTTAGAAACAAAAAATGCTTCGATGAGATGTTAACACGGCGTCGTGACGGAGTCGTTACCAACAAGCTGACACCAGTGGCGCCGGACACGGAGTCGTGTAGACCCCCAAGTACAGTACCTTTGGTGAAGAGTGAAAACAAGCCGATGCGCGAAGTCGGGGATCGCGGCGTCTGTGCGAAACGTTGAATCCGTGCACTTCGAGCGGCGTCGGTCACGACGTGGTGCGGCGACTTCCACGGAGTCGCAGACTTCAGCGGGGCTGCAGCAGCATCGGGCCTGCGAAGAGCGTCGCATTCCAGCGAGGGTCACGGCGTCGGGTGCAGACGGTGTTACCGGATTCAGTAGCGGCGTCGGTCCAGAGTCGTCCGAAGTCGATTTCCTTGGATTTCCACCAGCTTTCCTTTCAAGGGCCCAGGGACTGGACAGGGCACCACTTGTTGGAGCAGGAGTCTCTCCAGAGACTCCAGGTGCTGGCAGAGAGAAGTCTTTGCTGTCCCTGGGACTTCAAACAACAGGAGGCAAGCTCTAACTCAAGCCCTTGAAGATTTCTTCACAAGATGGAAGGCACACAAAGTCCAGTCTTTGCCCTCTTATTCTGGCAGAAGCAGCACTGCAGGAAAGCTCCACAAAGCACAGTCACAGGCGGGGCAGCACTTCTTCCTCAGCTATCAGCTCTTCTCCAGGCAGAGGTTCCTCTTGGTTCCAGAAGTGTTTCTAAAGTCTGTAGATTTCTTCAAAGGGGACTCACACCTACTTGTGAAATCCTGCCTTGCCCAGGCAAGGCCTCAGACACACACCAGGGGGTTGGAGCCGGCATTGTCAGAGGCAGGCACAGTCCTTTCAGATGAGAGTGACCACTCCACCCCTCTCTCCTAGCAGAGATGGCTAATCAGGAAATGCAGGTTACACCCCAGCCCCCTTTGTGTCACTGTCTAGTGTGAGGTGAAAAACAACCCAACTGTCAAACTGACCCAGACAGGGAATACACAAACACGGCAGAGTCACAGAATGGTTTAAGCAAGAAAATGCTCACTTTCTAAAAGTGGCATTTTCAAACACACAATCTTAAAATCAACTTTACTAAAAGATTTATTTTTAAATTGTGAGTTCAGGGACCCCAAACTCCTCATATCCATCTACTCTCTAGGGGAATCTTCACTTTAATCATATTTAAAGGTAGCCCCCATGTTATCCTATGAGAGAGACAGGCCTTGCAACAGTGAAAAACAAAGTTGGCAGTAGTTCACTGTCAGGACATGTAAACCACATTACTATATGTCCTACCTTATCCATACACTGCACCCTGTCCTTGGGGCTACCTAGGGCCTACCTTAGGGGTGCCTTACATGTAAGAAAAGGGAAGGGTTAGGCCTGGCAAGTGGGTACACTTGCCAAGTCGAATTTACAGTGTAAAAATACACACACAGACCCTGCAGTGGCAGGTCTGAGACATGATTACAGGGTTACTTATGTGAGTGGCACATCCAGTGCTGCAGGCCCACTAGTAACATTTGATTTACAGGCCCTAGGCACCTCTAGTGCACTTTACTAGGGACTTAACAGTAAAACAAATATGCCAATCATGGATAAACCAATTACATACAATTTACACAGAGAGCATATGCACTTTAGCAAGCAAAGTGCTCAGAGTTCAAAAGCCAACAGCAACAGGTCAGAAAAAATAGGAGGCAGGAGGCAAAAAGATTGAGGATGACCCTGCATAAGCAAAAAAGTCCAACAATGTACATTACCTAATACAATGTAGTAATTGCACTGCATAATGCAACAAGTGGGTTAAAAACAAATGCACATTCAATGTCACCTCTAACCTTAAAACATTGCTTAGAGGTATTAATGTCACATTTCCTCTTGTCTAGTACATTTTCTAATAATCATTATAATTCATTTAACTCAAAAGTGTTCATTGTTAAATAAACACACATACATTCTCAAGGTACAAAAATATAAACATGCTTAAGCTTGATGTAAGTGTCCATTATCATGATGAATGCTTGCACTAAAATTAATATTTCCATTACATATGTTCGTCTCTAATGTATGCACTATAAAAATGTCAAAAATAAAACATGTTTTTTGTAACTGTCACACTCACATTTGTATTAATAACATTCTCATCACTCAATTACTAATAATTGACAAATAATGTCATGATAAAGATCATTTATTCAACAAATGAGATACTTCTCTCAAAATTAATGTTGGAAATAAAAACATAATATTTGTCAATGAAATGCTGGATTTACAATTTGAGCTTCAGGCCCTGAACTTGCCTCCTAATGACACTGCCAAGGACAACCTACAACCTTCTCGGTAGGGAGCATCTATTTGGCAGAGCAGGCACCTCAAAGATCTTTTCTGGGAAGGGTGGGTTTTGGTTCCTTAAGGGTCAGGGCAGGTAGGCAGTAAAAGTTGGTAGAGAAGAAGGGGCAGATGGGTGGGTGGGGTTGGGGTTTGAGAGGTGGAGGGAGCTGGAGTGGGTGTTGTGTGTCTGTGTCTGTCTGTTTTGCATGTGCATGTGGGTCTGGTATATATGGTTGTGTGTTTCTTAAATGTGTGTGGTGTTAGGGTGAGTGTGTGTGTTTGTTTTTGGTGGGTGTTGGTGCATGTGTGCTTATCTTTGAATACGTTTGTTTGGATGAGTGTGCTGTTGAGGTGGTTGTGTGGTTGCAGTGTGTGTCTGTATGTGTTATATATGCATGTGTGTCTGGTGTATGTTTGAATGTGTATTGTTTTGTGGGTGTTTTGTACTCTAGTGATTGTGAGCACGTGGGTTTGGTGGGTGTTGTTTTGTATGTAGATGTGTGTGTGACTGTGTGTGTTTGGATGAGTGTGATGTAGAGGTGAATGTTGTGGTTGTGGTGCTAGTGGGTGTGCTGGAGGTTGTGGGTGCAGTGATGGTTGTGGTGGTGGTGCTTGTGTCTCTTGTGGTCAGTGTTGTGGGCGTGGTGATTGTGGGTGTTGTGGTGGTGCTTGTGGGTGTGGTGTTTGTGGTAGTTGTTGTGATGGTTGTTGTGGTATCTGTGGGTGTAGTGTCAGTAGAGTGTGTATTTTGGATGGGTGTATGTCTGTGTTTATGTTTATGTTTGGGTGTGGGTGTGCTGCTTTTGTCTGTTGGAGTGGGTGCATGCAAAGAAGTGAGTGTGTTAGGTATTGGGGCGGGAGTTGGGATTTGGGATGAGAAGGGACTGCAGTAGGGGCTCACGGTTGGGCCTGTTGGTGGGCTGCAGTTAGTGCAGAGGCTATTTTCACTACTGATCTCTTCATGGCAGACATTGAACTATGAATGGCATCCATGAATGCATCTATCTGTTGCATTTTGAAACTAAGCGCCTGGATGCCATTCACGATTGCTGTCTGGTTTACAGAGATGCGGCCTCTTCACTGAGTGGAGCCAGGGGACAGGGCAGGGGAGAGGTCACTGCCGCAAAGAATACCCCAGCCCTTTTAAAGGGGGTGGGTATGGCCAACTGGGGGGATCAAGAGGGAGGGTGGAGATGGGAATCTGGGTGATGGACAAGGATGCAGATGGAACAGGTCTTGTAGGGTCTGCCACCACTAGAGACTGGTTGCTGGTCTCCTCCAGAGATGATGAAGAGCTGGTGGCCTCCATGCCAATCTCATCACCCTCATGCGACTGTGTTCATCGATGTCCAATGTTTCTCCACCTGTCACACAATGGCCAGCTGCTTACCCGCCTTGCTGGCCAATGTCTCTCTCACCTGCTCTCGAAGTTGCTGAAAATACATTTTTAATATATCTGTGCAAATCAAAATGATCACAAGTTTATTTTACAAAATGTGAGAAAACAAGGCTGATTGCAGATGCACCCTAACTTTTTGCCCCCATTTTTCACTTTTTGCTGGTGTTTTCCTAACTCTGATGGGGCACTGGGTACTGCTAACAAGTCCCAGGGCCTGTGCTCGGTGTAAAATAAGCATGCAATTTAGGCTAATTAGAACTGGCTATGTCAACCTACGTCTATGTACCCAGTATTCAGTAAGGCATGTAGGTTTAGGGACCGCAGCATAGGTAGTGCACACATAGGTGCACTGCTGAGGTGCCCAGGGTCATTTGCTGACTGCTTTTAAATTAAAGTTATATGCAAATTCTACTTTGGGATTAAAAGTACTTTCAAACTATATTATGTTTACATATAAGTCACCCCTAAGGAGTGCCCTATGTGCCTCTAGGGTTGGGTGCCTTGTAACTATAAGCAGGGACCTTATAAAAATAGTTTTATAAGGCCTGGTGAGGTAATACAGCCACATTTAATTTTCCCTCAATGTAGTGAATGGCCTCCATAGGCTACAATTGGGAATATTTATGTAAATTAATAAAGTCCCCTTAAGTGTCAGATAACTTGAGTTTGGTATCAAATGAATTGTTATAATCAATTCCACAACTTACAATTGTTGGATTCAATATAACTAGTTCTGGTAAAATGTTTTAAAACTCTACCTAAAAGTTGCCAACTTCAGCTCTGTAGTGCCCTTCTCTGATTGGCCAGCTTGCCTTGATGAGGTGTGAAGTGGCCTGGGCTGAACATAAAGGGGGGAGGGCAACCAAACTGGTCTTCAAAGGCAGGGAAGGACATTTGGAGCAGCCCAGCACCTCCCTCACATCCTGCAACCCAAGATAATTAGGTGCCCTATTGATTAGATTACGAGATGGCAGGAGAGGGGTGTGTTTAGGATTTTTAGGCACACCAGTGGGTGGGCTCAGCCAGATGTAACCTCCAAAAATCACTTTCAGCCATGTTAGATTTTTGAAGAATGTTGCTACATGGGATTGATTTTTGCCACATTTCCCAGGGAGTGCTCATCCCAGGGGAAAGGCTCCTGCCTCTGATTGGACAACCCGGACCCCCCTGTTTTTCACCCAGGAGCAAGGATAAATATGGCAGAGCTGTAGCCACACCTCAGATACCTACAAGGAAGAACACCAGAAGAAGAAGGACTGCCCTGGTGGACCTCTGACCTGCACCTGGACACTGCACTCTGAAGGACTGCACCAGCTGCACACCTGGGATTCAGCACTAAAATGACTTTGCCTGTCTTCTACTGCTTCAAGAATTGACGCTCTGTTTGCTATAGGTACAAAGGAGCTGCCCAGAGTCCCCTGCATCAAGTCCTGCAAGCAGAGTCCAGCTGAACAGCCTCCAGCAGCCATTTAAGGATTCTGACCAGGTGCATTCTAGGAACTGTAGTCCCAACTCCCAAGGGATAACTGAGAGCTTCTGGAACCTTGGACCAAGTTGTGGACACTTCAAGGACGAAATAAGGACCTCTGGAAGAAGAAGCAGACATTTGGATACATTTGGAGCAACTTCATAATTTGAAGAGGTGCATTGTGGGAATTGTGGTCCCAGACCCCAAGAGGCAAACCAGAGCCTCTGAACCCTTGGCTCATGCTGTGGACCACTTTCCTGACTCAAGAAACACTTCTGAAAGTAAGTGTAACAGTGTTACCTCGTGGTTGGCCTGAACTCTGGACTTTGTCCCTTTCTAATGTGACCTTTTTTAACCTGTTTGAGCGCTAGTTGCTTCCATGCGCTAGAAAACATGAATTCTTAAAAAAACATATCTCCAGTTCCCCTTATCCTATTTTAATCATGTCATTTTAAAGATAAAAATACAATCAATTTCTATAAATTTGTGTTGGATTTTTATTGTGTTTTGTGTTTTACTTATTTACTGTTTTGTGATTTTTAAATACTTTACACACTTGTCTCCTAAACTAAGCCTTGTCGCTCGTTGCCAAGCTACCAAGAGTTGAGCTGGGTTTAATTTATGGAGACCTAACTGGACCTAAGTGGAGGTTGGTGGCCTATTGTTAAGGGTAGGTACTTACCTGCCCTTACCAATAATCCACTTTCCAACACACAAAACAATTCCTAATTTCTAATTCTCACCAGCTTCACTGTTATATAACCTGGGTATACTTTACCATTACCCAGTGCATGTATGGAATATATCATTGACCCATTTGTTCTCAGTTTTGTAAATGACCATCATTAGTCCTATTTCATTTTATATTATATCATTTAAAAACTTCAAATTTCCCATGGGATTGATTAACACCTCTGAATGGCACAGATTGGTTGTTTTAAATAGTGAACTCATGTCACAAAGAATATCTAGCAAGAAACCTTTCGATCATGTACATTGTCCTTTTGCAAAAGTCCATTCCAGCAACTCCTCTGTGTCAACACTGATTTATCATCTAGACATAACAAAGGACACAAATATGTTGTTTGGAGTATGTATAACCCTGTCACCAATGTGCACTAATTCCAGTCTGTTTCAATTAACAATGTTTGCCTACTAAATTCATGTTTGGGGAAACAGATTGGCTTGTATCCACATGTGTGAAGGACAGTACAGGATATACCTTTCTCCATATGTGGCACTATTACATGTATAATACATACAGATACTCATCACACAGACAATGGGATACATTTGAAGTGCAAAAAAACACATTCAGACAAGTTCATAATTTGAAATTGTTTTCCTGCACTTTACATTTCTCTCATTTTGACAAATGGATGTATTTTTTACTTCTACTTAAGATACAGGCCCTCATTTGGACCTCGACAGTCTTTTTCAAAGACCGCCGTGCTGAAGACTGCCAGTGCAGGCAGTTTTCCGCCCAGCGTATCATGACTGCTGGCAGCCCTCTGCCCTTTTTCGGACGGAGAGCCTCCAGCAGCCATACTGGCGGTCGGCAGTGAAGTGGAGGCTGCTCCACCGCCACATCATCAGATCACTGCCCACCAAATCACATCCCAGGATTCGGTGTGGCAGTTTTCTGGTGACGGGGTGCTGGGGGCGGAGCAGCCCCCATGGATCCCGTTCCTTCCCGGAGGATCACCGGACAAGGTAAGGTGATTGTCCGTTAGGGGAGAGGGGTGGGGGGTGTTTTGTGTTGTGTGGCTTCATGGGGGTGTGAATGTGAGTGTGTAGAGGGGGGGGTGTGAGTGTGTGTATGCATGCGGGGGGGTGTTGTGTGTATGGGAAATATGTGAGCATATGTGTATGTGTAGTAGTTGTGTGAGTGTGCGTGTAGGGGGTTTGGGGTGTGTGTGTCAATGTTGGCGGGTTCAGGAGGGGGTCCTGCCACCTTTGGGAGGTGGTAGGGGGGTTGTGGGTTTGGGGGGAGGATTCTGGGGAGGGGGAGGGAGGTGGGGGAGACGTTCGTTCCCTGGCACTGACAGTGCCTACCGCCATGGATTTTGTGGCAGTACAGAACCCCACGAAATCCATGGCGGTATGCAGGGTCGTGATACCGCCGGTGGTCTAGTGATGGCCGCTTGGCTGGAGACTGAAGTCTCCACCCCTGTGGTCATTACCACCCTGGCGGTCGGAGTGTAGAAGTGGCAGTTTGGCATGGCGGTAACCGCCATGCTTGTAATATCATTTTTTGCCGCCGGCCTGTTTGCAGTATTACCGCCACTTCTACGCCAACCGCCAGGGTTGTAATGAGGGCCACAGTGTCTACTGGCCTCTGGAAGTAAGTAGCATGCAGGTTGTAAATAGAAACTTTTGAATTGTGAGTAAGTTGAAATTAAAAGTCACCTTATCCTTTTGGATTCATTTAAAAACATTGTTAAACATCATTTTGTTCCCAGCCAAAGTATTGAGCTGACATTACTCCAATAACAACACTTCACTCAGGTAACAAAAGGAAGAATTTAGTCTGTGTTATTAAAAAGACATGTTAGTTGGACATACATTTTCCATTCAAATATGTACCTGTTCTTCTGGGTTCTCATACAGCTGGTAATACTAGGACAGCACCTCTGTGGTCAGCAGTTCTAATTCCTGAGCTGAGAGGTTTGGGGACCTGTCACCTGCTTTGCCCAGCTTATGGCTCACAGAGCTCGGTGACAGCAGCAAAAATGTAGGAGGCGTTGTTGGTTGCAGTGTTAGGAGGCAAGTGAGCTTTTTTTATAATGCTGTGTACATGTTCACAATCTACATGATCATCAATGGAGACCAAGACTGCCATTGGCTTTCTTACATTGCTGTCAGACTGGTTAGCCTATGGCTGTGTCCATTGTGGAGTGTTACACCTACCATGCGGTTAACTTCTGTCAATGGCTATCGGATTGCAAATGTCATGCCAGCAAGTTCAGGTGGCTGCCATTTTAGAATGTGAACCATGAACCAATGTATTTTTTATTGTTAAGTGCGTCACCACCACTCAAAATGGTGGCTAGTTCGATTACATATAAATTTTTTGTAAATTACTGTATTTGACAATACGGCACTGTGTTTAAATACAAAAGTGGTAGTTTATTTTATTTTTCTGTTGATGGAATTATAGAAATAAAATGTATAATTAATACATTTAAAATGTATTATTTGAATATTATTTTTGGAAAACATCAAACATGTAAAAATTGTTTATCTAAGTAATAACATCTCTAAAAATTATGTGTACTTCTTTGCCACAAAAACATATGGAATTTAACAAAGACATGAGTTGTTTGTTAATTTTCAAATAATTGTTTGCCCATTTAAAGTGATTGTTCCTTTTTGTCTATAATGCAGACATAGGAACCCAGGGAGAGTTAGAAGACTTTTCCACCGTAAAAGAAAGGGATATTATCAAAAACTGTGGATTAAATACGCAAACTATTCTTGATTTATGTCATCAGCTGAAGTCAGATCTTCTGCCTCACAATAGGAATTTCACATCAATAACACAAATAGTGAAAATCATGGCAGTTCTCCATTGTGCGGCCACTGGATCCTTCCAATACACTGTGGCAGTATCTGGAGGCATTTCACAACCAACTTTCAGTGTTGTATTTCAAGAAGTTATTTCTTCAATGATGAGACACATCAGCAGATTCATCCAGTTTCCACAAAATGAGAATTCTGCAAATGTGAATGGAGATTGATATGCTTTGGGTGGCATACTACATGTAGTTGGAGCAACTGATGGCACACATACTACATTAGTGGCACCACATGCCAGGGAACAGGTCTACAGCAATTGGAAGAACTTTCATTCAATCAATTTGCAAGTTGCCTGCTTACTTGATTTGTTCAAATCTGTCTCTAGCATGTGCATGTGTTCCTCTTTCCCAGGGTCAACACATGATACCTTTGTACTACAGAACAGCTTGCAAATGTCACAACTTGGAGCTGAGAGGGCCTAGCTTGTTGATAAGTACAGTATGACAATATGAATATTTGCTTAATTTTTAGTTTAAGAAAGTACAATAGGTTGAGCTATTTGTGCTCAATATATTTTTTTATTTCATAAAGGAGACACAACTTATCCTAATCAACCATGGTTGTGAGCACAGCTGAGAAATCCAACAGTGCCAGGGGAGTTCTGCTTTAATGAGATCCATAAAAGAACAATGAGGCCAGTGTAGAGGGCTTTTGTGGTCCTAAAGGCCAGATGCCGCTCAATGGATAAAACTGGTGGAACCTCCTCTACGCACCTGAAAAGGTGTGCAATATCACCATGGCCTGCTGCATGTTGCACAACATAACCCCACAAAGGAACATTCCATACATTGCAGAGGGTGGAGACCATGCTGAGCCACCGGTTGAGGAAGTTAAAATGTAAAATGAAGATGATGGGGAAGAGGCAGGAATTGACGTGCATCAAGATGTAATTCACTACTTCTTCACATGAATGTAAGTATATCTTTACCTAACATTACATTCAATATCCAAAGAACTTGTAATCAGTAAAGGGTAACTTAGGAAATTCCAGGGCAAAAATGTTGATGATATTTCTGACATGCTGACTACTGTGTTCATTTACATTGTTTATCTTTGATTGTTCTAAGTTCTATTTTGCCATATAAATTCATTAATTTTTACTGTTAATCTGTTTTAGGATACTTCACCATGTTAACCCCTCCCCCCCAGCGCCTTGAGACCCTCAGGGGTGAGTAGTACACTTTACAAATTCCCAGATTGATTGATTGATCCTTATTTGGACGTTTCTAAATGGTAACTTTTGGTATTATATGGTGCTGTTAGAAAGTATAAAGGGGACATGGGTACACACACTTTGGATGTCCATATCTTATCAAAAAATAACATGCACAGTGATTGAATGGAAGTTTTTGAGCCTGCATTAGAATTGTTTTCTGTTGAATGTTGCCACCAAGGCAATATGTGCTTACTGTCTTGCTCTGACGACATGTGTAAGTCGATTCATAGCATACTCATCTCCCCAGACATTTGCAAAATCCTCATTTTGTGTTCAGTGTTTGAAGCTGTTGATGTGTCTCATTACTGCAGAAAGAAGACTTTGTAGCACACCACCTAAAGTTTGTTGTGACATGTCACCAGATACTGTCACAGTGTATTGGATGGATCCTGTGTTCACAAAGTTGTGCACTGCCATGCGTTTGACTATTGGTGTTATTGATGTAGGATTTTTATTGTGAGGCAGGATGTCTAGCTCCAACTGATGGCATGAATCAATAATAGTTTGCCTATTGAATCTGTTTATATGATTATATCCAATTTTTCTATGGTGTCGAGGTCTGGAACTGTAAAAAAAATATGACAAAGACTGTTTTGCATGTGTTCTAATTTGTATTCCTACATTTGACAAACTATTCTTTCCTACTGCTGTTTGAAATGTATACATTAAGATTCATGGTGTTTGCTGTATGTTCTCTTTTTGAACCTGGGAGAAATATTACCTCAATATAATTATTTTTGGCTAAAAAATGTTTTGATTATTTGCATTTTAAAAAGTAATGATGGAACTAGGAAATAAAAAATTGGAAATGACAAGAAATACAATTCCAGTCCTAGACTTGGGGCCTCATTACGACTTTGGCATTCCTGTGACCGCCATGTTGGCGGTTGCGGCCCGACTGCCAACAGACTGGCAGAGCAGACTGCCAATTTATGACTATGGCTGCGATTAATTGTGAGAAAGTAGCCTCTTTCTAGCATGGTTACCCCCACTTTTGGCCTGTTTGTGAGTGTGCCAGTGTGTTTTGACTAGGTCACTAGGATCCTGCTAGTGAGGACCCCAGTGCTCATAGTGAAAACCATATATGTCAATGTATTTTGCCTGTCTCACTGGGATCCTGCTAGCCAGGACCCCAGTGATCATAGTTTATGAACTGATGTGTGTGTTGTCAGTAGTGCTTAACTGTGTCACTGAGGCTCTGCTAACCAGAACCTCAGTGCTTATGCTGTCTCTGCTTCCAAATTTGTCACTACAGGCTAATGACTTCATTTACCAATTCCAATTGGCACACTGGACCCTCTTATGCGTCCCTAGTATATGGTACCTAGGTACCCAGGGCATTGGGGTTCCAGGAGATCCAAGGAGCTCAGACAAACCCTTTCACTATTTCACAGCCATTTTCACTGCACTTAAGTAACTTATCAGTCACCTATATGTCTAACGTTTATTTACTGAAGGCTAGGTGCAAAGTTGCTAAGTGTGAGGGCACCCTTGCACTAGCAAAGGTGTCCCCATGCTGTCCAGGGCCAAATCCCCAGACTTCATGAGTGCGGGAACGCCATTACACGTGTGCACTACATACAGGTCAATACCTATATGTAGCTTCATAACATAACTCCGAATATGGCATTGTAAGGTGCCTAAGATCATGGAATTGTACCCCCATTCAAAGTCTGGTATTGGGGAGCCAATTCCATGCATCCTGGGGTCTCCAGCATGGACCACCAGTACTGCCAAACCAGCTCTCTGAGGCTTGCACTGCAGCTGATGCCACCTCACAGATAGGGTTCTGCCCTCCTGGGGTCTGAGCAGCTCAGTCCCAGAAAGACAGAACAAAGTATTTCCTTTGGGAGGAGGGTGTTACACCCCCTCCCTTTGGATATAGGTGTTGCAAGCTTGGGAGGGGTAGCCTCCCAGAGCCTCTGGAAATGCTTAGAAGGGCACAGATGGTGCCCTCCTTGCATAAGCCAGTCTACACCGGTTCAGGGAACCCCCTCTCAGGGCTATTTAGGGTCTCTCCTGCGGGTTTCTCTTCAGATTCTGCTTGCAACTTTCCATCAGGAATCCTCTGTAACCACTGCTTCATCCTCTGACTTCGGATCCACCACAGACTGCTCCAGGAACCACTGTAACTACAACAAAGTATCCAGAAGGTCTACTTTGACTCTGCAACTTCAGCTCCAGCCAGCAACCTCAACAGTTTCCACAGTGTACACGCTCTGGGGACTCCCTGTCTTCACCCTGCACTAGAAGGACCGGAGAAATCTCCCGTGGAGTGACGGAGTCATTTCCTTGCTCCAGCAGGCACCTTCTAAGATGATAACTGGTTTTCTTGGACTCCTCTTCTGGTGACGAACGTGCTCCTTGGAACACAGGTGGTGGACCCCTTCAACACAGACTGTCCTAAGGTCCTGCTGTCCAAATTTGGAGGAGGAAAGAGCTTGCCTTCCCCATTTGAGACAGTACCCCTGTGCACCACACCATCTTCACCTCCTGAGGCCTCTGTGCACTAATTGCAAGAATCCCTCAAGCACAGCCTGGCCCAGGTCACCAGCACTCTATCCTGTGACGCTCAAATCGCTGAGTTGTTCTCCAGCGGCATGGAACCTTCTTTTGTAGTACTGAAACAACTGCAATTTGCACCTTCTTTGTAATGGTGTCCTGGGACCTCCGTGGGTTTTGCCTGTCATCTGTGGGTTCCCTCCTGTGTTGGGACCCCCCTCTGCCTCCTCAGTCCAAGTTGGGGTCCCCAGGTCCCTCCTGGGTCCAGGCAGCGCCATTTTGACGCAATTCGTGGCATTGCTTGAACTAAGGCTTGTTGGATGAATCCAGCGCTGCAACTCGCCTGCGTCCAACATCTCCACGTGGGAAATCCTTTGCATCATGCAGGAACCTGCAGCCATCTTCTTTGGTGCTCTTCTGTAGACTTCTTCTAACCAGAGAATACTCTTTTGCACCATCTTCTACGTTGGCAGGAACTCCTGTCCTTCCTGGAATCTTCTGCGACTTCTGGACTTGGTCTCCTCTCTTCACAGGTCTTCAGGTCCAGAAATCTGCCATTTGTTGCTTGTAGTCTTGCTTGATTGGCTGCTGCAAAATCCCCAAAAAGAGGTGTAGTGTGTCCTAAGGAAACTTGCAGTACTTTACTCCTACTTTCCTGGGCTCTGGGTGGGGTATTTTACTTAACGTTGTGGTTTTCTTACTGTCCCAGTGATTCTCTACACACTACACTTGTCTAGGGAGGAATTTGTGATTCATATTCCACTTTCTTACTATATGGTTTGCCTTCCCCTTAGACCTATTTCTTCCTATTGCATTCTATGGTATTTTCGATTGTTTGCACTATCTTATGACTAATTACTTACCTTATTTTGGTGTCTAGTGTATATATTCTATATAATACTTACCTCCAGAAGGAGTATTGCCTATAAGATATTTTTGGCCTTGTGTCACTAAAATAAACTATCTTTGCTTTTGGTAACACTGAGTTTTGTATTTTATTGTGTATAAGTACTGTGTAACTATACAAGTATTGCAGGAGCTGTGCATGTCTCCTAGTTCAGCCTAATCTGCTCTGCTACAGCTACGTCTATCAGTCTGAGCTGCTAGAACACTACTACATTTCAGTAATGAGGGAAAAATGGACCTGGTGTAAAGTGTAAGTATCCAAGGTACCCACTACAAACCAGGCCAGCCTCCTACATACATACAGAAGACCGCCAAAGCACTGCCAGGCAGGACAGACTGCCGCGGTCGAATGGAGGCACAAACAGTCCGGCAGAGACCATATTTCTGTCGGATCATTATGAGGTTGCGCACCGCCAACATAACCGCTGCGGTCGAACCACCAAGGAACACCACTCAGAAACCAACAGTACAAAAGGAGACATTCACCTCCAGGAAGGCACATACATCTAGAGCCGCCACTGAACCACAACTAGACATCATCCCACTGCTCCTGCTCGCCAAAAGACAACAGAATCATCGTTGACGAGGACATCAGCAACCGTAATTACACACACTCACTTGTTACATTTGTAAAGTATCAAATTCTGTACAGTTACATATCATACCATAAGGGTGGGGGTGAGAGGGCTGCACACACATGTAATACTACAGTGACACACACACTCACATACTACATCAAAGACATACACAGCATTCACACTGCAGCCAGCACACACACACCACATGTCAATAACACACAGTTATGCAGAACAAACACAACACAGTCCCAGGCTCACGTATTCCCATGAAACATACCAACACAAACAAAACTACAACTTTACAAACACATGTCACACACTCACACACAACAATGGCCCGGGATTTAACACAAATACCACACAATGTACAACCATGTGTGGTGGAACACACACAATTATACCAACGTACAACCTAGCAATTGACAACCACATCACACACACACAGTATATCAAACCCATTATGCCATGCACAATACACACAGACTCAAACAGTGAAAACACACAAAGCAACACAGCACACCAATAAAAACACATCAACACAAACACAACACAGTAGCATGACAACAACATATTTTGCTACATAAACATAACCCATCACACAATACACAACCTATCCCTGGGTGACCAAAGCACTACACACAACCTCACATACTGCTCTATCAATACACGAAGCACAAGCAGCACACACACAAATACAGGAACACTAGCAATGACAGCCAGGAACAACTCAAACCTAAGAAACTAAATGCAGGACAAATATGTAACCAAAAGACCAACAACTGGTTGGCTTTAATGTGTTCAAACTTGCAATAAATAGGAATTTCCAAGGTCATAGGCCAGTCCATAGTCTATATGAATACCATCAAAGGCACATAATGGTGCCCATACTTGACTCCTGACTACCATGTAACCTTTTCAGGTAGGGCCATCAAGGGGGCAGGAACACACAGCTCAGGGATTCTTGGCGGCATGGGGGAGTGTTGGGGTTTGGCTTAGACTTGGGAGGGGGGCTTTAGGCTTTGGTTTTGGAGCGGGGTTGGACCTTTTTAGGAGGGGTGCACTTCTTTGTGGCAGGGAGAGGGGCATGAGTACTAGGGGAGGCCTTGGAGGTGGAAGGGATGGCCTTGGGGGTAGGTCAAAGATCATTTAGAGGTGTCACAGGGGGCAGTAGGGAAAAGGCCAAGTTCACATGGGAAAACGTTCTTCGACACATGGGGAAGGTCATCAGAAGGGGGTTTGGGTGTGGAAGGTGAGGGAGTGGTTATTTGACATGTGTGTGTGTGGATGTCTTGGGTGTGTGTTTGTGGGAGGTTGCTTGTGGATGGTGGGTGTCTACTGAGTGGGTGAGTGAGGGCGTTTATGTGTCTTGGGCTGAGGGGGGTGGAGGTGCTGGGGATGCCATGGTTGGTGGGTGGCTGTTTGTTGGAGTGGTGACAGCAGGTATTGTGGATGTGCTGCATGTAGGCGTGTCAGTGGTTGTAGTGTCTGTGGGTGTGCTGACTGGGGTGGATGTCTGAGGGTCTGCTGGGGTGCTATCTGTGAGTAGGATAGGTATGGTGGTTGGATCACTGAATGTTGGTGTGGTGTTTGCAGGTGTGTCAGATGTTGTGTCTGTGATCCTGGAGGTGGTGGGGGTGTCAGGGTAGGTTGTGTCTGTTGCTGTGTCTGCAGATGGATTTTGTCTATGTGCGTGCTGGTGGTGGGTCTTGTGGTGCTTATGTTTGTCCTCGCTACCCTTGGATGTTGAGGTGGATGTATGCATGTCTATTTGTGTATTTTGGCTGGGTCAGGGAAGGGGGATTTGGACTGGGAAGAGGAAGTTGGAGTGGTGAAGGTAGGCAAGGGGTGACTGGCTGCTGTCAGTGTGGAGACAAAAGCCTCAAATGATCTCTGTTGGCCAGAGATTGCACCATGAATGCCCTCCAGGAACTCATTGCTCTGTTGGATCTGGATTGCCTGTCCCTGGATGGCATTCACAATGGCTGTCTGACCCACAGAGATAGACCTGAGGAGGTCTATAGTCTTCTGACTGAGGGCAGCAGGGCTAACAGGTGCTGGGCAGAGGTGCCTGCGGCAGAGGAGACACCCACCCTCTTGGATGGGTGGGCAGGGTCAACTGGGTGGAGATCTACAGGGAGGGCGGTGACAGAAAGAGGTTTGGTGGACAGGAATGGTACTGGGGTGGTCCCAGATGGGGCCGCCACCACTAAGAAGTAGCCACTGGAGGAGGATTCCAAAGAATATATAGTGGATCCGGTCTCCCCCGTGGCACTTCCCTCACCCTCCGGGTCACTGGGTCCCTCGGTGTCTGTGGTGTCATGACTGGAGGTCCCATGGCCAGTTAGCTGTGTTCTGTCTCCTTCGCCTGCCGGTGCTTATTCTGAAAATGGATAGTAAAGTAGGGCCATCACATTCACAAGATAGCAATGCCATCATACATTGCACATATGTCTCATAACATCCTGTTCACTAATACCCCCAGGGAGTGACAGTATATTATCAACATCATGTAACAACAAAATTTAAAATGTAATGTATGTCCCTCAAAATCAACATTGTGACACACCAGCAACGCTACCTAAAAGACACCTACAATACCATGATTTACTTTGACCAATCACACTGACCATACCATGACAAAGTGACTATGCCACTTGATACAGTTTCTCTATCCAGGACAATATATTCAAGCACCAGTCAGGCAACAGATCAGAAATGTGAAATAGCTTTCCACAAATCCAAAACACATAAGATAAGATACACATACTTTACTCTGGTGTTATGTACCAGGCAATGACACATGTTGGAAATTAAAGGCAAGCAAACCTTGTGCTAACAAGCCACACCTTCTTCAAGTCACATAGTTACTACCATAACTATGGACACATGCCAACATGTAACACCTCAAATTGTAGCACATGACAAATTTAGATCAAGGAGTAAGAACATATTTCACATACACACACATGTATCAAGTGTGATGTACCAACAGTGAAAATACATTGTGGACCAAGGCACCTAGGACATTGGACTCCAGTAAACAAACATTATCAGTCATGTAAGGACCAAGTAAACTCCGAGCAATGTCCTGTACACAATCACAAGATGGCAATATAGTGTATGTAACAAATGGATTACTGTACTGTGCATGAAGAGGAGAACCACACCTAGCAAACTAGGCAATTAGACCATCAACAGGCTACTGACTAAGTGACAATTTCATTACCCACACATCAGACACAGCAAGCCTGACATCTGTCTGTGGAAGAACCCTAGAGCCAAAGCATATATGATGCTAATATGACTGCTACACGAACTGTGATGCAAGCCAACAGCCGGGACACACTTACCAACTTATTCACAGGTGTATTTGAACCACCACAACTGCACCAAAATAGGTGTCATGGCAAACATAAGCTTCCAAAATGGCCTGCCCTCTTTTGACATATCCTTCATAGCAACTGCAGGTACACCAAACAAATACCAATGTTGAATCATAACTAAACCTTTCCATTGACACATGATGTTGATAAATAACTGTCTGAGCCAGAACTGTGAATAGGCTACCATTGCCTATGTATCATACCTACAACATCATGCCTATGGACAATGTTGTGTGGCCACTTTCTACTATCAGAATATTGGCACAGTAGTAACATACCTACCTCTGATACCAATAAATGTGTGCCTATAGAAATGTTGCAACTCCTCAATGGTATCCAACATGCATATTATCCACTCTGATGAGACATCACAAATGTCCACATACATCCCTCACTTATCAAGGGTGATTACCTTGCAACACGTGTGAAGATGTCAACCATGTCATGTGATATGTCAGAGGGACATCATAGCCTCACATGATGCTGCCACTTCTAAAAAATCCTTTGAAAACCAGAGACACGAATCTTAAGACATTGCAGAGGACCTACACACCTTCCCATTATGACATTGGGAGGATTGACCTGTTGATTGCAAGTAACAATCGCCAGGGTAGAAGAAGCCTTATATTGGTACACATATGACACAGTCATATGTCTACGAATATGTGCCATTGTACTGAGGGGACAACATAGTAACGTCTCGAAATACATTTGAATTTGGACACCTGGCTACTGTACATCAATGTGTTCCTAGGAAACCTGTTACAATTTGCACTTACCATGTTGACAGACCTAACATTCTATTCCATCACTCAATCACCTGTTAAATTGTAAACATGTGCTATCTCTACATGTACCCCCTTGTGGTTGCTGTGCTGTGGTCAAACGCCCATCCATCTCGGGGTAGACCACCGCCAAAATGTGGGCCACTGGTGGGGGTTCGGGATCCGACAGGCACCCGGTCCTCTCTGTGAGGACATCCCCAGTTATGCCCCTGTGGTCTTCTTGGCCCAGCGTCTCAGGTCCTCTCACCTCTTCCGACTGTGGGCGCTCTGCTGGCTGTGGACCCAGTGGTGTGAAGTGGGTGGTCTTGTGTCTATAACACATGTCTTCCTCTGCAATCCATTCCCTCAACCTTATCATTGGTTTGATTATGCTAATAATTTACTCGTATGTAGCTGCCACTGTCTTTCCCCATTGCAGGCCACTGTGCATCAATCTGTTTGCAAGTTTGGATAGACAAAGTCTGACGTGTCTTTTACTTAAGTGGTCTGTGGGATGTTAGTTAACAACACCAATGCTGAAACACAAAATTGTGGAGATGTACTTCACTGTGTGATCATTGGCATATGGTCAGCCTATGTTCAGCACTGTGCTCTAAATGGGGATTGATGATTGTCCACTTGTATCACTGTGTATGCATTGAACCCAGAATCAACAGTGCATGTGCCCCATCCCTTCCCACATTTGCTACATTTGTGAATATCAAGTGTAAGAGAAACATTTCACAGTTAACTTTTCAAAATAGGTGAAATATAACTCTTGACCATATGTTGTGGTTTAGTTGTGTTTATTTACAAAAGCCCAGGATAGTATTATGAATGGGAACAAAGCAATAGGGTGCAAACAGTGAAGGGTTCAGTCATGGTGGATGTAATCATCAGGGTAGCTGCTACAACATTTGGAGTCTCAAGTGCAGTGTCCTACTATCCTTGAAAAATGGATAATGGTCGTAGAAGAGTCAACAGGGTATATCAGTGGCACACAAGGGGAACCAATCAGTACAGGATCACTTCCTGGCAGTGGTTGTAATCTTGGCATCTGCTCCTCCTAGTTGTTTGAGTGGATGTCCACGTTTGCAGGGGGTCTTGAGCTACAGAGGCAGGGGTGTCTGAGGCATGTTCTTCCCCTGGCAGACCCTCCATTCCACTGGCTGACACAGATGTAGAGGGGGCTGATGTTAAATGGCCAATGGAAGGGGGTCTGGTGTTGCGGACATACCCTGCTCAGAGTGGTGTTAATGTCTCTCAGCACCCCTGTTAGGAAAGCCATGTTGGCATTGAGGACCTCCCACTGTTGCATGACTTCCTGGTGGTTGTTCCTCCGCAGCTGCTTGATGTCCTCCATCATGGCAAGTATCTGGCCCATCACACCTTGGGACTGTTGGTAAGCTCCCAAGACTTGGGAGATGGTGTTCTGGCCAGTTGTATCCGTAGCAGTCTCAAGCCGCTTGCCCATAGCATCCCTCCCACACACCATACCCCCACGGGCCTGCACCCTTAGAACAGTTTGCCCACTGCCACTGATGCCAGGTCCTTAATTGTCAGGGTTTTCTAGTTGTGACTCCAGTACCTGTACTGAGGAGCATATGTTGGTTGTATCTGCCCTTGGGACACAGGCTTGGGGGTGAATGGTTACTTGCCATGCAGATGCAACAGGGCTGTGAGGAGTCGATGTAGGCAGAGTGAAGCTGACAATTGTAGACTGACCAAGTATCCCATATAAACCAGAGTCATCCTCATTGTCCACACATCTAGGAGTACTCTCCTCACTGAGGGCTTTTTCCAGGGGGGAAGTGTCTGTCTCAGATGTCCTCTCCATGGTACCAATGGCATGTAGATGTGTTGAAGAAGTGGAACAGACAGTTACAGATCTTAATGCAACATGTGCTTACAAACTTTGACAGGTAGATATTCATTGAGTCATGTACAGATAAGCTTAGCCTGATTCCCTAATATGACAGTGACAACTGCTTTCAATTCTGGGGAACAGCTATATGGGACACTGGGAAATCCTAACTTATACACCTTGCTACAGAATGTTGGACTATCTTGGCAGTTGTATGTCTGTTCATAGACTTATCTTGTCGTCTGTGTGGCTGTCTATTTTTCATTTTACCTCCCAAATAGAAGTAGTTCAGGATTGGGTCACCTGACAGCTGCAAATTTTAAAGTGGCTACTGACCTGTCCCTCAATTTAGGAGTAACCATTCCACCTGGCCATATGTTTGAGGTTACACCAAGTACAACACTCTGCATATATGTGTGTTGCCCCCAGGTAAGTATACTTCAAAGGTGATGGGAGGTAGTAGGGCCAGTTTAGTTGAGGACACAGCTGTAGCTGTGTGTTGGTTGTATTGTACTGCCAGATGCTCATAGTATTTCTGTTATTGCCATAGACTGTACGGTTGTGGAGCATTCACGTGGGTTTAGTTGATCGTTTAGTTGACATGCAAGGCAATTGTCATTATGGTGCACTGTTCTGGTTTTTCTTAATGGTGGTACAGTGCCTGCTGGGAGTTGTAGTGCCATCATTCCCTGTATTACCCACGCAAAATATATCCACTGTGGCCCCAGGTGAGTTTAATTGACATGTGGGACGACAGACAGGGGTATTTGGACAGTTGAACACAGGGATGGTGAGTGGATTGGCTGTTAAAATATCAAAAAGTGATCTGTGAGCATGAAAGACAAAGCTTTTGGGTGCCTATTTTGTAGTTGTGACTTACCTGACTCCACTCCTCCAGGTCTTCCTGTCAAGCCCTCAGGATGCAGGATGCCCACGACCTTCTCCTCCCATGATGAGTAAGTTGGGGAAGGAGGTGGGAGCCCACCGCCAGTCTTGATGACCGCCAGTTGGTGCCTGGTGGCCATGAACGGTCCTTCCCCTGAGGTCATTCCACCTCTTCCTGATGGCCTCCATTGTGTGAGGATAGCTGCCTTCAGAATACACCCTGTAGACTATTGTTTGTCACATTTCCATTTTCCTGGCGATAGAAGTTTGCTGGACTTGGACTCCAAATAGATGTGGCTCTATTCTGATGATTTCGTCCACCATGACCCTCAATTCTTCTTCAGTGAAACAGAAGTGTTTTTGTAGGGACATTGTAGTGGAGGACGACACGTAAAGGTAAAGAAAATGGATGATGAGGTGTGATTACTGTGTTGTTAGTGGATGACCGTTGGTGTCTGATGTGTAGGGCACTAATTTGTGTGTTGTGTATGTTGTGTATGTGTGGGGATGAGAGGTATTTGGAAAGTGGAGATGTGCCTAATCTATGGTTTTCAATTTATAATTCTGACCTCTATCCTGCTGCCTAAGGCGTAATGGTTGCAAAGAATTGTGGTGTGTGAAGGTCTGTCTTTTATAGTGCAGTTTGTAGGTGTGTCGTGTGTGTGGATGTTTTTCAGCTGTGTGGAACTATCCAAAGTGGTGTTGTGTATTACTGTGGTGACCGCTGACCGTGTGTTCCTCACTGCCATTGGTTTTCCACCATGGAAGAACCGCTATTGTGATTTGTGGGTCGTAATAGGTTTGATGGATTTTTGACGGGCTATCAGTGCTGTTGGTGGAAACGCCTCTTTCCCGCTCCCCAGAGTTCTGGCTGTATTGGAATTTTGGCTGGCTTTTGGATATCCTGGCTGTGTAACTTGTAATACAGCGGTCTGTATGACTGCCAACATGGCGGTCTTTTGAGGGCCGCCACCACGGCAGTCTTGCAATCGGTTGTAATGAGGCCCTTTTTGTTTCTAGAATTTATTTTACAAACACAAATAAACTGGAACAGGAGGAAAACAAATAACAATGTGGAAAACCACAAAAAGGGTTAATCATGGTGAATGAAACTATTATTTTAGAGGCAAAATACAACTGGCATCTAAAAGGTAAATGTGTCCATAATATAGTCCACAAAGTGAATGGTAGTCACACACTGGAGGAAATTAGGTTCATCGTCTTTTGCTGGTGGAGGTCTCACCATCCTCTCCTGGTGCTCCAGATGACTGTCCCCTCCTGACCGGGGCCTCAGGGGTCCACAGTTGCAGGAACTGAGTTTGTTGTAGGTGTTTCTGCTTGTGGCAGGTCCTCCCTTTCTGTGGCTGAGGCAGGTGTAGTGGGCCCAGATGTTGTAAGGCCACAGAAAGGGAATGATGGTTCTGGCAAAGCACAGCACATTTGGTGGTAGATGTCAAACAGCACCCCAGTCAGGGAGCTCAAATTTGAATTTAGAGTCTGCATACCTGCATTGTACTCCCTCTGCTACTGATTTATTTCCCAGAGCTTTGTAAGGACCTGGCCCATCCTGTCTTGGAATTGATGTAGGGATCCCAAGACAATGTGGTCTGGGTGACAGTTATCTAACTGGCCTCACTTTGCTGGCCCACAGATTCCCTCCTACATATCAATCAATCAATCAATAAATCACAATATTTGTAAAGTGCACTACGTACCCGTTAGGGTTTCAAGGCGCTGAAGCGAGGGGGGGGTGCTGCTATTGGTCGAAGAGCCAGGTTTTAAGAAGTCTCCTGAAGGCGAGCAGGTCCTGGGTCTGCCACAGGGAGGTCGGGAGGGTGTTCCAGTTCTTGGCGGCAAGGTAGGAGAAGGATCTGCCCCCGGAGGTCTTGCGCTGGATGCAGGGAATGATGGCGAGGGCGAGGTTGGTGGAGCGGAGTTGGCGGGAGGGGACGTAGAAGTTGAGTCTGTTGTTCAGGTAGGCAGGTCCAGCGTTGTGGAGTGCCTTGTGAGCATGGGTGAGGAGCTTGAAGGTGATCCTCTTGTCTACGGGGAGCCAGTGGAGGTCCTTCAGGTGGTGGGAGATGTGGCATCGGCGGGGTACGTCGAGGACCAGTCGGGCGGCGTTGTTTTGGATGCGTTGGAGGCGTCGTATGTCTTTTGCTGGGATGCCTGTGTAGAGTGCGTTGCCGTAGTCTAGTCTACTGCTGACGAGGGCCTGGGTTACAGTTTTTCTGGTTTCCGTCAGGATGCATTTGTAGATTCTACGGATCATGCCGAGGGTGTTGTAGCAGGAGGAGGAAACTGCGTTGATCTGCTTGGACATGGTGAGAGCAGAGTCGAGGACGAAACCCAGGTTGCGTGCGTGGTTGGCTGGCATTGACGGTGGTCCCAGCGCGGTGGACCACCAGGAGTCGTCCCAGGCTGAGGGGGTGTGTCCGAGGATGAGGACCTCCGTCTTGTCGGAGTTCAACTTCAGGCGGCTCTTTCTCATCCACTCGGCGATGGACTTCATTCCCTCATGGAGGTTGGCTTTGCCGGTGTGTGGGTCTTTGGTGAGGGAGAGGATGAGCTGTGTGTCGTCGGCATAGGAGAGAATGTTGAGGTTGTGCTGACGGGCCAGTTGTGCGAGGGGGGCCATGTAGATGTTGAACAGCGTCGGGCTTAGTGAGGAGCCTTGGGGTACGCCGCAGATGATGTTGGTGGCTTCGGAGCGGAAGGGTGGGAGTCGGACTCTCTAGGTTCTGCTGGAGAGGAATGAGGAGATCCAGTTGAGGGCTTTTTCTTGTACTCCAGCTTCGTGGAGGCGTGTTAATAGGGTGCGGTGGCAAACTGTGTCGAAGGCTGCGGATAGGTCCAGGAGGATGAGGGCTGATGTTTCGCCGTTGTCCATTTGCTGTCTGATGTCATCTGTGGTGGCGAGGAGAGCAGTCTCGGTGCTGTGGTTGCGTCTGAAACCGGACTGGGAGGGGTCCAGGATGGAGTTGTCCTCGAGGTGGTGGGTGAGCTGAGCGTTGACGATCTTCTCTGTGACCTTCGCCGGGAAGGGGAGTAGGGAGATCGGACAGAAGTTTTTGAGGTCATTGGGGTCTGCCTTGGGTTTCTTGAGGAGGGCGTGAATTTCGGCGTGCTTCCAGCTTTCCGGGAAAGTTGCTGTTTCGAAGGATAAGTTGATGACCTTTCGAAGTTGAGGGGCGATGGTAGAGTCGGCTTTGTTGTAAATGTGGTGGGGGCATGGGTCAGAAGGGGATCCTGAGTGGATGGAGTTCATGATCTTGCGAGTTTCAGAGTCGTCTATGTGGGTCCAGGCGGTCAGGCGGTTGGTGCAGGTGGAGCTGTCGGGAGTGGGGTCTGGCGGAGGCGTGGTGTTGAGGCTGTTGTGGATGTCGGCGATCTTTTGATAGAAGAAGGTGGACAGGGCGTCGCAGAGTTCTTGGGATGGTGGGATGTTGTTGACGTTGGCGCTGGGGTTGGAGAGCTCTATCACGATGCAGAAGAGTTCTTTGCTGGTGTGTGCGATGTTGTTCAGGCGTTCTGTGAAGTGGGAACGTTTGGCGAGTCTGATTAACTGGTGGTGCTTTCGGGTGGCCTCCTTGTGGGCTGCAAGGCTGTCGGGTGTGTGTTTGAGGAGCCATTTCTTCTTTAGTTTCTGGCAGGAGCGTTTGGAGGTGAGGAGTTCATCAGTGAACCAGGCGGCTTTTTTTCTTTCTTGGTTGTCGGTGGATCTCTTGAGTGGTGCGAGGTTGTTGGCGCAGTCGTTGATCCACTGATGTAGGTTGAGGGCGGCGGCGTCTGGGTTGGTGGAGTCGGTGGGTGGGTTCTGGGCGAGGGTGCTGGTCAGCTGGTCTTTGGTGACTTTGCTCCAGCGGCGGTGTGGTGGTGGTTGGGTGCAGTGGTGTTCAATGTGCTTTTTGAATGTGAAGTGGATGCAGTGGTGGTCGGTCCAGTGGAGTTCGGTGGTGTGGTTAAAGGTGACGTGGTTGCTTGCGGAGAAGATCGGATCAAGCGTGTGGCCGGCGATGTGGGTGGGGGTGTTGACCACTTTTCTGAGGCCGAGGTTGGAGAGGTTGTTGATCAGAGATGTGGTGTTGGCGTCGTTGTTGTTCTCCAGGTGGAAATTGAGGTCTCCAAGGAGGATGTAGTCTGTAGAGGTGAGCGCGTGGGTGCTCGTGATGTTGGCGATGGAGTCGCTGAAGGGTGCTCATGGTCCAGGGGGTCGGTAGATGAGCGTTCCCCTGAGAGTGGTGTTGGTGTCAGTGTGGATCCGGAAGTGAAGGTGTTCAGCGGTCTTGATGGTGTTGTCCGTGTGGGTGTGGATTTTGAGGGTGGATTTGTGGACGATGGCTATTCCTCCTCCGATTCCGTTGGGTTGATCCCTCCTGGTGATCTTGTAGCCGTCCGGGATGGCTAAGGCGATGTCAGGTGCTGAGGAGTCATTCCACCAAGTTTCAGTCAGGAAGGCTACGTCAGGGGCGGTGGTGTCGAGCAGGTCCCAGAGCTCGATGGCATGCTTGCGTGCGGAGCGTGTGTTGAGGAGTATGCAGTGGAGGTGGTTTGTTGCGGTTGTTGCGGGTTTCCTTGTTCTGTCGCAAGTGAAGTTGCAGGCGTGGCAATAGAATGGTCCCTTGGTGTTCTTTGGAGATGACTGGAAGCATGTTGTGGAGCGGTCGGGGTTGAGGGCGATGAGCTGGTTGGCCGAGTAGCGGCGTCTGGTGGTGCAGGGGTTGTGCGGACCAGGGGGGGTGGCGCTGGGCGTGGGCCAGGTGCGGACGGGCGCAGACGGGCTTGCCGGACGCGCAGCGCCAGCCATTAAGAAGGGAGGGGGAGGGAGGAGCAGCTGGGAGGCGGGAGGGAGCGGCGAATGGGGGTGTGAGGGGGCGGGGCCGCAGGGAGCCAGCGGCAGGGGAAAGCAGCAAGGGGGATCGCCCAAGGGGCGAAAAAGCGGTTAGAAGGGCACAAATGGAAGCAAAAACAAAAATGGAGCAAAAGGCACAAAAAGCAAGGCACAGAATACAGTCACAAATACGGCGAAAACGGCACAATGCACACGAGTCTAGCGACGTAAAAGGGGCAAAAAAGGCAGATTAAAGCAAGGCACCGAATATAGTCACAAATACAGTGAAGTCGGCACAAAGCATACGAGTTCAGCGACGCAAATGGGGCAGAAAGGCAGATTTAAGGCAAGGTACAGAATATAGTCACAAATACAGTGAAAACGGCACAAAGCTTACCAGAAGCCCACTAGACGGGCCTCGAACACGCTAGCAGCAGTTGGCGGGGGTCAGGGGCACAGACACAGCAAGGTGGTGCTGCGGACGTGGGGGAGCGAGCTCTTGACTGAATGGACCCTACCTCCATTACCATGTACCCTTGAGCCAGTATACCCCATCCCTCTGGGTCCTGGCTGAATTTGTGGTGGTGGTAGTATTCGCTCAACAGCAGAAAGTGCTGGGGCACAAGCTTGGGCTGATGTTCCTTTGGACACAGGAGTTGGAAGTGTCCATTGGCTAAGGTGTTACAATGTGTGGGATAGGAGGTATAGGTGTGGGCTGAGTGGCAATCACTGGAGCTGTCTGCTCAGACAGACCAGATGGACCAGGCTGCTCCACATCTTCTGGACTTGCAGGAGTGAAGTCCTCACTGAAGGCTTGATCCTGTTCTGGATTGGAGGTACCCTCAGTGACAGATGGCTGGCCATATATTCCCTGTGTAGGACCTAATATGGATTACAAAAAAGCAAATTGTATAAGTCTGGATAATACATCAAATTTGTTTTGAGCTTCACATGAAGAAAAGTAAAATTAATAAATTGTTATTTATAGTATGTTTATACTTTTCAGTGTTTTTTGGTTATTGCCCGTACATTATAACTTCCTCACATGCATCCTTCAAACAAAAGCATGTGAAGAGATGTCCTGAAAAGAAAAAAGATTACTTAAGAAGTGTACATAAATAACACCATGTAGACAAGCCAGCTCAGTATAGAGGATAAATGAGAAGTTAACCATTTCAAGGCCTAACAGGCTAAAATAACTGCATACTATTATACAACTTAGTAGGTTTAATGGCATTTGCCATCATATGAACTTTGCTAAGTAAAGTTATTATCATTGTTACTTATATTCTGCATACAGCATGATATGATATAAAATATTTAAGCCAACATACTTTGAGTTGTGAAACCAATTACACCACTTTAATGAAAGAAAAAATGGACAAAATGCAAAATTACATGAAATAATCCACTTTTTATTCATTACGTAAAATGTGAATTGAGAAATACCTGAAATGTCAACATTTGTGTAGATATGGAAAAAAGAGAGAACAATCAACAACACATTGAAAACATATTTTCCATGTACGAAAACAAGGCATCATGGTAGCTGCAGTCCTTTCAATTTGACATTGCCAATACTTGGAAAATTGTCATTTGAACATTCCTAGTAAAGTATATGCAGTGAAGATGTGCACACATTCAAAAAAATAATGATAGATGTGAAATTTGTTAAATGGTGTAAAAATACTTACAAGCACTATACCTTCTTCATATAAAGGATGGGGTTTTGATTCAGATATTTTAACTACAACGTACATATAAACATACAAACATACAAACAATCAAATACAAGAAATGATAAACAAAGAACAACACACATATTGACCACACATATTGCCCTGTAGTAAAAGGAGTGTAGGCCACATAATGTTACTAATTTAATGATCAAAATAGATTTGTGAATTTTCAAATTGTGCTTATGTGTTTTACAAAGGTGGAAAACACATTATGTGAACCTTTCTTAAGAGCAAAAGCTACATTATGTTAAGTGAGACATGCATAAGTCTAACATACCAATTTCCATTCCACCAGGGATTCCTGTCAAGCCTTCAGGACAAAGGATCTGCCCAGGGTAAATGTTATAAGGGGGAGCTGGGAGAACCATCACTAGTCCTCTGGGCCTCAATGTGACACTTGAAGGTCAGGGAATACACTCTCCCCCGCAGGTAATTTCCATTGCTTCCTAATTTCCACCTGTGTATGCTACAGCAGTCACTCTGTCAACTATTCTGTTCTGAGATATGGTTAGATTTTGTAGTTGTGCTACAAACAATTGTGGCTCTACTCTATCAATCAACCAATCAATACATTTTTATAAAATTCGGCTACTCATCCGTGAGGGTCTCAAGGTGCGGGGGGAGGGGAGGGGCCTCATCTGAAGAGCCATGTCTTGAGGTTCTTCTGAAGATGGTGAGCAACGGGTTTTGTCTGATGTGAAGGGGGAGGTTGTTCCAGATCTTTGCTGCAATGTAGGTCAAGGATCGTCCTCCAGTGGTGGTTTTGGGATGTGAGGAATGGTGGCCAGGGTGATGATTCCTATGTTGTGGGCATGCTCAGTCAGTACAGGTGGGGCGCTGAGTGATGTGGGCCACCACGAGTCGTCCCAAGCTGAGGTGGCGTTTCTGAAGATGATGAGCTCAGTCTTGTCAGAGTTGAGCTTGAGGCAGCTCTCTCTCATCCAGGTGGTGACAGCTTCCATTTCTGAGGTCTGGAAGTTTCTTTTGGCTGTATCCGGGTCTTCAGTGAGGGAAATGATGAGTGTGTGTCATCAGCATATGACATGATTTTCATACCGTGGCTTCTGACAATGGCAGCTAAAGGGGCAATGTATACGTTGAACAGTGTGGGACTCAGTGAGGATCCTTGGGGGACACCGCTGTTGACTCTTGTGCATCTGGACGTGTAGGGCAGGAGTCTGACCCTCTCCATCCTGCCGGAGATGACTGAGTGGATCCATTCAAGGGCCCTTCCGTGGATTCCAATGTCGTGGAGTCAGGTGCACAGGGTCGACGAGTATGAGCGCTGCAGTGTGGCCATGGTCTATGAGTAATTGGATGTCTTCGGTGGCTGCCAGGAGGGCTGTCTCCGTTTTGTGGTTGATTTCATCCACCCTAATTGACAATCCTCCCTCTTTAAAACATGGATTTCTCCTCCCTGCCATTATAAGTAACTAAAAATAAATGAAATTGTGCACCACAAGTTAATGAAAAAATTTAAAAAATGAAAAAATGAAAAATGTCCAGAGGGAGTAAAAATATTAAATAACGTGACTTCTCAGTGGCAAATTCAGCATCAAAATTGTGTTCTGCAGTGGAATGGCAAAGGATCATGGTCTACAATGGAGTTTGTTTTGCAGTGTGGTATACAGGAGTACACAATTGACCAATATACTTCAGGTGTGTGTTGCTGGCATTCATTCCATAGCCATAGCCACAGTACAATGTTGAGCAGGTCCCACAATAGACTCCCTCCATCAGGAATCAACCACCAGAACAACACCAGCAAAACTGTTTAGTTTAGAGGGAGTCTGTATGGACCAGAAAAAGGTGGATACCATCCTTAATTGGACAGATCCTACCAACGTAAAACAGTACTAAAGATTCCTGGAATTCACTAGTTTTTACTGGCATTTCATAGACAACTTTTCAAGTACAATAACTCTCATTACCCTCTTAACGTGAAACAAACTAAACTTGAATTAAGATTCTGAAGCAGAGCTTGCCTTTTAAAGAATAAATGAAAAATTCACCTCAGCCCCGTGCTAGCTAGTCCAGGCTTCAACAGTCCTTATATAATGGAGGCAGATGCTTCCCAGACCACTACAGGGAGACTTTTGTCAGAATGGAATAAATCCACTAGCCAAATGCATCCCATAACATTCTACTCATGAAAGTTACTCCATGTAGAAATGAACTATTCACTGCAGATTTTGAACTCCTAGCAGTTAAGGCAGTTTATGAAGAATTGTGCCAGTACTTGTAAAATTAAGGGGCATATTTATACTTGTTTTGCGCCAAATTTGTGACATTTTCTTTTACACAAATTCGGTGCAAAACTGACTCCATATTTATACTTTGTCGCTAGACACTTACGGAGTTAAAGTCATTTTTTGGACGTGGAAACCTACTTTGCGTCAATGAGATGCAAAGTAGGTGTTCCCGTGCAAAAAATTACTCTATGGCCTTAACGCCATATTTATCCCCCCATGCTAAAATCATGCACGGGAGGGAGGTGGGTCAAAAAATGGTGCAAAGCTTGCTTTGCACTATTTTCTAACGCTTGGTCCATGGCAGGCGTTAGGGGACCTGTGGGCCTATTTCCTGGTCCCCTGTTCTGGCCATTGGGGTAGTGGGCATGACTCCTGTCTTTTCTAAGACAGGAGTCATGTGGTATGGATGGTTTTGCATCAGAAAGTGACTCTAGGCAGGTTAGAGTCATTTTTTCTTTACTCTAACCTGCCTAAAGTCATTTATTTTTATTCTTGCCTACCCTTTACACCGGCTTACACCAATCCATAAATATGGTGCCCGGCTGGTGCAACAAAATGGTGCAACCAGTGCTAAACCTTTTGGTGCAAAACTGCGTTAGTGCTGTTTTTCACCAAAAAGTATAAATCAGGGCCTAAATAGCCTGTTACATTATACACAGACAACATGAATTTGCAGATTCTCCACTTAGCTCACACATGGACAGAGTGGCAGCTAAGATGAACATTGTTTTTCAGTAACTATGATCTCATTATAACCCATGGCCAGAAAAAGAGAATGCTAAGCAGATGCTCTCTCTTCTGCATAGGAAAGCCAATCTCAGTGACGATACAAGAAGATCCTAGACCAATAATTGCAACAGAATGTTTTCAAGGAATCGTGGAAACCTCAAAATTCCTGGGCAACCTATAAAAGAACGTTTGGTGCCAAGTAAAAACTACTAAATTCTGAATTGACATACCAAGGTGGACTTTTTGTGCTAATTACTTACACCTACCTGATAAATATTGTAAAATACAAGCTTTACAGTTGTGTCATGATGGCCATATATTCATTCATTTGAATTCTTAAAGAACTCTAAGTTTGTTAGAAAGTTACTTCTGGTGGCCACCCATGTCTAAGGATATACATGACAACATGGAAACATGTGCAGTATGCACTCAATTAGAACCACCCATGTCAAACCAATGATACTATACCCAATTCCAATCACACTCAAATCTTGGTATGCTGTTTCAAAGGATTTTGTGTTTGAATTGCCCACAATTAAATCTAGATACACTACCATCTTAAATTAAGTAGATCAAGGATTGTGCACTTAAATCCTTTCAGCCCTTCGCTGCCAGACCTTTTCCCCTCCTGTGCCAAGCCTTTTTTTGGCTATTTGGGGCATTTTGCACTTAGGCCATCATAACTTTTTGTCCACATAAGCTATCCTCGCCAAATTTGCGTCCTTTGTTTCCAACTTCCTAGGGATTCTAAGGGTACCCAGAGTTTGTGGGTTCCACTGGAGGAGACCAAGAAATAAGCCAAAATACAGCCAAAATGTTATTTTTTTTTAAAAACAAATGGGAAAAAAGGGCTGCAGAAGAAGGCTTCTGTTTTATTCCCTGAAATTAGCATAAAAAAAGGCTTTGTGGTGCTAAAATCACCATCTTCCCAGATTTCAGGAACAGGAAGACTTAAATAATGAAACCAAATTTTTCAACACAATTTTTGCATTTCACGGGGACATACCCCATTTTTACTATTTTTTGTGCTTTCAGCCTCCTTCCAGTTAGTGACAGAAATGGGTGTGAAACCAATGCTGGATCCCAGAAAGCTAAACATTTTTGAAAAATAAACAAAATTCTGAATTCAACAAGGGTAATTTGTGTAGATCCTACAAGGTTTTCCTACAGAAAATAACAGCTGAAACCAAAAAATATTGAAATTGAGGTAAAAAACAGCCATTTGTCTCCACTTTTTCCTGCAATGTCATATTTTTGAAGCAATATACCGTTACATCTTCTGGACTCTTCTAGTTTCAGAGATATATAGGGTTTGTAGGTCATAAAGAACCCTAGCTACCCAAAGTCAATATAGGAGCTGCACCTTGCAATGGGTTTTCATTCTATAAAGATTGAATAATAGGTATCAAGAAAACCTTTGTGTTTACAAATTGGGCACAAGATAAGGTGTTAAGACGCAGTGGTTATTTGCA
Organism: Pleurodeles waltl; assembly: GCF_031143425.1. NCBI lineage: Eukaryota > Metazoa > Chordata > Amphibia > Caudata > Salamandridae > Pleurodeles > Pleurodeles waltl. The sequence continues at coordinate 74,247,535 of NC_090439.1, forward strand.
CATCTCTGAATTTCGGGGTGTGCATACTAGCATGTGAATTACAGGGCATTTCTCAAATAGTCTTTTACAAACTGTCTTACATTTCAAAGGAAAAAACTTAGAGAAAGAAAAGGGGCAATAACACTTGTTATGCTATTCGGTATTCCTCCAAGTCTCCCGATACAAATGGTACCCCCTTGCGTGGGTAGGCCTAAAGTCTGCGACAGGAAAAGCAACATGGACATATCACATTTTCCCAAAGATATCTGACGTGTTTTTTGGAAAGTGCCTAGTTGTGGATTTTGGCCTCTAGCTCGGCCGGCACCTAGGGAACCCTAGAAAACCTGTGCTTTTTTGAAAACTAGACACCTAGGGAAATCCAAGAAGGGGTTACCCAGAATCCTTTGCAAACCTCAAAATTTGGCCAATAAAATACTTTTTCCTCAAATTTCGGTGACAGAAAATTCTGGACTTTAAGAGGAGACACAAATTTCCTTCCACCCAGTGTTCCCCCAAGTCTCCAGATGAAAATGGTACCTCACTTGTTTGGGTGGGACTAGGGCCCGCGAAAAGAAATGCCCCAAAACACTAGTGGCTAGTTCGTTTACATATAAAAAATGTGTCAATTACTGTATTTGACAGTGCTGCACTGTGTTTAAATACAAAAGTGGTAGTTTATTTTATTCTTCCGTTGATGGAATTGTAGAAAAAAAAAAGTATAATTAATACATTTGAAATGTATTATTTGAATATTATTTTTAGAAAACATCAGCCATGTAAAAATGGCTCATCTAAGTTACAACATCACTAAAAATGATGTGTACTTCTTTGTTCTTTGCCACAAAAACATATGGAATTTAACAAAGGCATGAGTTGTGTGTTAATTTTCATAGTATTGTTTGCCCATTTAAAGTGATTATTCCTTTTTGTCTATAATGCAGACATATGAACCCAGAGAGAGGTAGAAGACGACAGCTTCAGTTCCTTAGACCATGTCCAGAGTTTGCCACCGTAAACGAAAGGGATACTATAAAAAAAAGTAGGTTGAATACGCAGACTATTCTTGATTTATGTCATCAGCTGAAGTCAGATCTTCTGCCTCATAATAGGAATCTGTTTGACTTTTTTGCTTAGGCAGGGTCATCCCCAATCTTTTTGCCTCCTGCTTCCTATTTTTTCTGATCTGCTGCTGTTGGCTTTTGATCTCTAAACACTTTACCACTGCTAACCAGTGCTAAAGTGAATATGCTCTCTGTGTAAATTGTATGGTTGATTGGTTTATCCATGATTGGCATATTTGATTTACTAGTAAGTCCCTAGTAGAGTGCACTAGAGGTGCCAGGGCCTGTAAATCAAATTCTACTAGTGGTCCTGCAGCACTGGTTGTGCCACCCACATAAGTAGCTCTGTAATCATGTCTCAGACCTGCCATTGCAGTGTCTGTGTGTGCAGTTTTAACTGTAAATTCGACTTGGCAAGTGTACCCACTTGCCAGGCCTAAGCCTTCCCTCTTCTTACATTTCATCACCCCTAAGGTAGACCCTAGGTAGCCCCAATGGCAGGGTGCAGTGTATGGTTAAGGTTGGACATATAGTACTGTGTTTTATAAGTCCTGACAGTGAAACATTTTTCACTGTTGCAAGGCCTGTTCCTGTCATAGGTTAACATGGGGGCTACCTTTAAAGCTGATTAAAGTGTAGATTTCCTGTGGGAGCGGATGGACATGTGGAGTTTGGTGTCTCTGAGCTCACAATTTAAAAATACATCTTTTAGTAAAGTTGATTTTAAGATTGTGTGTTTGAAAATGTCACTTTTAGAAAGTGGGCATTTTCTTGCTTATACCATTTCTGTGACTCTGCCTGTTTGTGGATTCCCCGTCTGGGTCAGTTTGATAGTTGGGCTGGTTGCACCTCACACTAGACAGTGACACAAAGGGAGCTGGGGTGTAGTCTGCATTCTCTAATGAGCCATCTGTGCTAGGAGGGAGGGGAGGAGTGGTCACTCACACCTGAAAGGGCTGTGCCTGCCCTCACAAAATGCAGTCTCCAACCCCCTGGTGAGTGTCTGGGGCCTGGCCTGGGCAAGGCAGGATTTCAGATTCAAAAGAGACTTTACTTTGAAGTAGGCCTACTTCAAAGGAGAAATTGGGTATAAGAAAGGCACCCAAAACCACAGACTTCAGAAGCTCTTCTGGAAACAAGAGGAACCTCTGCCTGGAAAAGAGCTGAAGAGCTGAGGAAGAAGAGCTGCCCTGCCTGTGACTGTGCTTTGTGGAGCTATCCTGCAGTTGCTGCTTCAGCCAGAGTAAGAGGGCAAAGGCTCGACTTTGTGTGCCTTCCATCTTGAGAAGAAACCTCCAAGGGCTTGATTTAGTGCTTGCCTCCTGTTGTTTGAAGTCTTAGGGACAGCAAAGACTTCTCTCTGCCAGCACCAGGAGTCTCATCGCAAGACTGCTACTCTGCCCTGTGGTGCCCATCCAGTTCCTGGGACCCTGAAAGGAGAAGACAAGGAAATCCATGCACAGAGTGCAATGCGGGGAAAAGATCGACGTGACTCCGATCTGCAGCTGAAGAAACGACGCCTGCAGGAAACGCGACCGAAGAATCGATTCACGGAGCAGAAGAAACGACATGCAGCATCGCTGACGGAGGCTGGGAGATCACAACCCGCGGTTAGAGTGTGTTTGAAATCATGGCAGTTCTCCATTTTGTGGGCACTGGATCCATCCAATACACTGTGGCAGTATCTGGAGGCATTTCACAACCAACTTTCAGTGCTGTGTTACAAGAAGTTATTTCTTCAATGATGAGACACATCAACAGCTTCATCCAGTTTCCATGAAATTAAAATTCTGCAAATGTGAAGGGAGATTGTTATGCTTTGGGTGGCATACTACATGTGGTTGGAGAAATTGGTGTCACACATATTGCCTTAGTGGCACCACATGCCAGGGAACAGGTCTACAGCAATTGGAAGAACTTTTATTCAATCAACTTGCAAGTTGCCTGCTTACTTGTTTTGTACAAATCAATCTCTAGCATGTGTTCCTGTTTCCCAGGGCCAACACATGATTTCTTTGTACTACAGAACAGCTTGCAAATGTCACAACTTGGAGCTGAGAGGGCCTAGCTTGTTGATAAGTACAATATGACAATATGAAAATTTGCTTAACTTTTTGTTTAAGAAAGTACAATAGGTTGAGCTATTTGTGCTCAATATATTTTTTTATTTCATACAGGAGACACAACTTATACTAATCAACCATGGTTGTTAGCACAGCTGAGAAATCCAACAACGCCAGGGGAGTTCTGCTTTAATGAGATCCATAGAAGAACAATGAGGCCAGTGTAGAGGGCTTTTGTGCTCCTAAAGGCCAGATGCCGCTAAATGGATAAAACTGGTGGAGATCTCCTCTACTCACACGAAAAGGTGTGCAAAATCACCAAGGCCTGCTGCATGTTGCACAACATAGCCCCACAAAGGAACATCCCATACATTGCAGATGATGGAGACCATGCTGAGCCACCTATTGAGGAAGTTAAAATGTCAAATGAAGATGATGGTGAAGAGGAAGGAATTGATGTGCATCAAGATGTAATTTACTACTTCTTCACATGAATCTAAGTATATCTTTACCTAACATTACATTCAATATCCAAAGAACTTGTAATCAGTAATGGGTAATTGAGAAAATTCCAGGGCAAAAATGTTGATTATATTTCTGACATGCTGACTACTGTGTTCATTTACATTGTTTATCTTTGATTGTTCTAAGTTCTATTTTGCCATGTCAGTTCATTAATTTTTCCAGTTATTCTATTTTAGGATACTTCACCATGTCATCCCCTCCCCACCCAGCGCCTTGAGACCCTCACGGGTGAGTAGTGCACTTTTAAAATTCCCAGATTGATTGATTGATTGATCTTTATTTGGACGTATCTAAGTTGTAACTTTTGCTATTATATGCTGCTGTTAGAAAGTATAAAGGGAACATGGGTTGATCCTGTGATAAACACACACACTTTGGATGTCCATATCTTGTAAAAAGATAACATGCACAGTGATTAAATGGAAGTTTATGAGACTGTATTAGACTTGTTTTCTGTTGAATGTTGCCACCAAAGCAATATGTGCTGACTATCTTGCTCTGACCATATGTGTAAATCGATTCACAGCATACTCATCTCCCTAGACATTTGCAAAACCGTCATTTTGTGTTAAGTATTTGAAGCTGTTGATGTGTCTCATTACTGCAGAAAGAAGGGTTTGTAGCATACCACCTAAAGTTAGGTTGTGACATGTCACCAGATACTGTCACAGTGCATTGGATGGATCCTGTGATCACAAACTTGTGCACTACCCTGAGTTCGACTATTGGTGTTATTGATGTGGGATTTTTATTGTGTAGCAGGAGGTCTAGCTCCAGGTGATTGCATGAATCAATAATAGTTTGCCTATTGAATCTGTTTTATATGATTATGTCCAATTCTTCTATGGTGTCAAGGTCTTGAACTGTAAAAAAATGACTCAGGCTGTTTTGCATGTGTTCTAATTTGTATTCCTATATTTGACAAACTATTCTTTCCTACTGTTCTATGAAATGTATACATTAAGATACATGGTGTTTGCTGTATGTTATCTTTTTGAACCTGGGAGAAACATTACCTCAATATAATTGTTTTGGGCTAAAAAATGTTTTGATTATTTGCATTTTAAAAAATAATCATGGAATTAGGAAATAAAAAATTGGAAATTACAAGAAATACAACTCCAGTCCTAGACTTGGGGCCTCATTACGACTTTGGCATTCCTATGACCGTCATGTTGGCGGTGGCGGCCCGGCCGCCAACAGGCTAACAGAGCACACTGCCAATTTATGACTATGGCTGCGATGCATTGTGAGAAAGTAGCCTCTTTCTAGCATGGTTACCCTCACTTTTGGCGTGTTTGTAAGTGTCCCAGTGTGCTTTTACTGCTAGCCAGGACCCCAGTGCTCATAGTGAAAACCCTATATGTCAGTGTGTTTTGCCTGTCTCACTGGGATCCTGCTAGCCAGGACCCCAGTTCTCAAAGTTTGTGAACTAATGTGTGTGTTGTCCGTAGTGCTTAACTGTGTCACTGAGGCTCTGCTAACCAGAACCTCAGTGCTTATGCTCTCTCTGCTTCCACATTTGTCACTATAGGCTAGTGACTTCATTTACCAATTCCAGTTGGCACACTTGACCCCCCTTACGCGTCCCTAGTTTAAGGTACCATTGGGGTTCCAGGAGATCCAAGGAGGTCAGACAAACCCTTTCACAGGACTGCCACTGCAGCCTGCGTGAAATAGTGCACACACTATGTCACAGCCATTTTCACTGCACTTAAGTAACTTATCAGTCACCTATATGTCTAACCTTCATTTACTGAAGGCTAATTGCAAAGTTGCTAAGTGTGAGGGCACCCTTGTACTAGCAAAGGTGCCCCCACGCGGTCCAAGGCCAAATCCCCAGACTTCATCAGCTATATGTAGCTTCACAATGTAACTCTGAATATGGCCATGTAAGGTGTCTAAGATCATGGAATTGTCCCCCCCATTCCAAATCTGGTATTGGGGAGCCAATTCCATGCATCTTGGGAGCTCCACCACGGACCCTCATTACTTCCAAACCAGCTCTCTGAGGCTTGCACTGCAGCTACAGCTGCTGCCTCCTCACAGATAGGATCTGCCCTCCTGGTGTCTGAGCAGCTCAGCCCAAGGAAGGGAGAACAAAGCATTTCCTTTGGGAGAAGGGTGTTACACCCTCCCCCTTTGGAAATAGGTGTTACAGGCTTGGGAGGGGTAGCCTCCCAGAGCCTCTGGAAATGCTTTGAAGGGCACAGATGGTGCCCTCCTTGCATAAGCCAGTCTACACCAGTTCAGGGAACCCCCTCTCAGGGCTATTTAGGGTATCTCCTGTGGGTTTCTCTTCAGATTCTGCTTGCAAATTTCCATCAGGAATCCTCTGCAACCACTGCTTCATCCTCTGACCTTGGATTGACTGCAGACAGCTCCAGGAACTACTGTAACTGCAACAAAGTATCCAGAAGGGATACTTTGACTCTGCAACTTCAGCTCCAGCCAGCAACTGCAACAGTTTCCACGGTGTGCACGGTCTGGGGACTCCCTGTCTTCACCCTGTACCAGAAGGACCGGAGAAATCTCCTGTGGAATGACGGAGTCACTTCTGTGCTCCAGCAGGCACCTTCTAAGATGACAACTGGTTTTCTTGGACTCCTCTCCTGGTGACGAGTGTGCTCCTTGGCACACAGGTGGTGGACCCCTTCGACACAGACTGTCCTAAGGTCATGCTGTTCAAATTTGGAGGAGGAAAGAGCTTGCCTTCCCCATTTGCAACAGTACCCCTGTGCACCGCATCATCTTCACCTCCAAAGGCCTCTGTGCACTATTTGCAAGAATCCTTCATGCACAGCCTGGCCCAGGTCACCAGCACTCTATCCTGTGACACTCAACTCGCAGAGTTGTTCTCCGGTGGTGTGGGACCTTCTTTTGTAGTGCTGAAACAACCGCAATTTGCACCTTCTTGGTTCTGGTGTCCTGGGACTTCAATTGGTGTTGCCTGGTCATCTGTGGGTTCCCTCCAGTGTTGGGAGCCCCCTCTGGCTCCTCAGTCCAAGTTGAGGCCCCCAAGTCCCTCTTGGGTCCAGGCAGCGCCATTTTGACGCAATTCGTGGCATTGCTTGAACCAAGGCTTGTTGGATGAATCCAGCGCTGCAACTCGCCTACGTCCAACATCTCTACATGGGACATCCTTTGCATCATGCAGTAACCTGCAGCCATCATCTGTGGTGCCCTTCTGCAGACTTCTTCTAACCGGAGAATAATCTTTTGCACCATCTTCTAGGTTGGCAGGAGCTCCTGTCCTTCCTGGAATCTTCTGCAACTTCTGGACTTGGTCTCCTCTCTTCACAGTCTTCAGGTCAGGAATCCATAATTTGTTGCTTGCAGTCTTGGTTTGTTCTTGCAATAACTCTAATCATGACTTGCAGTGTGTCCTCAGGAAACTTGCAGTACTTTATTCCTACTTTCCTGGGCTCTGGGGTGGGGTATTTTACTCACCTTTGTGGTTTTCTTACTCTGCCAGTGATTCTCAACACACTACACTTGTCTAGAGTTGAATTCATGATTCACATTCCACTTTCTTACTATATGGTTTGCGTTGCCCTTGGACCTATTTTTTCCTAGTGCATTCTATTGTATTTTCCATTGTTTGCACTATTTTATGACTAAAACTTACCTTATTTTGGTGTCTAGTGTATATATTGTGTATAATACTGACCTCCAGAGCATTGCCTATAAGATATTTTTGGCCTTGTGTCACTAAAATAAACTACCTTTATTTTTGATAACACTGAGTTTTGTCTTTTATTGTGTATAAGTACTGTGTAACCATACTGGTATTGCAGGAGCTTTGTATGTCTCCTAGTTCAGCCTAACCTGCTCTGCTACAGTTACCTCTATCTGCCTAAGCTGCTAGAACACTACTACCTTTCAATAATAAGGGATAACTGGACCTGGTATAAGATGTAAGTATCCAAGGTACCCACTACAAGCCAGGCCAGCCTCCTACATTCATACAGAAGACCATCAAAACACTGCCAGCACCACCAGGCAGGACAGACTGCCGCGGTCAAATGGAGGCACAAACAGTCTGGCAGAGACCATATTTCTGTCAGACTCATTACTAGGTTGCACACCGCCAACATAACCGCTGCTGTCGATCCACCAAGGAACAACAGTCAGAAACGAACAGTGTAAAAGGAGACATTCACCTCCAGGAAGGCACATACATCCAGAGCCGCCATTGAACCACAACCAGACGTCATCCCACTGCTCCTGCTCACCAAAGACAATAGAATCATCGCTGACGAGGACAACAACAACCATAGTTACACACACTCACCAGTTACATTTGTAAAGTGTCAAATTCTGTATAGTTACATATCATACCTTAGGGGTGGGTGTGAGAGGGCTGCACACACACGTAATAGTACAGTGACACACACACTCATATACTACATCAAAGACACCCACACATACACAGCATTCACACTGCAGCTAGCACACACACACCACATGTCAATAACACACAGTTATGCAGAACAACACAGCACAGTCCCAGGCTCACACATTTCCATGTAACATACCAACACGTAACAACACTACAACTTTACAAACACATGTCACACACTCACACATAACAATGACCAGGGATTCAACACAAATAAAACACAATGTACAACAATGTGTGGTGGAACACACACAATTATACCAACTTACAACCTAGCAACTGACACACACATCACACACACACACAACACATCAAACCCATTATGCCATGCACAATACACGCAGACTCAAACAGTCAAAACACACAAAGCAACACAGCACACCAATAAAAACATATCAACACAACACAATAGCATGACAACAACATATTTTGCTACATACACATAACCCATCACACAATACACAACCTATCCCTGGGTGACCAAAGCACTGCACACAACCTCACATACTTCTCTATCAATACACGAAGCACAAGCGGCACACACATAAATACAGGAACACTAGCAATGACAGCCAGGAACAACTCAAACCTAAGAAAGGAAATGCAGGACAAATATGTAACCAAAAGACCAACAACTGGTTGGCTTTAATGTGTTCAAACGTACAATAAATAGGAATGTCCAAGGCCATAGGCCAGCCCATAGTCTATATGAATAGCACCAAAGGCACATAATGGTGCCCCTACTTGACTCCTGACTACCATGTAACATTTTCAGGTAGGGCCATCAAGTGGGAAGGCACGCACCTCAGGGATTCTTGGCGGCATGGGGGAGGGTGGGGGTTTGGCTTGGACTTGGGAGGGGGCTTTAGGCTTTGGTTTGGGAATGGGGTTGGACCTTTTTAGGAGAGGTGCACTTCTTTGTGGCAGGGAGAAGGGCATGAGTACTAGGGGAGGCCTTGGAGGTGGAAGGGATGACCTTGGAGAAGGTCACAGATCATTTAGGGGTGTCACAGGGGAAGAGTAGGGAAAAAGTCAAGTTCACATAGGAAAACTTTCTTCGACACACGGGAATGGTCATCAGAAGGGGGTCTGGGTGTGGAAGGTGAGAGAGTGGTTATTTTACATGTGTGTGGATGTCTTGGGTGTGTGTTTGTGGGAGGTGTGCTTGTGGATGGTGGGTGTCTGTTGAGTGGGTGAGTGTGGGCGTTTATGTGTCTTGGGCTGAGGGGGGTGCAGGTGCTGAGCGATGCCATGGTTGGTGGGTGGCTGTCTGTTAGAGTGGTGACAGCAGGTATTGTGGATGTGCTGCATGTAGGCATGTCAGTGGTTGTAGTGTCTGTGGGTGTACTGACTGGGGTGGATGCCTGAGGGTCTGTTGGGGTGCTGTCTGTGGGTAGGATAGGTATGGTGACTGGATCACTGAGGCCCTCATTACAACATTGGTGGTAAAAGCCGCTTACCGCCGTGCAGAAGACCGTCAACACACCGCCGCGGCCGCGGAATTCCGCCACAGCTATTATGACCCACAGTTCGGAATCCGCCAAAATTCAGACACCCACACAAGTCCGCCACACCAAAGGTCAGTGATAAAGTGCCGAAAACAAAACCTCCACCGCCACGCCAACAGAAATACGCCCACACTATCACGACACACGAATCCACGCATCGGTCTTTCAACCGCGGTATTCGATTGGCGGTACACACCGCCGCGCTCAAAATACACACACATTTACAAAACACAGCCACATTGGACAATTCCAAACACACACACCTGATACACATAAACACACCACTCCCACACCCTCAATACAATATAAAACACACACCCACAAACCCCTACGACCAAAAATTCCGAAAGAAGGCCAGAGAGAGACAGCACCAGCAAGAACAACAGCATCCACAGGCACACAACACCATCACCCACAAAACTTCCATGCACCTCACACAACACACCACTAGATATCAGCACACTTATCACCACACACTCCACCCCACACATCACCTACACCACCCCATGGCACAGCAAAGACACCCCAGGTTCTCGGAAGAGGAGCTCAGGGTCATGGTGCAGGAAATCGTCCGGGTAGAGCCACAGCTATTCGGATCACAGGTGCAGCACACTTCCATAGCTACGAAGATGGAGCTATGGCAAAGAATCGTGGACATGGTAAACGCAGTGGGACAGCACCCAAGAAATCGGGAGGACATCAGGAAGAGGTGGAACGACCTACGGGGGAAGGTGCATTCCGTGGTCTCAAGACACCACCTGGCGGTTCAGTGGACTGGCGGCGGACCCCCACCTCCTTCCCCACAACTAACAACATGGGAGGAGCAGGTCTTGGCGATTCTGCATCCTGAGGTCCTCGCAGGAGTAGGTGGAGGAATGGACTCTGGTAAGTCAAATCTTAACTATTACATCCCCCACCCTACTTGCATGCCAGGACATACCCCCACCCTCATCCTCACCCCCATCACTCTAACTCCTCACAAATGTCCCTGCATCACAAACCACACATCCTAACACCAATCCCTGCATGCAACAACAAAGCATGCCCACTGCACATACCCATACAACCCCTAAACCATCATCACACAGGGTCCCACACAGGAATGCAAGTACTGGGGTACACGGTCACCCACCCATTGCACACCATGGCACACACAGATGTAATAACCATCCTTTCATACCCCTGCAGGACCCCTACCCAAAGTCACCGGACAGGAGGGTCCACAATTGTCCACACCACCAACAGAAGAGGCCCACAGTGATGACAGCAGCTCTGTCCAACTGGATCTATATGACCAGCCAGACCCATTGGGGACCTCGGGACAGTCGGTTCCCCTGAAACAGTCACAGGCCACTACAGACCTCCCCCCCTCTGGGAACATCAGCACAGCACCCAGCCAGCGGGCCCATACCTCCGTCCCCAGGACATGTTGATCAGCAGTGTGTACACCACTACAGGGAACCCAGGCTAACCCACCACCCCAACAACAACAGGGACCTGGGGGCAGTGACAATGGGCACACGGTCCAGGGAATGGAGGCCCAGGAACACAGGGGAACTGGGAGTGCTGCTGTGCAACAGGGGGCGGACAGGCACAGGGAACCCACTCTCCACGAGGCCCTCTCCTCCATCATGGGAGCCTACCACCACTCCCAGGAGACGATGGCAACGGTATTGGCCAAGTTTCAGGAGACACAGCGCCTGCAGTATATGGGCTTCAGGGAGGAACTCAGAACCATCAGCACCACCTTGGGCACCATCTTAGGGGTGCTGAAGGAATTCATGAACACCAGGAGGGACACTGTGACACTACAAGGGGCCCCTGACACTAGCATGGACGATGAACTGCCCACCACCTCCGCCGGCGCTAGTGGACAGGAGGCACCGCCACAGGACCACCACACCAGCACCCCACCCCTGCAGAGGGAGAACCATCCCGGAAATGGTCCCTGAAATCCAGGACAAAGACAGAGCACGATGCCAAGACCCCTGCCAAGAAATGAGACCACCCTGATTGTCATCCTACTGTCCCACTTTGTCACCCTGTCCATACTTAAACTGCCCCAGCTCCACTTCTTATGCCCATATGGGCAAATTACCTGTGAGACTAATAGACTGGACTCTGCCATGGACCTTCTTCCGGCATCACCCCTCACCATTTTACTACCCCCTCCAATATTGAGCACTTAAATAAAGACACTTAAACCACAAAACGATCTGGAGTCTGTCTGTGATTTCGAAATAGTGTATTAGCAATTACAGTGACAAAATGCTCTTACAATTGTAATGCTAACATACCTAAGTCACACAGCTCTAGTCCATGAGGAATCCAAGCAGATGTCACACAGTGGGACCCACATCTGTGAAATCGTAAGGGAAAGTGACAACTCAGTGCCAACACACTGGGTGAAAAGGACAGACAGTAGAGAGGTAGTAGAGTTAAAGTACATGTAGTGGGCAGGTCTGTACTATTACCTGTGTCTCACTAGAAATATTGCTGGATCACTGAGTCCCTGTTGTTCATGTCTTCTTCCTCTGATTCCTCGTCTTCACTGTCCACAGGCTCCACAGCTGCCACAACATCGCCTCCTGCAGAAAAGGCACCTGTCGTCGCAAAGCCAAGTTGTGAAGCATACAGCAGGCCCAGATGATCTGGCACACTTTCTTTGGTGAGTAGAATAGGGATCCACCTGTCATATGGAGGCACCTGAACCTGGCCTTCAGGAGGCCGAAGGTCCGCTCGATCACCCTCCTAGTTCACCCATGGGCCTCATTGTAGTGTTCCTCTGCCCTTGTCCTGAGATTCCTCACTGGGGTCAGTAGCCATGACAGGTTGAGGTAACCAGAGTCACCTGCAAATGGCGAGGACAACTGTTAGATGCGCACTAACCTGGAGGGATATCCCCAGACCCACACAACCATTCCCACTGTCTTGCTCCCAGGTGCTCACCTAATATCCACACACAGTGCCTCTGGAGTTGCCCCATCACATAAGGGATTCTGCTATTCCGCACGATGTAGGCGTCATGCACTGAGCCAGGGAACAAGGCATTCACATGGGAGATGTACTGGTCGGCCAAACATACCATCTGTACATTCATTGAATGATAACTCTTCCTGTTTCTGCACACCTGTTCACTCCTGTGGGGGGGACCAAAGCCACATGTGTCCCATCAATGGCACCTATGATGTTGGGGATATGTCCCAGGGCATAGAAATCACCTTTCTCTGTAGGCAAATCCTCCACCTGAGGGAAAACGATGTAGCTCTGCATGTGTTTCAGAAGGGCAAACAACACTCTGGACAACACGTTGGTAAACATAGGCTGGGACATACCTGATGCTATGGCCACTGTTGTTTGAAATGACCCACTTGCAAGGAAAAGGAGCACTGACAGCACCTGCACTTGAGGGGGGATTGCTCTGGGATGGCGGATAGCTGACATCAGGTCTGGCTCCAACTCGGTACACAGTTCCTGGATTGTGGCACGGTCAAGCCTGTATGTGATAATCACATGTCGCTCCTCCATTGTCGACAGGGCAACTAACGGTCGGTACACCGGAGGATGCCGCCATCTCCTCACATGTCCTAGCGGACGGTGCCTATGAAGGACAACAACGAGCACAGAGTCAAACAACTCAGAGATACGTACCCACAGTTTATACAGAACACCATTCATACACAAAAGGTGGCCTGTATGTGTGTTGAGTTTAGGCCTAGGTATGTGTGACGCAGTTGAAAATTAATCCATGTGGGCCCCTGAAATGGCGGCTGCCTGACCTCTAAAGTGGGACAACGGGATGTGAGGTAACTGGGTGGCGTTGTACACCGTCGCAGTAGGCGGTCAAAGACCGTGGCGCAATGCTGCATTGGTTAGCATTGGACCCTATGGGTCCCAGGAGCCAATGACGATGTACCCTGGCGGTGATGGTACGCACCGCCGCGGACATGACCGCCATTTTCTATCTGTTCAATCACTCTATACCTGATGTTCGACAGGAGAGGACCTGCACTGCAAGTGCTGCTATGACCTTGGTCTGGAAGAGACAATGGCTCGAGTGTCTGGGGAAAGAGCCCCTGCCTTTACATTGGAAGAGTTGGAGAAACTCATGGATGGGGTCCTCCCCCAGTACACGCTACTCTACGCTCCTCCAGACAAACAGGTAAGTACACTGGGAGCATGCTGTATGGGCTATGCCTGTGTGGAGTGGGGTGGATGAAAGATGGGGCGGTGGGATTGAGGCGTTCATGAAACAACGGTGAGTGCATGTACCACATGGCAAGGGTAGGGATGAAGGCCAATGACTGTGACGGTGCAGTTGGTAATAACTTTTCTTTTCCCCCTGTACAATTCATGTAGGTCAGCGCCCACCAGAAAAAGGATATTTGGCGTGCCATCGCCAAGTAAGTCTGGACCCTGGGGGTCCACCACAGACGGAGCACCCACTGCCGTAAGAGATGGGAGGACATTCGCCGCTGGAGCAAGAAGACGGTGGAGGCCCAGCTGGGGATGGCCTCCCAATGTGGGAGGGGTGCCCGTCGCACCATGACCCCCCTGATGTTCAGGATGCTGGCGGTGGCGTACCCGGAGTTGGATGGGCACTTGAGGGCATCACAGCACACTCTGATTCTGCTGATTTTGCGCGCAGTGGAGGTGTCTGGGTGGGGGAGGTGGGCTGTGGGGTTTCCTAGGCCAGGGTGAGTGTGCTAGTTAGGTCCCCTTGTTCTGGCAGACCCTGTGGCACCCGACCCCACCTGTGTACAGTGCCAAGTTCACCTAGTCAGGCTCCTGTCATCCATGTGTGCAGATGTCGGCCATAGCCTTGTAGGCCATGTCCCAGGGACTAAACAGTGGACCCCAACTGCGCGGTGTAGTGGAGGGGGCTTCGGTGTCTGTCGTGTCCGCCAACGGTAGCGGTAATGCATGCACTCAACATGTCTTTCTTCTGTCGTCGTCCCCCTTTTTGTGGTCTCCGTGTTCTTGTGTGCATTAGCATCATCAGGCGGAGGAGCAGTGGCACTGGAGCAGGAGTGAGCTGCATCCCACATGGCCCTGGAGGGCGAGACTACGGACTCGGAGTTCACCAGTGGGATGGAGGGCGAGGGGAGCTCCACGGTGGTGACAGGAGCTGACACCAGTGACATGGACTCGTCCTCTGATGGGAGCTCCTTTGTGGTGGCGGCAACATCTGTGCCCCCGCATCTACAGGTACAGCCGCCACCCCCCCACCAGTACTGCCCTCCCAGCAGCCCCTCAGCCTTTGCCCCGTGCCCACTCACCCAGGAGGGTGGGCATCACCTTTGCCCCAGGCACCTCGGGCCCTGCCCCAGTCACCCCTGCAGCCCTCAGTGAGGACACCATTGACCTCCTGAGGTCCCTCACTGTTGGGCAGTCTACCATTTTGAATGCCATCCAGGGTGTAGAAAGGCAGTTGCAACAAACAAATGCATTCGTGGAGGGCATTCATTCTGGTCAGGTGGCCCTTCAGCGAGCTTTTCAGACTCTGGCCGCAGCACTGATGGCAGCCATTGTCCCTGTCTCTAGCCTCCCCCTCCAACTTCCTCCACCCAGACCCAATCCCCTCTACCTCAGCCTATCCCAAGCACACCATCAGACCAGCATGCACACACCTCAACACACAAGGGAAGCTCAGGCAAACATAAGCACCAAACATCCCACAGGCACTCACCCAAGCATCACACACATGCAGACACACCAACATCCACTGCCTCCACTGTGTCCCCCTCCTCCTCGTCTCCCTCCTCCCTCCCTGTCTCGTCTCCACTCACACCTGCATGCACTACATCTACAGCCACTACTTCCATCACCAGCACACACACCACCACACCCCGCACACTACCATTCAAATGTCCCCTGTGTCCGCTCCCAGTGTGTCTGTGACGCCCCCTCCCAAGATCCACAAACGCAGGCACACACCCACCCAACAGCCATCCACCTCATGACAGCCTCCAGCGCATGCACCTTCACCCAAAGTCACCAAATGAACACCTCCTACAACCCCAACCTCTTTCTCCACTCCCAAACCCCCTCCAGCTACCCGTCCCAGTGTTCCCAAGAAACTTTTCCTGTCCAATCTTGACCTCTTTCCCTCACCCCCTCCACCCCGCCATTCTCCTAGGGCCGTACTCTCCAGGTCCCAACCTAGCACCTCAGCCACAACATCTCCGGGACCAGTGGTACCTGTAGTCATCGGAATCTGGAGTGCTCCGGCCACAAGGGCAGCCAGTGTGGCACGGAGCCACAGCACGGACAGTCCCCCACCTGTCAAGCATCAAAAGTTGGCCAGTGCCCGGCGGGAGAGCGGGAAGACTCCAGCCACCAAAGCCACTCCCAGGGGTACAGGTGGGAGTGTGCAGTCAGCTGTGACACCTTCCAAGGTGGGGAAGGCCCACAAGAAAGTCAGCAAGTCTGGGAAGAGCAGTACAGAGGAGAAGACCGCCATCATCCCCGCTGCCCAGGAGGCCACCGCCACCCGCCCAGGAGGCCACCGCCAGCACCAGCCCCGCTGCCCAGGAGGCCACCTCCATCATCCCCGCTGCCCAGGAGGCCACTGCCATCATCCCGCTGCCCAGGAGGCCACAGCCAGCACCAGCCCTGCTGCCCAGGAGGTCACCGCCAGCACCAGCCCTGCTGCCCAGGAGGCCACCGCCATCATCCCCGCTGCCCACGAGGCCACCGCCAGCACCTGCCCTGCTGCCAAGGAGGCCACCCCCAGCACCAGCCCTGCTGCCCAGGACAGGACCGCCAGCACCAGCCCTGCTGCCCAGGACAGGACCGCCAGCACCAGCCCCGCTGGGCAATGAAGGACCGCCAGCACCAGCCCCGCTGGGCCATGTAGGACCGTCAGCACCAGCCCCACTGGGCCATGAAGGACCGCCAGCACCAGCCCCACTGGGCCATGAAGGACTGCAAGCACCAGACCCGCTGGGCCATGAAGGACCACCAGCACCAGCCCCGCTGGGCCAGACATGACCGTCAGCAGCTGAGTCACTGCAAAGGACCCCTCCGCCACAAGCACCGCAGAACAAGGCACTACCGCCACAAGCACCGCTGAACAGGGCACCGCCGCCACAAGCACCGCTGAACAGGGCATGGCTGCAACAAGCACCGCTGGCCGATGAGCGCCAAGTGCACTGACGCTACTCAGTCCGTCACGAGCAGGATGAAGCACTCTGGGCACAAAGCCCCCTCCAGAACCAGTGGAGACAAACATCCACTACCTCTGTCCTTGGCAGGATGAAGCACTCTAGGCACAAAGCCCCCTCCAGTATCAGTGGAGACAAACATCCACTACCTCAGTCCTTGGCAGGATGAAGCACTCTGGGCACAAAGCGCCCTCCAGAACCAGTGGAGACAAACATCCACTACCTCTGTCCTTGGCAGGATGAAGCACTCTGGGCACAAAGCCCCCTCCAGAACCAGTGGAGACAAACATACACTACCTCAGTCATTGGCAGGCTAAAGCACTCTGGGCACAAACCCCCCTCCACAACCAGTGGAGACAAACATCCACTACCTCTGTCCTTGGCAAGATGAAGCACTCTGGGCACAAAGCCCCTGCCAGAACCAGTGGAGACTGTTATCCACTTGAGAGACTGTGGCTTTGCACTCCCAGGATGGAAAAGTGGGAAAACCACCCACTTGTGAGACTTGAGAGACTGTGGCTTTGCACTCCCCAGGATGGAACACTGGGCAAACCACCCACTTGTGATACTTGAGAGACTGTGGCTTTGCACTCCCCAGGATGGAACAGTGGGCAAACCACATACTGTAGAGACTTGAGAGACTGTGCCTTTGCACTCCCCAGGATGAAACAGTGGGCATGTGGCCCCCTCGTGGATTTGGCGTTGTGCACTCAACCGGCTGAGGTGCCCCCCCTTTCCCTTCCCCCTGAGGTGCCTGTTTTATTGCTATCTGATACCCCTGCAGTGTTCTCTCAGTCATTTCGCGGATTGGGTGTGGGCCTCGCCCATACCGTGTGGGCCCAGTGTTCCACGGACTTCAATGGAGCACTACCTGGGCTACTATTCTTGGTGTATATTTTGTTTATAGTGTATATATATATTTTTGCGTACTGGATTTTAATATATTACAATGGTTACACTCATTTCCTTTTGTCCTTGCATTTTTCCCAGGGGGGTTGGGAGTGTAACTGTTATGTATCATGCTGTATTAGTGTGTGTGTTGTCGTGGGTGAAGGTGGGGGTGGGGGTGTTGTGTGTTGCGTGTGTGTGTCACTCTCTTTTCTCTCGCCCCTCCCCTGTGTCGTAAGTGGAGTACTCACTGTGGTCTTTGCCGCCTGCATTCGTGCTCCTGGTAGGATAAGGGCTGGCAGGATGTGGAGTTCGGGTTCCATGGCATCCGGATTCCTCGTGGGGTGTGTAGAGATGAGCATTTTCCCTTCGAAGTCCTGTTTCCGCCGTGTTTTTGTTTGCGGTGAATCTGCCCCGGAAAAGGTGGCGGATTGGTAGGTTGTGATGCTGTGGGTGGTACATTGTCTTCCGCCTGTCTATTGGCGGTGACCACCAAGCTGTTTGTTTGTACCGCCGTGGCGGTCGGAGTGTTAAAGTGGCTGTCCACGGTCGTGATTCCAATTTTTTTTTCGCTGACCTGTTGGCGGTCTTACCCCCGCTTTAACACCGACGGCAAGGGTTGTAATGACCACCATAGTCTATGTGCGTGCCAGTGGTGAGCCTTGTGGTGCTTATGTTCATCCTTGCTACCCTTGGATGTTGAGGTGGATGCATGCATGTCTATTTGTGTGTTTGGCTGGGTCAGGGAAGGAGGGATTTGGACTGGGAAGAGGAAGATGGAGGGGTGAAGGTAGGCAAGGGGTGACTGGCTACTGTCAATGTGGAGACAACAGCCTCAAATGATCTCTGTAGGCCAGAGATTGCACCATGAATGCCCTCCTGGAACGCATTGCTCTGTTGGATCTGGATTGCCACTCCCTGGATGGCATTCACAATGGCTGTCTGACCCACAGAGATAGACCTCAGGAGGTCAATAGCATTCTCACTGAGGGCAGCAGGGCTAACAGGGGCTGGGCAGAGGTGCCTGCAACAGAGGAGACACCCACCTTCTTGGATGGGCGGGCAGGGTCAACTGGGTGGAGAGCTACAGGGAGGGCGCTGACAGAAAGAAGTTTGGTAGACAGAAATGGTACTGGGGTGGTCCCAGATGGGACCGCCACCACTAAGGAGTAGCCACTGGAGGAGGATTCCAAAGAATATATAGTGGATCCAGTCTCCCAGTGGCACTTCCCTCACCCTCCGGGCCACTGGGTCCCTTGGTGTCTGTAGTGTCATGACTGGAGGTCCCATGGCCAGAAGCTTCCCCACTCAGCTGTGTCCTGTCTCCTTCGCCTGCCAGTACTGATGCTGAAAATGGATAGTGAAGTAGGGCAATCACATTCACAAGATAACACTGCAATCAGACATTACACATATGTCTCATAGAATCCGGTTCACTAACACCCTCAGTAAGTGGCAGTATATTACCAACATCATGTCACGACAAACTTTTATGTATGTCCCTCAAAATCAACATTGTGACACACCAGCAAAGCTACCTAATAGACACTTACAATACCATGATTTACGTTGGCCAATCACACTGACCATGCCATGGCAAGGTGACTATGCCACTTGAAACTGGTTCTCTATCCAGGACAACTTAGTCAAGCACCAATCAAGCAACAGATCAGAAATGTGAAATAGCTTTCCACAAATCCAAAACACATATTTAAGATACACATACTTTATCCTGATGTTATGTACCAGGCAATGGCACATGTTGGAAAGTAAAGGCAAGCAAGCCTTCTGCAAACAAGCAACACCTTCTTCATGCCACATAGTTACTACCATAACTATGAACACATGCCAACATGTAACACCTCAAATTGTAGCACATGTCAAATTTAGGTCAAGGAGTAAGAACACATGTCACACACACACAAGCACCAAGTGTGATGTACCAACAGTGAATATACATTGTGGACCAAGGCACCTAGCACATTGGATTCCAGTAAAAAAACATTATCAGTCATGTAAGGACCAATTAAACTCCGACCAATGTCCTGTACACAATCACAAGTTGCCAATAAAGTGTACGTAACAAATGGAGTACTGTACTGTGCATGAAGGGGAGAACAACAACTAGCAAACTAGGCAATTAGACCATCAACAGGCCACTGACTAAGTGACAATATCATTACCCACACCAGACATGGCAAGCCTGACATCTGTCTGTGGAAGAACCCTAGAGCCAAAGCATTTGTGATGCTAGTATGACTGCTACACCAACCGTGATGCAAGCCAACAGCCTGGACACACTTACTAACTTACTCACTGGTGTATATGAACCACCACAACTGCACCACGTAGGGGTCATGGCAAACATGAGGTTCCAAAATGGCCTGCCCCCATTTGAAATATCCTTCATAGCAACTGTGGGTACACATAACAAATACCAATGTTGAATCATAACTAAACATTTCCGTTGACACATGGGGGCATATTTATACTCTGTTTGTGCCGGAATTGTGTCGTTTTTTTTTACGCAAATCCGACGCAAAGCTAACTCCATATTTATACTTTGGCGTTAGACCCGTCTAGCGCCAAAGATCTTGGAGTTAGCGTCATTTTTTAGCGTGGACACCTACCTTGCGTTAATGATATGCAAGGTAGGCGTTCCCGTCCAAAAAATGACTCCAAGGCATGTGCGCCTTATTTAAACTCCCGTGCAAAAATGGCGCACGGGAGTGGGCGGGTCAATACAAATGACGTCCAGCCGCTTTTGCGTAATTTTTTAGCGCCTGGTCAGGGCAGGCGTTAAGGGACCTGTGGGCTCGGAAGGAGCCCAGAGGTGCCCTCCCATGCCCCCAGGGACACCCCCTGCCACCCTTGCCCACCCCAGGAGGACACCCAAGGATGGAGGGACCCATCCCAGGGAACTTAAGGTAAGTTCAGGTAAGTAATTGTTTTTTTAAAAAATTGTGGCATAGGGGGGCCTGATTTGTGCCCCCCTACATGCCACTATGCCCAATGACCATGCCCAGGGGACATAAGTCCCCTGGGCATGGCCATTGGGCAAGGGGGCATGACTCCTGTCTTTGCTAAGACAGGAGTCATGTCAATGGAGGGTGGGAGTAAAAAAAAATGGCGCAACTCGGGTTGAGGCAGATTTTTTAGCCTCAGACCGACTTGCCCCATTTTTTGACACCCAAGCTCCATTTTCCCCTACGCCGGCGCTGCCTGGTGTGGGTAATTGTTTTTGACGCACACCAGTCAGCTCCGCCGGCTAACGTCATTCCATAAATAAGGCGCCCGCATGGCGCTTTGGAATGGCGTTAGCCGGCGTTAACATTTTTGACGCACAACTGCGTTGGCGCAGTTGTGCGTCAAAAAGTATAATTATGGCCCATGATGTTTACAAATAACTGTATGAGCCATAACTGTGAATAGGCTACCATTGCCTGTGTATCATACCTACACAATTATGTGTAAGGACAACACTGTGTGGCCACTTTCTACTATCAGAATAATGACACGGTAGTAACATACCTACCTCTGATACCAATAAATGTGTGCCTATAGAAATGTTGCAACTCCTTAATTGTATCCAACATGCATATTATCTACTCTGATGAGACATCACAAATGTCCATATACATCCCTCACTTACCAAGGGCAATTACCTTGCAACACGTGTGAAGATGTCAACCATGTCATGTGACATGTCAGAGGGACATCATAGCCTCACATGATGCTGCCACTTCTCAGAAATCCTTTGAAAACCAGAGGCTTTAATATGTTTATGTTACACATAGACACAAATCTTAAGACATTGCAGAGGACCTACACACCTTCCCATTATGACATTGGGAGGATTGACCTGTTGATTGCAAGTAACAATCACCAGGGTAGAAGAAGCTGTATGTTGGTACACATATGACACAGTCATATGTCCACCATTATGTGCTATTGTACTGAGGGGAAAACATAGTAGAGTAACATCTCGAAATACATTTGAATTTGCACACCTGGCTACTGTGCATCAATGTGTTCACAGGAGATCTGTGACAATTTGCATTTACCATGTTGACAGAGCTAGCATTCTATTCCATCACTCAATCACCTGCTAAAGTAGCAAACATGTGCTATCTCTACACATACCCCCTTGTGGTTGCTGTCCTCTGTTCAAACGCCTATCCAACTCCGGGAAGGCCACTGCCAAAATGCAGGCCATTGGGGGGGTAAGAATGCAGCCGGTCCTCTTTGGGAGGACATCCCCAGTTGGGCCCCTGCGGTCTTCTTGGCCCAGCCTCTCAGGTCCTCCCACCTCTTCCAACTGTGGGCGCTCTGCCGGCTGTGGACCCAGTGGTGTCAAGTGGGTGGTCTTGTGTCTATAACACATGTCTTCCTGTGCAATCCATTCCCTCAACGTTCTCATTGGTTTGATTATGCTAATAATTTACTTGTATGTAGCTGCCATTGTGTTTCCCTATTGCAGGCCACTATGCATGTGTGTCAAGAGTGACATAGTTGAGTAGCATGCCTACAGATGCCTGACCGTGGTAAGAGAAGGCTCCCTGACTGGGGACAGTTGTATCGACCTCTGTCTGTATTATGGGCTATGTTCATTTGGTAGGTATGGTATGGGTATGTTATAAGGGTTTAGCTGATGACACATTGCATCAATCTGTTTGCCAGTTTGGATAGACAAAGTCTGACATGTTTTTTCCTTCAGTGGTCTGTGGGATGTTAGTTAACAACACCAGTGCTGAAGCACAAAACTGTGGAGATGTACTTCACTATGTGATCATTGGCATGTGGTCAGCCTATGTGCAACACTGTGCTCTAAATGGGGATTTATGACTGTCCACTTTTATCATTGTGTATGCATTGAACCCAGAATCAACAGTGCATGTGACTCGCCCCTTCCCACATTTGCTACATTTGCAAATATCAACTGTAAGCGAGAAATTTCACAGTTAACTTTTCAAAATAGGTGAAATATAACTCTTGACCATATGTTGTGGTTTAGTTGTGTTTATTTACAACTGCACAGGATAATATTATGAATGGGAACAAAGCAATAGGGTGCAAACAGTGAAGGGTTCAGTCATGGTGGATGTAATCATCAGGGTAGCTGCTGCAACATTTGGGCCCATATTTATAATTTTTTAGTGCCGCATTTGTGTTATTTTTTGATGCAAAATCGGCGCCAATATTGCATCAAAAAAACGACGCAAATGCGGAGCTAAAAAAGTATAAATATAGGCCTTGGAGTCTCAAATGCAGTGTCCTAATATCCTTGAAAATGGATAATGGTCGTAGAAGAGTCAACAGGGTATATCAGTGGCACACAAGGGGAACCAATCAGTACAGGATCACTTTCTGGCAGTGATTGTAGACTTGGCATCTGCTCCTCCTGGTCGTTTGGGTGGACTTTCACGTTTGCGGGGTGTCTTGAGCTACAGAGGCAGGGGTGTCTGAGGTATGTTCTTCCCCTGGCAGACCCTCCATTCCACTGGCTGACACAGATGTAGAAGGGGCTGATGTTACATGGCCAATGGAAGGGGGTCTGGTGTTGTGGACATACCCTGCTCAGAGTGGTTTTATTGTCTCTCAGCACCATTGAGGACCTCCCACTGTTGTATGACTTCCTGGTAGTTGTTCCTCCGCAGCTGCTTGATGTCCTCCATCATGGCAAGTACCTGACCCATCACACCTTGGGACTGTTGGTAAGCTCCCAAGACTTGGGATATGGTGTTTTGGCCAGTTGTATCCCTAGCAGTCTCAAGCCGCTGGCCCATAGCATCCCTCCCACACACCATACCCCCACGGGCCTGCGCCGTTAGAACAGTTTGCCCACTGCCACTGATGCCAGGTCCTTAATTGTCAGGGTTTTCTAGTTGGGACTCCAGTACCTGTACTGAGGAGCATATGTTGGTTGTATCTGCCCCTGGGACACAGGCTTGGGGACGAATGGTTACTTGGCATGCAGATGCAACACGGCTGTGTGGAGTCGATGTAGGCAGAGTGAAGCTGACAATTGTAGACTGACCAAGTATCCCAGATAAACCAGAGTCATCCTCATTGTCCCCACATCTAGGAGCACTCTCCTCACTGAGGGCTTCTTCCAGGGGGGAAGAGTCTGTCTCAGGTGTCCTCTCCATGGTACCAATGGCGTGTAGATGTGTTGAAGAAGTGGAACAGACAGTTACGGATCGTAATGCAACATGTGCTTACAAACATTGACAGGTAGATATGCATTGAGCCATGTACAGGAAGGCTTAGCCTGATTCCCTGATATGACAGTGACACCTGCTTTCAATTCTGGGGAACAGCTATAAGGGACACTAGGAATTCCTATCTCATACACCTTGCTACAGAATGTTAGAGTATCGTGGCAGTTGGATGTCTGTTCATTAACTTATCTTATCTTGTCGGCTGTGTGGCTGTCTATTTTTCATTTTACCTCCCAAGTAAAAGCAGTTCAGTATTGAGTCACCTGACAGCTGCAAATGTTAAAGTGGCTACTGACCTATCCCTCAATTTAGGAGTAACCATTCCACCTGCCCATATGTGTGAGGTTACACCAAGTACAACACATATGTGTGTTGCTCCCCAGGTGAGTACACTTCAAAGGTGATGTAGCTGTGTGTTGGTGGTATTGTACTGCCAGATGCCCATAGTATTGCTGTCATTGCAATGGACTGTACGGTTGTGGAGCATTCAGGTGGGTTTAGTTGATTGTTTAGTTGACATGCAAGGCAATTGTTATTATAGTGCACTGTTCTGGTTTTTCTTAATGGTGGTACAGTGCCTACTAGGAGTTGTAGTGCTATCAGTCCCTGTACTACCCACACAAAATATATCCACTGTGGCCCCAGGTGAGTTTAGTTGACATGTGGGAAGACAGACAGGGGTATTTGGACAGTTGGACACAGGGGTGGTGAGTGGATTGGCTGTGAAAATATCAAAAAGTGATCTGTGAGCATGAAAGACATTTGCCTATTTTGTAGTTGTGACTTACCTGACTCCACTCCTCCAGGTCTTCCTGTCAAGCCTCAGGATGCAGGATGCCCAAGACCTTTTTCTCCCATGATGAGTACGTTGGGGGAGGAGGTGGGAGCCCACCGCCAGTCTTGATGACCGCCAGCTGGTGCCTGGTGGCCAAGAACGGACCTTCCCTTGAGGTCATGCCACCTCTTTCTGATGGCCTCTCTTGTGTGAGGATAGCTGCCTTCAGAATTCACCCTGTAGACTATTGTTTGCCACATTTCCATTTTCCTGGCGATAGAAGTTTGCTGGACTTGGACTCCAAATAGATGTGGCTCTACTCTGATGATTTCGTCCACCATGACCCTCAATTCTTTGTCAGTGAAACAGAGATGTTTTTGAAGGGACATGGTAGTGGAGGACGACATGTAAAGGTAAAGAAAATGGATGATGAGGTGTGAGTACTTTGTTGTGAGTGAATGACGGTTGGTGTTTGATGTGTAGGGCACTAATTTGTATGTTGTGTATGTTGTGCAGGTATGGGGATGAGTGGTATTTGGAGTGTGGAGTGGTGCCTAATCTATGGTTTTCAATTTATAATTCTGACCTCTATCCTGCTGTGTGTGGTGTTCTGGTGGCAAAGGATTGTGGTGTGTGAAGGTATGTGTTTTTATAGTGCGGTTTGTAGGTGTGTCATGTGTGTGGATGTTTTTCAGCTATGTGGAACTATCCAATGTAGTGTTGTGTATTACTGTGGTGACTGTTGACCTTGTGTTCTTCACTGCCATTGGTTTTCTGCCATGGAAGAACTGCTATTGTGATTTGTGGGTCGTAATAGGTATGATGGATTTTTGATGGGCTAGCGGTGCTGGTGGTGTAAAAGCCTCTTTCCCGCTCCCCAGAGTCCTGGCTGTGTTGGAATTTTGGCTGGCTTTTGGATGTCCTGGCTGTGTAACTTGTTATACAGCGGTCTGTATGTCTGCCAACATGGCAATCTTTTGGCGGCCGCCACCACGGCGGTCTTGCAGTCTGTCTTAATGAGGCCCTTTTTGTTTCTTGAATTTATTTTACAAACACAAATAAACTGGAACAGGATGAAAACCAAATAACAATGTGAAAAAACAAAAAAAGTGTTAATCATTTTGATTGAAACTATTATTTTAGAGGTAATACACAACCGGCATCTAAAAGGTAAATGTGTCCATAATATAGTCCACAAAGTGAATGGTCGACACACACTGGAGGAAATTAGGTTAATTGTCTTTTGCTGGTGGAGGTCTCACCATCCTCTCCAGGTGCTCCAGATGACTGTCCCCTCCTGACGGGGGGCTTGGGGATCCACAGTTGCAGGAACTGAGTTTGTTGTAGGTGTTTCAGCTTGTGGTAGGACCTCCCTTTCTGTGGCTGAGGCAGGTATAGTGTGTCCAGATGTTGTAGGGCCACAGAAAGGAAGTGATGGTTCCGGCAAAGCACAGCACATATGATGGTAGATGTCAAAGAGCACCCCAGTCAGGGAGCTCAAATTTGAATTTAGAGTCTGCATACCTGCATTGCACTCCCTCTGCTACTGATTTATTTCCCAGAGCTTTGTAAGGACCTGGCCCATCATGTCTTGGGATTGATGTGGGGATCCCAAGACAATGTGGTCTGGGTGACAGTTATCTAACTGGCCTCACTTTGAGGCCCACAGATTCCCTCCTACATACCCTACCTCCATTACCATGTACCCTTGAGCCAGTATACCTCATCCCTCTGGGTCCTGGCTGAATTTGTGGTGGTGGTAGTATTGGCCTAACAGCAGCCAGGACTGGGGCACAAGCTTGGGCTGATGTTCCTTTGGACACAGGAGTTGGAAGTGTCCATTGGCTAAGGTGTTACAATGTGTGGGATAGGAGGTATAGGTGTGGGCTGAGTGACACTCACTGGAGCTGTCTGACCAGACAGACCAGATGAACCAGGCTGCTCCACATCTTCTGGACTTGCAGGAGTGAAGCCCTCACTGAAGGCTTGATCCTGATCTGGAGTAGAGGTACCCTCCGTGAAAGATGGCTGACCACATATTCTCTGTTTAGGACCTAATATGGATTACAAGAAAGCAAATTGTATAGGTCTGGTTAATACATCAAATTTGTTTTGAGCTACACATGACTAAAACTAAAATTAATAAATTGTTATTTATAGTATGTTTAGACTTTTCAGTGTTTTTTGGTTATTACTCATACATTACAACTTACTCACATGCATCCTTCAAACAAAAGAATGTGAAGAGATGTCCTGAAAAGAAAAAGATGACTTAAGAAGTGTACATAAATGATACCATGTAGTCAAGCAACTCAGTATAGAGGAGAAATGAGAAGTTAACAATTTCAAGGCCTAGCAGGCTAAAATAAATGCATACTATTATACAACTTAGTAGGTTTAATGGCATTGGCCATCATATGAACTTTGCTAAGTAAAGTTATTATCATTGTTACTTATATTCTGCATACAGCATGATATGATATAAAATATTTAAGTCAACATACTTTGAGTTGTGAAACCAATTACACCACTTTACTGAAAGAAAAAATGGACAAAATGCAAAATTACATGAAATAATCCACTTTTTAGTCATTGCGTAAATGTGGTTTGAGAAATGCCTGAAATTTCAACATATGTGTATGTATGGAAAAGAAAGAGAACAACCAACATCACATTGAAAACATATTTTCCATGTACAAAAAAAAGGCATCATGGTAGCTGTAGTCCTTTCAATTTGACATTGCCAGTACTTTCTTTATAAAGTACATGCAGTGAAGATGTGCACACATTGAAAAAAATAACGACATATGTGAAATTTGTTAAATGGTGAAAAAATACTTACAAGCACTATACCTTCTTGGTATAAAGGACGGGGTTTTGATTCTGATATTTTAACTACAACAACATACATATAAACATACAAACAATCAAATACAAGAAATGATAAACAAAGAACAGCACACATATTGACACACACATATTGCCCTGTAGTAAAAGGAGTGTAGGCCACATAATGTTACTAATTTAATGATGACAATAGATTTGTGAATTTTCAAATTGTGCTTATATGTTTTACAAAGGTGGAAAACACATTATGCGCACCTTTCTTAAGAGCAAAAACTACATTATGTTAAGTGAGACATACATAAGTCTAAATTACCGATTTCCACTCCGCCAGGGATTCCTGTCAAGCCTTCAGGACAAAGGATCTGCCCAGGGTAAACGTTATAAGAGGGAGCTGGGAGAACCATCACTAGTCCTCTGGGCCTCCAGGTGACAATTCAAGGACAGGGAACGCACTCTCCCCCGCAGGTCATTCCATCTCTTCCTAATTTCCTCCAGTGTGTGCTACAGCATTCACTCTGTCAACTATCTTGTTCTGAGATATGATTGTATTTTGTAGTTGTGCTACAAACAATTATGGCTCTACTCTATCAATCAACCAATCAATACATTTTTATAAAATTCGGCTACTCATCCGTGAGGGTCTCAAGGTGCGAGGGGGAGGGGCCTCATCTGAAGAGCCATGTCTTGAGGTTCTTCTGAAGATGGTGAGCAACGGGTTTTGTCTGATGTGCAGGGGGAGGTTGCTCCTGATCTTTGCTGCAATGTAGGTCAAGGATCGTCCTCCGGCGGTGGGTTTGTGGATGAGAGGGATGGTGGCCAGGGCCATCTGGGCACAGCGGAGGAGTCCGGTGGGGGGTATGGAAGAAGATGCGGCGGTTCGGGTAGGCTGGTCCTGCATTGTGTATGGTCTTGTACGTGTGGGTGAGTAGCTTAAAGGTGATTTGCTTCTTAACGGGAGGTTTTAAGAGATATGTTCTTGGTGAAGCAGGTCCCGAATGAGTCTGGTGGTGGCGTTCTGGATGAGTTGTACTTTTTTTGATGTTTCTACTTGAGGTGCCGGCATAGAGGGCATTGCCGTAGTCGAGCTTGCTAGTGACTACGGCATGGCTGACTGTCCTGCGACAGTCTTCTGGGATCCATCGGAAGATCTTCTAAAGTTTGCGGAGTGTGTGCCAGCAGGAGGAGGCGACTGAGTGTACCTGGAGAGTCATCAATAGGGAGGAGTTGAGGATGATTCCTAAGTTGTGGGCATGCTCAGTCAGTACAGGTGGGGCGCTGAGGGATGTGGACCACCAGGAGTCGTCCCAAGCTGAGGTGGCGTTTCTGAAGATGATGAGCTCAGGCTTGTCAGAGTTGAGCTTGAGGCAGCTCTCTCTCATCCAGGTGGTGACGGCTTCCATTTCTGAGCTCTGGAAGTTTCTTTTGGCTGTGTCCAGGTCTTCGGTGAGGGAAATGATGAGTGTGTGTCATCGGCATATGACACAATTTTCATACCATGGCTTCTGACGATGGCAGCTAGAGGGGCCATGTATACGTTGAACAGTGTGGGACTCAGTGAGGATCCTTGGGGGAAACCGCAGTTGACTCTTGTGCATCTGGAAGTGTAGGGTGGGAGTCTGACCCTCTGCGTCCTCCCGGAGTGGACAGAGTGGATCCATTCAAGGGCCCTTCCGCGGATTCCTATGTCGTTGAGTCTGGTGCACTGAGTCGACGAGTATAAGCGCTGCAGTGTGGCCACGTTCTAGGAGTAATCGGATGTCTTCGGTGGCAGCCAGGAGGGCTGTCTCTGTTCCGTGGTTGATTTCATCCACTATAACTGACAATCCTCCCTCTTTAAAACATGGATTTCTCCTCCCTTCCATTATAAGTAACTAAAAATAAATGAAATCGTGCACCACAATTTAATGAAAAAATGTAAAAACTGAATAAATGAAAAATGTCCAGAGGGAGTAAAAAAATTAAATAACGTGACTTCTCAGTGGCAAATTCAGCAGCAAAATGGTGTTCTGCAGTGGAATGGCAAATGATCATTGTCTACAATGGAGTTTGTTTTGCAGTGTGGTATACAGGCGTACACAGTTGACCAATATACTTCAGGTGTGTGTTGCTGGCATTCATTCCATAGCCATAGCCATAGTACCATGTTGAGCAAGTCCCACAACAGACTCCCTCCATCAGGAATCAACCACCAGAACAACACCAGCAAAACTGTTTGGTTTAGAGGGAGTCTGTATGGACCAGAAACAGGTGGATACCATCCTTAATTGGACAGCTCCTACCAACGTAAAAAGGTACTAAAGATTCCTGGTATTCAATGGTTTTTACTGGCGTTTGATAGACAACTCTTCAAGTACAATAACTCTCATTACTCTCTTAACGTGAAACAAACTAAACTTGAATTGAGATTCTGAAGCAGAGCTTGCCTTTCAAAGAATAAATGAAAAATTCACCTCAGCCCCCGTGCTAGATAATCCAGACCTCAACAGTCCTTATATAATGGAGGCAGATGCTTCCCAGACCACTACAGGGAGACTTTTGTCAGAATGGAATAAATCCACTAGCCAAATGCATCCCATAACATTCTACTCATGCAAGTTACTCCCTGTAGAAATGAACTATTCACTGCAGATTTTGAACTCCTAGCAGTTAAGGCAGTTTATGCAGAATTGTGCCAGTACTTGTAAAACTAAGGGGCATAGTTATACTTGTTTTGTGCCAAATTTGTGCCATTTTCTTTTACGCAAATTCAGTGAAAAACTAACTCCATATTTATACTTTGGCGCTAGCTACTTCTTGCGTCAGGTTTGTGGAGTTAAAGTAATTTTTTGGATGTGGAAACCTACTTTGCGTCAATAGGATGCAAAGTAGGCGTTCCCTTGCAAACAATTACTCTATGGCCTTAGCACCATAATTATCCCGTCGTGCTAAAATCATGCACAGGAGGGAGGAGGGGTAAAAAAATGGTGCAAAGCTTGCTGTGCACCATTTTTTAACACCTGGTTTATGGCAGGCGTTAGGGGACCTGTGGGCCTATTTCCATGGTTGAACACCATGGAATTAGACTATAGGTGTACTCCCCAGGGACACCCCCATGCACACCATAGGAACAGCGAAGGATGGGGTCCCCATCCCAGGTAAGTATAGGTAAGTATTTTTTTTTGTAAATGCCATTGGGGGCCCTGAAATGGGACCCCTACATGGCACTGGGTGCAATGGCCATGCCCAGGAGACCCTAGTCCCCTGTTCTGGCCATTGCGGTAGTGGCATTACCCCTGTCTTTTCTATGACAGGAGTCATGTGGTATGGATGGTTTTGCAACAGAAAATGACTCTAGGCAGGTTAGAGTCATTTTTTTACCCTAACCTGCCTAAAGTATTTTTTGGTGCAAAACTCCCTTCTTCCCTACCGCCACCCCACCCGACTCAGGTAAAAAAAAAATGCTCCAGCCTGCCCTTTACACCAATCCATAAATATGTGCCCAGCTGGTGCAACAAAATGGTGCAACCAGTGCTAAACCTTTTGGTGCAAAACTGTGTTAGTGCAGTTTTGCATCAAAAAGTATAAATCAGTCCTAAATACCCTGTTGGGTTATACACAGGCTATAGGAATTTGCAGTTTTTCCACTTAGCTCACACAGGACAGAGTGACAGCTAAGATGAACATTGTTTTTTCAGTAACTATGATCTCATTATAACCCATGGCCAGAAAAAGAGAATGCTAAGAAGACGCTCTCCCCCCTGCATAGGAAAGCCAATCTCAGTGACTATACAACAGGATCCTAGATCAATAATTGCAAAAGAATGTTTTCAAGGAATCGTGGAACCCTCAGAATTCCTGGGCAACCTATGAAGAACTTTTGGTGCCAAGTCAAAACTACTAAATTCTGAATTGACATACCAAGGTGGACATTTTATGCTAACTAATTACTTATACCTACCTGATAAATATTGTAAAATACAAGCTTTACAGTTGTGTCATGATGGCCATCTATTCATTCATTTGAGTTCTTAAAGAACTCTAAGTTTGTTAGAAAGTAACCTGTGGTGGCCACCCATGTCTAAGGATATACATGACAACATGGAAATATGTGCAGTATGCACTCAATTAGAATCATCCATATCAAACCTATGTTACTTTACCCAATTCGAATCACACTCAAACCTTGGTACGCTGTTTCAAAGGATTTTGTGTTTGAATTGCCCACAATTAAATCTAGATACACTACCATCATAAATTAAGTTGATCATTTATCAAGTATTGTGCACTTAAATACTTTAAACCCTTCACTGCCAGATCTTTTCCGCTCCTGGGCCAAGCCTTTTTTTGGCTATTTGGGACAGTTTGCGCTTAGGCCCTCATAACTTTTTGTCAACATAAGCTATCCACGCCAAATTTGTGTCCTTTTCTTCAACATCCTAGGTATTTGAGGGGTACCCAGAGTTTGTGGGTTTCCCTGAAATTAGCATAAAAAAGGCTTTGTGGTGCTAAAATCATCATCTTCCCAGCTTTCAGGGACAGGAAAACTTAAATCATAAAACCACATTTTTCAACACAATTTTGGCATTTTACTCGGACATACCCAATTTTTACAATTTTTTGTGCTTTCAGCCTCCTTCCAGTTAGTGATAGAAATGGGTGTGAAACCAATGCTGGATCCCCGAAAGCTAAACAGTTTTGAAAAATAAACACAATTCTGAATTCAGCAAGGGTCATTTGTGTAGAGCCTACAAGGTTTTCCTACAGAAAATAACAGCTGCAATAAAGAAATATTGAAATTGAGTTAAAAAAACTGCAATTTTTCTCTACGTTTTACTCTGTAACTTTTTCATGCAATGTCAAATTTTTGAAACAATATACCGTTACATCTGCTGGACTCGTCTAGTTTCGGGGATATATAGGGCTTGTAGGTTCATCAAGAACCCTAGGGACCCAAAGCCAATAAAGGAGCTGCACCTTGCAATGGGTTTTCATTCTATATCGGGAATACAGCAATTTATTTGCTGAAATATAAAGAGTGAAAAATAGGTATCAAGAAAACCTTTGTGTTTACAAAATGGGCACAAGATAAGGTGTTGAGATGCAGTGGATATTTGCACATCTCTGAATTTCAGGGTGCGCATACTAGCATGTGAATTACAGGGCATTTCTCACTTAGTCTGCTTTTTTGCACACTGTCTTACATTTCGAAGGAAAAAATGTAGAGAAAGACAAGGGGCAATAACACTTGTTCTGCTATTCTGTGTTCCCCCAAGTCTCCGATGAAAATGGTTCCCCACTTGCGTGGGTAGGCCTAATGCCTGCGACAGGAAAAGCAACATGGACACATTACATTTTCCCAAAGAAAACCGACGTGTTTTTTGGAAGGTGCCTAGCTGTGGATTTTGGCCTCTAGCTCAGCTGGCACCTAGGAAAACCTAGAAAACCTGCACATTTTTAAAAACTAGATACCTAGGGGAATCCAAGAAGGGCTGACTTGTGGGGCTCTCACCAGGTTCTGTTACTCAGAATCCTTTGCAAACCTCAAAACTGGGCCAACAAAAACACTTTTTCCTCACATTAGTGGCAGAAAGTTCTAGAATCTGAGAGAAGCCACAAATTTCCTTCCACCCAGTGTTCCCCCAAGTCTCCCGATAAAAATGGTACGTCACTTGTGTGGGTAGGCCTAAAGCTTGCAGAGAGAAAATGCAACATGGACACATCACATTTTTACATTGAAATCTGACATGTTTTTTGCAAAGTCCCTAGCTGTAGATTTTGGTCTCTAGCTCAGCTCGCACCTAAGGAAACCTACCAAACCTGTGCATTTTTGAGTTCTAGACACCTAGGGAAATCCAGGAGGCGGTGACTTGTGGGGCTCTCACCAGCTTCTGTTACCCAGAATTCTTTGCAAACCTCAAAATGTGGATAAATAAATACTTTTTCCTCACATTTCAGTGACAGGAAGTGCCTAGCTGTGGATTGTGGCCTCTAGCTCAGTCGGCACCGAGGGAAACCTACCAAACCCATGCATTTTTTTTAACTAGACACCCAGGGGAATGCAGGATGGGGTGCCTTGTGCGGCTCTTACCAGGTTCTGTTACCCAGAATCCTTTGCAAACCTCACAATTTGGCCCCAAAAAAACACTTTTTCCTCACAATTCGGTTACAGAAAGTTCTGGAATCTGAGAGGAGCCACAAATTTCCTTCCACTCACTTGTGTGGGTAGGCCTAGTGCCCGTGAAAGGAAATGCTCCAAAACACTATGTGGGCACAGCAAAATTATCAAATACTAAACTACCTGTTTTTGCAAGGGTGTGGACATGCATTTGTGGTCCTGGGCTCAGCAGCCATACAGGGAAACCTACCAAACCCAAACATTTCTGAACACAAGACACCCGAGGGAATCCAGGGAGGTGTGACTTGCGTGGATCCCACAATGTTTTCTTACCCAGAATCCTCAGCAAACCTTAAATGTAGCTAAAAAATCACGTTTTCCCCACATTTCTGTGTGGAATTAACACACCGGGACAAATTTCTTACCACCCAACCTTCCCCTAAGTCTCCCAGTAAAAATGATACCTAACTTGTGTAGGTGGGCCAAGTGCCTGTGACAGAAAAGAGCCAAAAACATGTCTAAATTGAGGGGGAACCAAAGCGGGTCCAAAAGGGCAGTTTGAAAAAAACATTTTTTAGGCTGACAAGTGCAGCAGAATTCTTGACGGTATAGATGAGACAATGCTGAGTGGTAGGAGGTTTGTAGATTACTGCAGATTCCGGAAGGTTCCATCACGAAAATGTGGGCAAAATGTGTGATTTCCAGCAAAGTTGGAGGTTTACAGGGCATTGTGGGTAAGAAAATGGTGCAGGGTGCATGTGAAGCACACCACCCTAGACTCAACTGCATGTTTAGTTTTCAGATGTGTCTAGGTATTGTGAACTTTTCTACATGGCAGCATCCCAAAGTCCAAAAAGTGCAGCCTTGACCATTCCAAGTGGGATGATTTTGAGAGTTAGCCAAGCTCTCATAGCCCAAATGTAAAACCAAAACCCAATACAATCAAATGTCCTATTGCTTGCCATGGGATAAGATATTTTAGTGTATGGGGCAGAGCTTAAAGACTGTTAGTCCCTTCAGTTGGGGTGGGGGAATAAATAGGCCCATACTGGTTGGTAGCCACCACCCCACAATTTTATTTTTATTTTTTTAATTCCCTGACATCTAGTAGACTTTCTGCCCTCTGGGTGTGGATTGGTGGTAATTGCCCAATCTGCCCACCGGTGGGCAGAACAACTTTGGCCCCATTTATTTGGGGTGGGGGGGTATGGCCATACCACAACCCTCTAATTTTGAAAGAAATCTTCCCTGGTCTCTGGTGGGCTTTCTGATCCCCTTGGGGATAAATGGGACTTCTAAAAATAGACAGATCTGCCCCCAAGGGGGGCATATATGGCCAACAGTAATGTGCCCCCATGGGGAGAGACCCTTGCCCAAGGGGCTGCCTCCCCAAACAAAAACACACACATACACACACCAATCTCTGGTGCCTAAGTGGTTTCTGCCCCCTCAGGGCAGAATGTCATAATAGAAATAGGCCGATATGGCACCAAGGGGTGCAGAAATGGCCTAAAATAAATTCTCCCCCCCAGGGGAGTGACCCTTGCGTAAGGGGTAGCTTCCCTTCTGTGAAATTGGTGCAAAAAAATAAATCCCCAGTGCCTAGTGGTTTCTGCCGCCTTGGAGGTAGATTGGCCTAATAAAAATAGGCTGATCGGCCCTCAAGGAGGGAGAAAATGGCCTAAAATAAATGTCCCCCCCAGGGGAACAACCCTTGTCCAAGGGGTACCTACCCTTGTGTGAAATTGACGCAAAAAAATAAAAATCCATGGTGTCTAGTGGTTTCTGCCCCCCTTGGGGACAGAATGGCGTAATAAAAATAGGCTGATCTTCCCCCAAGGGGGGCAGAAATGATGTAAAGACAATTTGCTCCCCCTCTCCCATGTAAAAAAATAATAAAATAAAAAATAAAAAAACCCTGCTGTCTAGGTGTTTCTGCCCCACCGGGGGCAGATCAGCCTAATTACAATAGGCCGAAATGGCCTACAGTAAATTTGCCCCCCTCGGGGAGCAACGCTTACCTAATGGATCGCTTCCCTCACATGAAACTGACAAAAAAAAAACCCTGGTGTCTAATGGTTTCTGCCCCCTTAGGGGCAGATTGGCCTAATAAAAGAAATGGCCTAAAAACAATTTGCCCCCAGGGGAGTGACCCTTGCCTAAGGGGTCGCTCGCCATATATTTAGAAAAAAAAAAATCCCTCGTGTCTAGGGGTTTTTGCCCCCCCCGGGGGCAGATCGGCCTAATTACAATAGGCTGATCTGCCCCCAAAGGGGGCAGAAATGGCCTTCAACAAATTTGCCCCCGAGGGGAGCGACCCTTGTCTAAGGGGGTCGCCGACCTCAAGTGAAATGGACCTTAAGAAAAAATCCCTGATGTCTAGTGGTTTCTGCCCCACTTTGGGGGCAGATTGGCCTAAATATCATCCCTCCTCCCCACAGGAACGACCCTTGCCTAAGGGGTTGCTCCCCTCGTCTGAAAAACAAATAAAAAAATAAAACACAATAAAATAAAAATGATCCCTGGTGCCTAAAGGTTAATGTTCCCCCTGGGGGCAGATGAGATCAATAACAATAGGCCAATCTGCCCCCCTGCGGGGGGGCCAGAAAAGGCCTTGAAAATAATTTCTCCCTTTGGGAGCTCCCCTTATGCCAAAAATTATCCCTGGTGTCTAGTGGGCATTTCAGCAGTCAGATCACTTCACGATCCGGCTGCTGAAATGCTCTGAGAGACTTCAAAGGGAAGGATATTCCTTTCCTTCCTTTTGAAGCTGCTCAGGCCCCCATCACATGATCGGAAGAGAAATGCAAATCCAATCGTGCTGGAAGCTCAGCTTCCAGTATGATGGGAGGTGGCCTCTGATGAGGTCGGCGCACGATCGCGCGCTGACGTCATCACACGTCACTGGGCGGGTCAGGGAGGGTCGGGGTGGAAGGGAAAGCAATTCCTCTTCCAACCCTGCCATGGGAGGTGGGGGGGAAGCCCACGGAGGGAGCACTAGCGCTGCCTCCGAGCTCCGGTGCCAGGACGCAATGGTTACGTCCTCGGCACAGGAGCACTGTGCCACGGGATGTAACTATTACGACCTGGGCACAGAACCAGTTAAAGAAACTGCAAACAGTCCTAAATTTACATTTATTTTTATGGCCAGTATTGTGAGACTCAATGGTTTACCATCTGTTCTGATTCCTGATAGAAGAGCATAATTGTTTCTCAATTCTGGAGATGTGTGTTTATCGTTAGGCATGGATGTGTCATTATCATTCAGCTATCATCCTCAATTGGATAGGCAATCTGAAAGAATTAATCAAGCCATGGAACACTGCCTAGCTATTCATTACTCACTATTTTAAAGGGATTGGTCCACCATATTGGGGGCCATTGAATTAGCATGCTTTAACACAGATCATGTGTCCATAGGGTTGTCCCTGTTTAATGACTTCAAAGATACCATCAAAAGGCCACACTCTAGGAAGACACTTCTAGAGAAAAAGTCCCTGTTTCATAAGAATGCCATGTATTCCCCTTAGACTTACTGAAATTAACCTGTTACCACTTAGCCTGTGCCAAAGATTCCTATGAGGGGTTTTCCGATAGACATTGAAGCCAGGCATCTGATTATAGCACAGGAATTATGGCTTTCCACTAAAGATGTATCTTTGTGTGGAACAGAGAAGATTTTGCCCCAATTTCTAGGTCCTTATGAAAGTACCAAGGTACTGAACCCTGTTTCAAATGTGACTGAAATTGCATCTGACCATGAAAATACATCTGGTCTCCTATGTCTCACCCATCAAACTAGTTAACACAGATACTAAGCATGCCTCCCGCCTCCATCTATTGAAGTGAATGGCCATGTCAAATTTGACATCCATGCTATTCTGGACTCTAAGGGCTCTAGGTGAAAACGTTACTATTTAGTTGACTGGAAGGGTTATGGCCCTGAAGAGAGGTTCAAAATGCTCCCCGATTGATCTGCACAATTGACACTCCTGGCCCTGACAAACTCCATCCAATACTTCCCGTATTAGGGGCCACTTTAGGAGTGGTGACTATTACGGTTATCACCACCTTAAACGTAACATCTCCTAGGCTAACAGTTAATGTCACAGTAACCAGAGCCCATGCTAGCAGATAGCATCACAATAAATAGAGTTCCACAGTACCAATGTCAATCAATCAATCAATCATTATACTTGTAAAGCGCGGCTAGTCACCTGCTAGGGTCTCAAGGCGCTCGGGGGGCAGTAAGTGAATAGCCATTGATGACCAGAGAGGATCAGACAAAGAGCCACGTTTTGAGTGGGAGATCTTCTGAGGTGGATGGGAAGGGAGTTCCAGGTCTTGGGGTCTTGGCGGTGTAGTGGGAGGAGGATCTTCCTCCGGCTGCGGTCTTCAGGATGAGTGGGATCGCGGCGAGGGTGAGGTCAGTGGAGCGGAGCTGTCTGGTGGGCGTGTAGAAGTGGAGTCTGTGGTTGAGGTATTCTGGTCCGGCATTGTGTAGGGCTTTGTACGCGTACATGAGAACTTTGAATGTAATTCTCTTGTCTATTGGGAGCCATTGCAGGTCATTTAGTAGGGCAGAGGTGTGGCTGTATTTGGGGGTGTTCTTGATGAGACGGGAGGAGGCGTTCTGGATTTGTTGCAGTCTTTTCCGTACTTTGGTGGTGGTTCCAGTGTGGAGTGCGTTGCAGTAGTCCAGGCGGCTGCTGACGAGGGCCTGGGTGACTGTTCTTTTAGATTCGGTTGGGATCCATTTGAAGATCTTCCAGAGCATACGCATGGTGTTGAAACAGGCGGAGGAGACTTACTTGAAGTTTAATCAAGAGTGCTGAGTCCAGGATGAAGCTGAGGTTGCGGGCGTGGTTGTTGGAGGCCAGGAGAGCTTCCAAGGGCAGGCTGCGGGGTTGTTGCTGATGACGAGGACTTCTGTTTTATCTATATTTAGCTTGCGGCAGCTCTCCTTTATCCAGGTGGTGACTTCCTTCATTCAATTGTGGAAGTTGGCTTGGGCTGTGTGAGGGTCGTTGGTGAGGGAGATGATTAGCTGAGTGCCATCATCATATGAGACAATGTTGAGTGAGTGCTGTCTGGCGATGGTGATGAGGGGGGCCATTTAGAAGTTGAAGAGAGTGGGGCTCAGAGAGAAGCCTTGCAGGATGCCACAGATGATCTTGGTGGCCTCTGAGTAGAAGGGGGAGTTGGCCTTTTTGGGTCCTGTTGGAGAGGAAGGAGGTGATCCATTCTAGTGCCTTCTCGCGGATGCCGGCGTCATGGAGACAACTCCGTATAGTGCGAGTGGAGATGGTGTCGAAGGTGGCGGACAGGTTGAGGAGGATGAGATCTGCAGTCTCACCCCTGTCTAAGAGGATGCGAATGTCATCTGTGGCGGAGAGGAGGGTGTTCTTGGTGCTGTGGTTGCTGCGGAAGCCTGACTGTGAGGGGTCCAGGATATTGTTGAGTTCGATGTGTTTGATGAGTTGTCCGTTGACAGCTGTTTCGATGACTTTAGATTGGAAGGGAAGTAGCGAGATGGGCCGGAAGTTCTTGAGCTTGTCTGGGTCTGCAGTGGGTTTCTTCATTAAGAGCTTGATTTCGCCGTGTTTTCAGATTTCAGGGAAGTTGGTGGTTTTGAAGGAGCTGTTGATGATATGCAGGAGTTTGGGTGCAATGGTGCTGCTTGCTTTGTTGAAGATGTGGTGGGAGCAGGGGTCGGAGGGAAAGCCAGAGTGGATGGAGTTCATGATGTTGAGGGTTTCTTGATCAGAGATGTTGGTCCAGCAGAGTAGGTGGTGGGGGTTTGGAGGAGCTTCAGCGGTGGATATGATGGTGGTGGGCGTTAGATGGTCGTGAGTCGGGAAGCTGTCATAGGTGTCTGCTATCTTACAGGTGGAAGTAGGTGGAGAGGTTGTTGCAGAGTTCTTGTCAGGGGGGATGTCCGTGGAGTTCGCTCTGGGTTGGTCAGTTCGCTGATGATCGCGAAGAGTTCTTTGCTGTTGTGTGCGTTGTTGTCAAGAGTAGCACTACAGTGATTCTTGCTATAATGCTAAGGAAAGCAGTACAAATATCATATCCCTATGTTCCACGTATTAAGGCTGTGAAATATGCCAGTCCTCCAAAAGGCATTGTGCCTTAATAACATTTATGCTACTATGTAAATCTTTCTTGCACTGGGATTTGATTAAGTATTATGGGATTTTGACACATCTCAGTGGCCATCGTGAAGCAGCCAGTATTTAAAATGCACCCAAGAGCTAACACCCTATTTGTCTTGAGACCATTGACCAGTTTAGACACTCCTGCAATTCTGACTTACCTAAGGGAAAAACAGTGTCATCCAAGCATTCAAAATCCACTGTCTCTGATTGGTGCCAGGAAATTCACCAGGAAATTCTTAACTATCTGCCATAAAACATCAAAAAAAGGTATTCAAACCAGTAAGTTTGATGGCTAAGGTACCAATTAAAAAACTTGTAATATATTAGCAATCCTTTGCACCAAGACAATTGCCGCATTCAGTGTTTTTTTTACAGAAAA
Organism: Pleurodeles waltl; assembly: GCF_031143425.1. Taxonomy (NCBI): domain Eukaryota; kingdom Metazoa; phylum Chordata; class Amphibia; order Caudata; family Salamandridae; genus Pleurodeles; species Pleurodeles waltl. Next base: position 74,287,601 of record NC_090439.1, read on the forward strand.
CGGCAACTCAACCAAGTAACAAGTTGTGGGCTAACAACAGAATACCAGCTGAAAAGGCAACAAGTATGATGTAACACTATAGTAGAAATCTGGTAAAAGAAAAAAAGAGTTTTGAGTTGACTGCTATTTACTTGCTCTTATAAGTTTGATTTGTACACAAGTTTTAGGACATATTCAAAACTTGTATGTTAGAAATGTATTATATCTTCGTAGATAGCTTAAAGATCCAACAAAGTTGAAGAGAGTCTTAAAAAGACGTTGATTCTCCCTAAGTGAATTCTTGTCCAGAGAAAGAGAGAATTAAGAGAAGCCTTCCTAACCTAACCCGAAATCAGCGTGAATCCATAATAAGAAGCTAATTACAGGTAGATATAAGACTGGAGATCACAAGGTCATCTCGTAGTGAGTTGTACCCTTGTGCTTTTACGGTTTGACAGCAACCTGATCCCTGGATATACCACCAGATCTTTAGATCAAAACCTCCTTCCCTAGTCCTGATCAAACCTCTTTGCAAGCATAATTTCATATTTAAGAGAAGTTAGTCATAAGGAGACACTTAACATAAGGGTCCACGCCATCAGATCTGACACAATCACAGATTTCAGGTTCACGAACAAGTGGAAAGAAATGCTTCCTCGTCCAATGGGATGCCTTTAATGTTTTAATTTTGGGGCTTGGGGACATTTCAAGACCTTGAGGGTGCAAATTGTCCACAAATTGAATGTCAAGATACAAAGGGCGTCATTGCGAGGCTGGTGGTCTTAAGACTGCCAGCCTCGCAGTGGTGGTCAGGACCGCCGCTGTTGTGGTGGTCTGACTGCCACATTAAGACTCTGGTGGTCAAACTGCCACGGTTCCTCTGTCTCCACCGGGATCATTGATCCTGACAGGTTGACTGCAGGTGGAGGTCGTAATCTGCCAGGGCAGCGCTGCATTCAGTGCTGCCCTGCGGATTACGACCTTGTTCACTGCCATGAAAGGGCTGATGGAGAACAGGTGCAGGATGCCACAGGGGGACCCCCTGCACTGCCCATGTGCCTGGCATGGGCAGTGCAGGGCCCCCCCTGCCCAGCACCCACGCAATGTCACCGCAGAGAGTGAACATTGCAAGGGTGCCTGTGCATCCTGCTCGATTTAGATCCGGAGACAATGTTGCTGGCTGTTTCCCGCTATGTTGATGGGCGGAAACCAAGGTTTCCACCCGCCAGCCTAACCGGAAACACCTAATAGGTCCAACGGGGTGGTCACCACTATGGCGGCGGCCACCCTGTTGGAGTTTGGCAGATGGGCTTTCCGTTCCGCCAAAGTCAAAATGAGGCCCTAAATGTCTTATTGAGAACAATCCTTTCAATTTCATAGATTTTACCTCACTCACTGAATCTGCATAAAAATTGACGCAAGAAAAGATTTTCGTGCAGATGTGTCAAACAGCTCCGAAGTTAGAAGCAAATAAAAAAAATGCCTTGTCATTGGAAATTGAATTCAAACCATAACAATACAGTTGGCATTTTTCTTTGCTTGTAACTTGTAAATTATATTAAAAAATAGAAATTCACTGAAAAAAACAAATATCAAAGTGACGCTAAAGCAAGGAGTGGAAATAACACAAACACTATTGTTTAAAAAGCTAACAACACTGAAATACATAAGTTATAATTAACTGAACTAAGTATAACTTCCTCCTCCACCTTGCACTGCTTATCACCTTACATAGTACATCTGCAATGACATTTTAAAAGACATCATTGATGACATCATCCAGTCATTGTTACAGTGACCTATAAGGTTTGTGGACTTATAGTATTTCAACTTGCTCTATTTTTTATTCAGCTTCGAGGGATTAACCTCTTACAGATATCACTTGACCTGCAATATTAAGTAAACAAGTTGATAGGTATCCATTTGCCACTGAAAAGACACATTTGCCGGGTCAAGTAGACATTATTCCATTGTTTGGTAAAATACACGACACAAGTTACCGAGATGAGCACAATGGCACCATACCTTTGAGCCATGCCTTTAAGTAGCACACCGCTACAGTTTACATTATTCAACAGTCTGCAGTATAACAACATTTTCAGTGAAGTTCTGGTAATAAACATACACACCTTTTAAGCATCCTTGCTACATAAATTTTGTCTATTAAACCGTATTACAACTAATTAAAATGGGATCGCTGACATAATATTAATTACACAAATATTGTGACACACAAATATCATGTCAAAAATATAATTGACACAAATATAATTAACCTATCTTCATAATGGTAAGTACAAAAATATTGAAAATAAAATATTGCTTCACACTAATATCGCAAACTATACTAAATACTATAGTAAATCATAAGTACTGTATACCATTAATGTACTGCAATATAAATATATATTTGCTTTTGTATGTTTATATATCCATATATATATATATATTTATATATATATATATATATATATATATATATATATATATATATACATAACATAACAGTATTATAAAATATTTTTGATATTATATTACATTTTTTTTGTTTTTTTAATTTACTACTATAAAAAGGATATATATGTATACATATATACATGTATATGTATAAAAATGACAAATCACATGCAAAATATTAAATAAATTAACAAACAAAAATAAAAAAGATATTTCCTGAAAATGTTAAATAAAAAATATAAAAGTATATACATATACAGATAAAATAAAATTAAACAACTAAACAAATAAAAACTTTATTATATAACAAACAATATTAAAAAATAGCAAAGTTTGTGAAAAAAGGATATATTATTTCCACTGCCATGTGTACATTATGGAACGGTTGGAGTACTGAATGGTTAAATTTACTATTCCGACTCCAGTCTCTGCAATAGTAGGGAAAGGGTAACAATCCACAGAGTTACAATTTAATATTTCCACTGCGGTCTGTGCAATAGTAGGGAAAGTGTTGGACTCCAGTTGGGTAAAATGTACTATTCCCATTTCAGTCTGTGCAACAGTAGGGAAAGCGTTGGACTCCGGAGGGGTAACATTTACTATTTCCACTCCAGTCTGTACAGCAGTAGGGAAAATGTTGGACTCTGTTGTGCAACAATAAAGAACGTAGTTCACTTGAAACACATAACATATTTTAATAACTCATTAATTCACCTCACGAAAACAGTAAAACTGTTAAATTAAGCATATACATCTAAAAAAATACATACATATTTTTTTTAAATTAATATGAAATTATTAAAATGTTTTAATTGATTATTTCATTAAATTCTCACACTGTACTCCAACAGACCTAGAAGCCCAAAATTAAAATTTAAATTTAACAAGACTTCTTATTAAACAATCAATAAAACAATTATTAATAAATGAAAATGTCATTGTTAATTAGTTATTACTTAACAAATACGTCCCACCCCATTTCAAACACCAACAACATGCAACATCAAAAATGTGTTTATTACACAATATACATAATTATAAATGTTAAAAACAGAAAATGATTAATTGATAATTATGTATTACTCAATTTTCTCACACTATACCCTTACAAACCCAGCAACCTGCACCTAAAATGTAACTTAAAAAATATAATAATGACACAATTTGCATAATTAACGATAAATAAAATAATTAATAATTAATTGATAATTGATTTATAAGTAGTCCATAATCAATTAATAATTAATTAACTTCCCACACCATACCCCTAAAAACCCAACATCCTGAACCTAAAGTATAATAAAAACAATAATAAGGACACAATTTACATAATTATCAGTTAAACAATTAATAATAAAATCATAATTATTCAATAGTGAATTAATAATCAATTATTAATGTAGTAACTTTCTACCCCGTACCCCTACAAAACCAATTATACAAACCTAAAATATAATTAAAAAGGAATAATTAAACAATTTATATAATTAATTATCAATTACATAATTATTGATTAAATTAATGATTGACTAATTATACTTAATTAACTTTCCACCCTGTACCCCTATAAACCTTACAACCTTTTATGACACTGTGAAATACTATTAACAATGAAATAAAAAAGTATACATTACTTAAAATTACAAACTATATTTAAAATTATTTACAACAATTATACAAACAAAATATGACATTTACAATACAACTATAAACTAAAAAACATAAAGATAATTATAAAACAAAATAATTTACAAATATATTGTTGAAAACAATATTAACAACACAGATATTATTGAAAACGATATTATTAACACAAATATTATTTCAAACAATATAACTTACCTAAAAAATTGATATCCTTGTCAACGATGTCTCTGCATCATGATATTTCTGTGTTATGAGATTATAAACTTGATATATATGTAGCTCGATGTTTCTGATCCGATTTTTTGTCCCAATACCTTTAAAATGGGCATTCCCCAATGGATAATCTATGGTCAACGGACGCTTTGACTATTCTTACACATTTTATGCCATGGGCTTTGGCTTTAAAGCATTGCCCACTGTGAAACATATCTCTGCAACCCATAAAAGACACGCTCATTCTTTAACTTGGTTAACATGGAGTAATATCCATGCCCAAACTTTAGCTATTTGTAAACAGTACACCATATAACATTCGCCATGCACACCCACACTTTTCTACTGGATGTATGTTACTGCCACCAAGACGTGTTCAGACAGAAACTTTATGCTGTATGACTATGGTGTTATGTGTGATGTCAGCTATTATGTCAACTAACAGTCACCACTGTGCAGTTATGGAACAGGTGCACTTTTCATTGAAAAGAAGTGTTTTGATTTGCCTCTAACTTTTTACTCCATGGATGGGTTTGCACTAAAATTGGCAATTGTTTAGCATTGTTAGCTAAGGCTCAGTATGCCAATTTTTGTGAACATCCTTGTTAGGTAAAAAAGAAAATGGGGGTAAAAAAAAAATTGTGTTTTCACATTTTTGCTCTCATGGTAAATTTTTCTTACACCTTCAGCAGAAACTCGCTGAAGGGATTTTCACCAAACTTGGTATACGAGCTGAAGCTTACTAATAAAGGGTGCTTCAGTTGGTTTGCTGTAAAACTCCTTGGTGGTGTTTGAGGTATTTATGTTTTAAAAAGCTGGCAAGCAGGCTTCTCTGCCATTCAATTTGTGATTCAGAAAATCAAAGCCATGCATAGAGGGGATTTCCTGGTCACAGGAGGTTGATAGTGGCCTGGTCGAGTCACTCACTGCTGCACTCAGCCAAAGGCTGTGCACAGTAGGTGGTGGCAGTCATGAGCGGTTGGTTGCTGGGTTTTGGCTGTAAGACAGGCCCTACAGTTGGCGCCTGCTTCACAAGACAGAAAGCCGCATGCAGTCAAGGTTGGCTGCTTATAGCTGTTTGGTTGCTGGGCCAGTTAAAGGTCAGGCCTAGGGGCCAAATCCTGCAGTGTTGGCAGCTCGCACCGGTTTGTTTGCTGGGACAGGCGTAGACCTACTATGCATGGTTGATGCCCATACACAGCAGGGGCTGTCAGCCTCACTGGGTTGGTTAAGGACCTGGCCTTGCAGCAATCCATCACTTCTCATGCACAATGTCCATGCTCAAGGGAGGCTGACAATAAAGTGAATTTCAAAAACCTGAGCTGTGGTTCTGCCGCAAACATGCAAAACCAATATAATTCACCAGGTGTGCTTAGCAATGCACATCACAAAACCCCTAACTCACACAACCCCCCACTAAGCTGACTAGGCACCTCTCCATAACGTTTGCCCCCAAACCATTCAGCACAGCTGTACCATTGTAAGGGCATGAAAAGCCAAATTATGAGACAAGGTTATCTTCTGTGCTTCATGGTTCCCGGAGAAATACAGGTTTCGATGATATATATATATATATATATATACATCCCATAGCTATAAATACCTAGGTAAAAACACCAACACGACGCTACGCCTCATCTGACCCAGCAACTTGTTTAATGATCTACTTATAGAATAGACATCTGCAGACATGAGGTACTTTTAATGTTCAGTATGTTTTGCACATAAGAAGAGCTGCCATTGGACGGAAGAGAATCATTTGGCATTTATTTAGAAGCATTCTAAAGATTTGAATTATAAGCTAAGTAGCAGATGTTCATTGCATCTTAAGCATCGTTTTTTTCCTTGACAGTAATCTCATCTGGGCACAAACACTTTTTTAGTTAGCAAAAACCATAAACCGAAGGGATTTTGTTTATTTGTTTTCATCGCAAATATCAAGGGAAAATAGTTTTTAAAAAGTACTGCTGTCCTTTCATCTACAATCACATTTTGCGTGAAACTCCTTCAAAACAATTCCCAAAGTTAGTATTACAGTTCAGACTCTGCAAAAGAGCGTGTAGACATTTAGGGACTTAAGAGTTACTCTCTTGATAGAATATCTTTGAAATGTGCCCGCTTGTTATACTAGTAGATCTTTAAACATCAGAAACATTTAAAAGTCTGTAGGCCAAACATTTGCTTTAGCTCTGAGGTTGTAGATGTTCCCTTTAGTGACTTGAAAAGCACAACATATTGCCATGTAATGAATACATGGGGTCTGATTCACAAAGATTTTGCTGTGACTTGCCCTGGTAGAGGGTATGGCTTATTCTCGAATTTCAGAGTGAGTCAGAAATACTACATGAGTAGTCAGTATTGTGTACGGATATATTTTTCAAAGATAATGCTCTGTTGGAGTTAATAATGAAATATCTCCATCCAACGGATTATTTTTATTTAGGGCATTATATTTATGTCAGGCAATATTTATGTCAAAGATATTCCGGCATGGAACACTAATGGACATAATTGGATACAGCCTTAATATGATATGATAATTAGGCCCTCATTACAACATTGGTGGTCGGCCTCGAACCCACCGGCCGCATTTGGACATCCCCTCTGGGCCGTACTTAGGCCCTCATTAGAACATTGGCGGTACCGCCAGTCGGCCGCCTATGCGGCCAGGAACCCACTGGCCGCATTTGGACATCCCCGCTGGGCGGTAACATTGCAGCCGACTCCTAATGGAGCCGGCGGCAATGCGGCCGTGCAGCGGGTGCAGCAGCACCCGTCGCACAATCCACTACCCGTAATTCGGGCAGTGGATTGCGCGATGGGGCTGTGCCTGGGGGCCCCAGCACTGCCCATGCCAAGTGCATGGCCAGTGCAGGGGCCCGCAGGGGTACCTCGAGTCCCCTTACCGCCACATTTCCCCTGGCAGTGACCGCCAGGGTTGAAATGAGGGCCTCAGTGTGGATACAGAGGTAAGCTATTTTGGCCCCAGGGCGAAAAATAGTAGTAAAACTACTCATCTGTAGTGACTGCAGAATGAACAGAATTATGGACCTCATGCCCTCATGTGCAAAATAATCAATCACAATTTTCTATTTCTTATACAGATAGAAAGCGATATAGGCAAACTGACCTATGTACTAATACTTTGGTTCAGAAAAAACGGAATCATAGTGGGTAAAAATTTAACCTACCTCATCATTTTGCATGTGATATGTTGCAACTTAGAACCCACTACGAATAGCTACATTCATAGGCATGGTGGCATGTGGATATCAGCAGACCATAATGTCTGTGACTGCCTTTAAATAAAGTAACCATTTTCAATGCAGCCCATTTTCCTTAAAAGAAGATGAGATTTAAAAAATGAAAAATTACACAAACCGATTTTTGGAGAAGGCATTGTGCCCTTTTGGCACACATTCCCATTTGCAAAATAGTAATGTTTTGCAACTGGATTTCAGTTGCAAAATTCCTCAATATATACCTTACGCAAGAATCAGTATCTCTAAAGGACATCCTTAACATACCCATTTCAAATACTGATTTGTTTGCATTCCCAAACCCAAATTGTGATTCAGTGACTTCGTAGTAAATCTCAATTTGCCATTTTGCAGTTACAAAGGCTCCAGTTACATGAGTCGGAGCCACACCAACTGCAAAATGGATTTTCATATGAGGGTCTATATTTCATGCATGAAGTTCTACACTCTGCAGTGTGCTTCTGTACAGAGGTGAAGAGGTCTGGATGGCACTCTGGCCTGTGCAGTAGTGGTTCTGGACATTTCATTGCACTTATGCAGTTGGCAAAAAACGAAAATTTCAGCTTGTCAGTAGTATAACAACGTTTTTGGATTTTAACACACTATACGAGGTGCAGTGAAACACCTATAACACTACTTCTAGATGACCATGGCTTTGCTCTGGATTTCCGTTGTTGGTGGGGCATCCTGAACCAGGAAATGGTGATTATTGTGAAGTCTGAACCCTACTGCTATCACCAGAAGGTGTCACTGAATGATGTGAGTAGTAAGGAGAGTATAGTTTGGTAAGAGGGCTTGGTCCGTGGCCAAGTGACACTAACCTCCCTGTTGCTCTGAGCAGCACCTTGTGGTAACAAGAAGAGGATGGCACTGCTGCATGCCCTTTAAGGTGTGTTTCTATTACGTCTGTGCCAAAAACTCACTAGAGGCATCGGAGTGAAGTTATGGGATGGAAGTTAATTTCTGATTTCTGTGCTCCACGCAGGGTGAAGCAGATCATCTTTAATCCATGGGAGGGTGCCCCTACCATTGCTAATTTGTTATGATGACCTTTCCATGATCACTTGGAGTGTTCTGCAGCTTGTGTGGAGTGCCTGCCTTGAAGGGCGCATTGGGGGCAAGGAAGCTCGCATCTCTCAAGATTTTGCCATGGCCTGCCTAACATTTAACTCTGCGAAAAATGTTGTCTTTTCGAGTGACTGTTGCGTGAAAATCCCAATCTGTGTTGGAGGTATTGTATTTCCTATGATGTAATTTACTCTTTAAAGCATATATAGGGAGGCACTGACAAGAGATGGATGCGCTGCAACACATTAACTTCCCCATTTTTCATCACCTTCATTCTCTATTTGCCACCATTTTTGCATCTGATTTTGCTCTGCTTTGTACCTTGCGACCTCCATTGAGAAGCAACCAGTTGCCATACAAATACGCCTACAATTATTTTAAATAGGCATGCATGTCATCATCCTGGCTCGATGTGCCATGTACCCTGATAACAAATTGGATGTTCTGTACACAGAACCTAATGAAAACTAAAACTTGGGTTGCTGCTAAGCAGAAAGCTTAGGATGGTCATTGAGGCCACTCAACAGAAGTGAGATACTATAAGCGCACTTTTCACCTATTGCATGGAGGACCTACTGAGCCTCTTCCACAGAGAAAAGATGTCCTCCTAAAAAAGCCACATGGTTGGTTCACTGTAGACTGATTCTTAACCATTAATGTTAAGCTAGGTCACATTTTTAGAAACACTCTATTCACTTTATTATTTGAGAAACATTCCTTACATTCTACTCTTACTCAAAAACTAAAGTCCTTAAAACTGTTGTCAACTCCATTTTAATTTTCCGAAACCATCAGAGTCAGACTAGTGGTTGGTTTGAGACATAGGGATCAAGGGCCTACCGTGACTGTAATGAATAGGACATCACATAGCTGTGCGCCTATTTTCATGACAGTCTACAGGGCGGGCATACAGGCAGAAACGTTTTAACTTTCTACATATCTTGCACTATTGAGAGGAGGCACGTATGGGCTTTAGTTAGTACAATGTCATAAAATAAGGACAGTTTAACTTTGCCCACGCACTTATATACATGATACAGCCTTATTTGCAAAATCAGTTTTGACTGGTGACTATGACAGCAGATTTGCTGAGATGGTAAAAGTCTGACAAGAATATTTCTGCCTATTTAAGAAGCCTGCAGTTGAAGTACATCAACACCAAAACACTATTCATAGCCAATGAAAATATGCATCAGGAGAGCACCAAATTATGTAGACAGGGTTAGGTAAATTAGGCGACAAAGGAAAGATACATTAAATCACCATAATGTGAAACATTTTTAACGGTATTACTTCATTATTTTGCAATATTGCACATGGTAATTATGTCTGGGCAACGATTTCAGCTCATTAGTGTCAGAATAACAACCAAATACAGAAATAAGTAACTGAAGGACAACCAATTAGCCTTTGCGAAGGGCCTTCCACTGCACACAAATATGTTGTCACATTTTTAGTAACTTTTGATCTGTTTGAGGTAAGAAAAATACATGTTCTGTTAAACTTTGCAGATTATGCAGCAGATGTTGGATTATGTGGCAAACCCACAATTATATAAAAAAAGCCACAGAATCACATAATTCCAGTGTTCCTGACAATATTAAAATAACACACCACAGTAAACTTAATGCTTGACAACAACAGAACACAGCATAACAACTCAGCAAGCCAAGAGCAATACAACAACAGTTTAGCATAGACGCACAATACAACATGCCAACAAAAAGCAATAAAAATACCAGTACACTAGCACCACAATAATAATGCAAAAATACATTGTGACAATGAAAAATTGACCTATACAATAGAGCATACCAATACAACACACCACCATAACAACACAACACGATACACCAACACAAAATAACAACATACATGTGCAATTCTCTGGTGTTGGTCTGTGTTGTGTTTAATGTTTTTGTGTCATAGTATGATGTAACTGTATTGTCATGTTGTTGTGCTTTTGTTCTGTTTGTTGTATTGTATTGGTTTGTCTCAGATGGTTCTGCTATTGTAAAAATACACTATTGTGGTATTGTGGTGTCTTGGTGTATTTGTTGTTTTGTGATTCAGTTTAAATGCACTAATGTGCTATTTAATGTTACACCATTGTGTTGTTTATATGCTGCATTGATATTTTGTGTTCTCATATTGTTTTCTTATATTTTTGATATTTTTGGTTATTGTGTTGCATTTTGTCATGGTAGTGAGTGATGTGTTTTGTTTTTTGTGCTTTTGCTTCTGCATTGTTGGATTTTGTTGTCCTTTTTGTGTATTGTGATGTTTGTGCTGCTTTCTCTTTTCATTGATTCATTGTGTTGTGCTGTGACCTATTGTGTTGTTTTGTTTTGGATTCTGGTTTGTCATATGTTATTGTGTCATATTGTGCTGTGTTGTTACAGACGTCAAAAACACCATTATATTTCCAGGCAAAAGTGCCAGATGCCTTTAAAGTTGAAGTGACAAACAACAATTTCCGTCAATGTTTGAAGCAGTAAAATACCAATGTTCCAGCTCTTTATTTAGGATACCAATTATCCCAAACGTGTGTAAATACCATGCCTTAATTTAGCCCTTTTTACAGGCTCTATTTCATGTCCTTGGTGGTAGGCTAAAACAGTGTTTGGTGCAAATATTATTGATATTACTTACCACTGTTTTGTGAAAGCAGTTTTCAAGAGTGCTAAGATTTGTGCTTATTTGTTTTATGCTATTTTGTTCTGATGCTGATGAGTTCTGTTTTTTCCTATGCTGTTGTAGTTTTGTGCTGCATTATTGCAATATGGTGTGTTAACCTGTTGTTTTGTTGCATTCTGTTTTAACTGTTCTTGAATGTTGTTCTATTTTAATTGTGTTATCTTGCTTTGTCTATGGTACAGTATTGCTTTTGGTTGATTACTTTAGATATATCAACAAGTGAGGCTGAATCTCCAGCCAAAAGCAACACATGCCTTGAGGCTTTCTGTGAAAAGCATCCATTTAACACTTTCAAAAATGGTAAAAGAGTGCTGCTCCAGCTCCTCAACTACTTAAGACACCAGTCAGTCCAACACTGTTGCAGTGCTAACTTTATGTGATCTGGCCCGATGTTTATGCAAGCAGGAAACATGACATTTGGAATTTAAGTGATTATATACTGTATGCTACAAAAAGTGAACCTGACTCTTCTCCCATGCACCTAAATGTCAAATGTCTCCTACATGAGTAAAGGTCCACTGGAAGCTGTTCACTACTGCTTGACTAAATCCCATGGAAGGAAATTCACAAGAATGAAGTCAATCTCTACAACACTGTGCTCAGACATATGAATTGGGCCATCTTCCTTTGAATTAAGATGTGTATTAACCACTTAGCTGTGTGCTGATCCCTTTTTGGATATTTGGGGTAGTTTGGACTTAAGGCTACATAACGTTTGTTTCACATAAGATATCCAGTCCAAATTTGCATCCCTTTCTTCCCACATCCTGGGGATTCTAAAGGTACCCCAGGTTTGTGACTTCCCCTGGAGGGAACTGAGAAAATAGGCAAAATATAGCAAAATGTTAAGTTTTTTGAGAACATTAGGAAACAAGTGCAGCAAATAAAAGTATCTGTTTGTTTTCCTAAAAATTGCATCAATGCTGTACTTAAGTCACAATTTTCCCAGCTTTCAGGAACATGTAGAGCTGAATCAAAGATCTAATTGAGTACCACAGTTTTGGTATTTTTCTAACAGGTAGCCCATTTTTCCTATTTCTGTGCTCTCAACCTATGCCCAGTTTGTGGTGGAACCCAGTGTTAAACCTATGGGTGATCCAGGAAAGCTATAGGTTTCTGAAAAGTAGACATAATTCCAAATTCAAAAAGGGGTTATATGTGTAGATTCCTCAAGATGTATCAAGAAATATAACTGTTGAAATAAATAAATATTGAAAATGAGTAGGGAAAAAAGGCCATCTATGACAACATTTTCATCTGTACGTTTTGTTACGATGGCTGATTTACAAAAGCAATATACCATTATTCCTTTTGACCATTCTGGTTGTGGGAATATACAGGGTTTGAAGAATTTCTAGGAACCCAATGTACCCAGAGCCAACAAGTGAGCTGCACTGTACAATGGTTTTTCATTGAGTACTGAGTATAGACTAACCTATATAATGAAATAGGTAGATTGGAAAATAAGTATAAAAAAAACTTATGTATTTCTGAAAATGGGCACAAGATAAGGAGTCCAGAAACAGTGGTTATTGTTACATTTCTCGGTTTGTGGGTACCTGTAATAGCATATGATATAGAGAGTATTTTTCAAACGTCTTATATCTTATGCACTGGCTTATATTTGAAAGGCATAAATGCAGTGAACTCCTATTGGTAATACAAACATTCTACTGTTCTATACTTCCACAACTCTTCTGATAAAAATGGTACCTCACTTGTTGGTAGGCTTCGTGTCTGTGACAGGAAATGGGCTAAAACACATCAAACACACATCAAATTTTTCCACTGAAAACTGATCCTTTTTTCCAACGTGGCTAGCTCTAGCTTTTGGACCCTAGCTCAGTGGGCACGTAGTGAAACCTAGCAAATGTGTACATTTTTTAAAACTAGACACCTGGGGGTAGCCAGGATCGGGTGAATAATGTGGCCCTCACTAGATTGCTTTATTCAGAATCCCTTGCAAGCCGCAAACCTTGTTTCAATACATTTTCCTCACATTTCTATGATGGAAGGTTCTAGAACCTGCAGGAAGAAGCTTCCACTCAACATTCCCCCAAGTCACCTGATGCTAATTGTACCTCACATGTGTGGCTAGACCTATTCCCCTTGACAGGAAACAGCCCAAAAAGCAATATTGATGCATCACATTTTTCCACTCAACACTGACCCTTTATTCACAAAGTGGGCAGCTATAGATTTTGTACCATAGCTCAGCCAGCTGCCGGCGAAACCTAGCAAACCTGTAAAAAATTTTTAACTAGGTACCTAGAGGAATTCAAGGTGTGTAACTTTCATGGCTCTCATCAGCTTTCTTTAGCCAGAATTCCTTTCAAATCTCACACTTTGACTAAAAAACAAATGTTCCTCAAATTTCTGTGATGGGAAGTTCTGGAATCAATGAGAAGCCACAAACATCTGTCCACTTAGCATTCCTCAAAGTCTCTTGATAAAATTGATACTTCACTTGTGTGGGTAGGCCTAGTGCCCACAACAGAGAATGGCCCAAAACTTAACATTGACGCATCACATTTTTCTGCTGAAAACGGAAGACCCTCACTCAGCCGGCTCCTAGGGAAACCTAGCAAACTTGTACATTTTTTAAAAACTAGAAAACAAGAGGTATCCAGCGTGGGGTGAGTTGCATGGCTCTCACCAGGTTTTCTTAACCAGAGTTCTTCACAAACCTCAAAGTTTGACTAAAGAAAAACATTTACCTCACATATCTGTGATTTAAAGTTCTGTGGGAAGCCACAAAATTCTATCCACCCAGCATTCCCCCAAGTCCCCTGATAAAAATTATATCTCACTTGTGTGGTTAGGACTAGTGACTGTGACAGGAAATGGCCCAAAATACAACATGGATGCATCTCTTTCTTCCACTGAAAACTAAGGGGGTCATTCTGACCTCGGCGGTAAAAGTCGCTTACCGCCGGTCAGAAGGCCGCCATAACACCGTCATTCTGTCCCGCAACTGGCAAACCGCCAAAAACCCGACATCCACAAAAATCCACCACACCAAAGGTCAGTGAAAAAATGGCGATGACCAAACCTCCACCATCACGCCAACAGAAATACGCCCATACCATTCCGACCCACAAATCCACGCGGCGGTTTTTCAAACGCGGTATTCCATTGGCGGTACACACCACCGCGGTCAAAATACACACACACATAGAAAACTCAGCCACATTGGTCAGTTTGAAATACACACACCTGATACACATACTAACACCACTCCCACACACCCAACACAAAATAAAACACACACCCACATCACCCACAAGTCCCTACGACCCAAAATCATTGACAAAGGCTAGAGAGAGAGCACAGAATAGACAATCCCACAACACAGAGGCACACAACACCATCACCCACACAGAATCCACACACCAAACACCACACACTACCACACGCACCACACTCATCACCACAAACGCCACCCCACACCTCAACCACACCACCCCATGGCACCCCAAAGACACCCCAGGTTCAGTGACGCCGAACTCAGGGTCATGGTGGAGGAAATAGTCCGTGTAGAGCCCCAGCTCTTCGGGGCACAGGTGCAGCACACCACAATTGCCAGGAAGATGGAGCTATGGCAAAGGATAGTGGACAGGGTTAACGCGGTGGGACAGCATCCACGCAATCGGGAGGACATCAGGAAGAGATGGAACGACCTACGGGGGAAGGTGCATTCCATGGTATCAAGGCACAACATTGCGGTGCAGAAGACTGGCGGCGGACCCCCACCTACTCCCCCAGAATTTACCGCGTGGGAGGAGGAAGTCTTGCACATCCTGCATCCTGAGGGCCTCGCAGGAGTAGGCGGAGGAATGGACTCTGGTAAGGCAAATCTTCACTACTGCTTCCCACCCCCACCCCACCTGCATGCCAAATCATACCCCCACCCTCACCCCCTCCCCCATCACACCAACCCCTAGCAAAAGGCTCACCATCACAACCCACCCATCCCAACACCAAGCCCTGCATGCGACCACAAAGCATGGACACCCATCACCAAAGCATACCCACTGCACACACACATCACCCCTACAAGCCACCCTCACAAAAACCCCCACAAGGAAATGCCTGCACATGGGTACACGGACACCCACCCATCACACGAAATGCCACACACAGAAGCAATAACCATACCTTTATACCCCTGCAGGACCCGAACGCCACCACACCGCCACGGAGGGTCCAGAGATGTCCATCCTACCCTCAGAAGAGGCCCCCAGCGATGACAGCAGCTCTGTCTCCCTGGAGCCAGACGACCAGCCCGGCCCATCGGGGACCTCTGGACAGTCGGTTCCCCACAGACAGCCACAGGCTACACCAGACCCAACCCCCTCTGGGAACACCAGCACAGCTCCCACCCAGCGGGCCCATGCCTCTGTCTCCAGGACACATAAATCAGCGGTGTGTCCACCACTACAGGGCACCCAGGTTGACCCACCACCCCAACAACAACAGGGACCTGGGGGCAGTGGTAGTGGGCACACCGTCCAGGGGACAGAGGCCCAGGAACACTGGGGAACTGGGAGGGCTGCTGTGCGACAGGGGTGGGACAGGCCCGGGGAACCGACTCTCCAAGAGGCCCTCACCTCCATCATGGGAGCATACCACCGCTCCCAGGAGACGATGGCGACGGTACTGGCCCGGTTCCAGGAGATCCAGGAACTGCAGGAGGATCGGTACATGGGATTCAGGGAGGAACTGAGGAACATCGGTTCCGCAATGGGGACCATCGTCGTGGCCCTTACCCAGATCGTCACCACATTGCGGGACCATGTGGCACCCCAAAGGGCCCCTGTCACTAGCCCAGGCCAGGAACAGCCTACCACCTCCGCCGGCGCTAGTGGACAGGAGGCCACCACACAACGACAGGCCACCAGAACCCCACCTCCTGCAGAAGAAGAACCACCCCGCAAGCGGAACCTGAGATCTCACAAGAAGACAGAGTAGGATTGCAAGACCCCCGCCAGCCTAAGATACCCCCTGATGTCATCCCACTGTCCCACATTGTCACCCTGTCCAACCTTGAACTGCCCCTGCTCTATCCTTCCACAGGCATATGGACAATGCACCTGTGCGACTGAGAACTGGACTCTGTCATGGACATTACTCCACCCCCACCCATCCCCACTTCCCAATCATTTACCTATATGTAGCACTTAAAATAAATCACTTATTCCACTTAAAAAAACAGGAGTCTGCTTGTATTCTTAACAAATGTATTACACATAACGGTTCAATAATGTCCAGTTACTTTGTGATGACAACATACCAATTTCAATAAGCTTTAGTCCATGGGCAAACAAAGCTGAAGTCAGGCAGTGGGTCATACAGCTCTGAAAAGGGAAGGGAAACAGGAACTGGGGGGAAACACAGACAGTGGAGACGCATGAGGCCTCAAGTAAATGTAAATTGGGGTGGCTGTTTCTTACCTGTGTGCTACTGAAAGTATTGTTGTATGACTGTATCCCTGTTGTCCGTGTCGTCCCCGTCGTCTTCCTCCTCTTCACTCTCCACAGGCTCCACAGCTGCAACAACACCACCATCTGGACCATCCTCCTGCAGAAAAGGCACCTGGCGTCGCAATGCAAGATTGTGAAGCATACAGCAGGCCACGATGATCTGGCACACCTTCTTTGGTGAGTACATGAGGGATCCCCCTGTCATATGCAGGCACCTAAACCTGGCCTTTAGGACCCCGAAGGTCCTTTCTATGATCCTCCTAGATCGCCCATGGGCCTCATTGTACCGTTCCCCTGCCCTGGTCCGGGGATTCCTCACTGGGGTCAGTAGCCACGACAGGTTGGGGTAACCAGAGTCACCAATTAGCCACACACGGTGTCTCTGTAGCTGTTCCATCACATAAGGGATGCTGCTATTTCGCATGACATACGCGTCATGCACTGACCCAGGGAACTTGGCATTTACATGGGAGATGTACTGGTCAGCCATTCATCGAATGATAACTTTTTCTGTTTCTGTACACCTGCTCACTTTCTTTGGGGGGAACCAAAGCCACATGGGTCCCATCAATGGCACCAATGATGTTGGGGATATGTCCAAGGGCATAGAAATCACCCTTCACTGTAGCCAATTCGCCCACCTCAGGGAAAATAATGTAGCTCCGCATGTATTTCATCAGGGCAGACAACACTCTGGACAAAACCTTAGAAAACATAGGCTGAGACATCCCAGATGATATGGCCACTGTTGTCTGAAAAGACCCACTTGCCAAAAAATGTAGTACTGACAGAACCTGCACCAGAGGGGGAATCCCTGTGGGTTGGCGGATGGGTCACAGGTCTGGCTCCAGCTGGGCACATAGTTCATGTATAGTTGCTCTGTCAAGCCGGTATGTAAGTATGATATGTCGTTCTTCCATTGTCGACAGGTCCACCAGCGGTCGGTACACGGGAGGATTCATCCTTCTCCTCGCAAGTCCCAGCAGACGGTGCCTAGGAAGGACAACATGGAGCACAGAGTCAAGCAACCCACAGGTTCGTTCACACAGCTTGCACAGTACACGAATCGCTATGCATGGAACGGCTTGTATGAGTGGCAATGCAAGGCCTAGGCCTGTGTGACGCAGTAGAAATCATGCCATGTGGGCCCTTGAAATGGCGGCTGCCTGACCTGTGAAGTGTGACAGTGGGATGTGAGGTCACTGCACTGGCGTGGCACACCGTGGCGGTTGGCGGTCGAAGACCGCGGCGCAAAGCAGCATTGGTTAACAATGAACCCTATGGGTCTCAGGAGCCAATGACAATGTGCGCCGGCGGTCGCGGTACGCACCGCCGCGGTACGCACCGCCGCGGGCGTGGCCGCCATTTTCTATCTGATTAATCACTCGAGACCTGATCATCCACAGGAGAGGACCTATACTGCAAATGCTGCTGTGACCTCGGTCTGGGAGACACAATGGCTGCTGTGACTGGGGAAAGGGCCCCTGCCTTCACTGCCGAAGAATTGGAGAAACTTGTTGATGGGGTCCTCCCCCAGTATGCGCTACTCTACGGTCCTCCAGACCAACAGGTTAGTACACAGGGTGCACATTGAATGGGCTATGCCTGTGTTGAGTGGGGTGTATGTAAGATGGTGGGGAGGGGAGCGAATGAGGAGTGCAACGCACGAAAGATGAGAGCATGTGCCACATGGCAAGGTTGGGGACGGGGGGGCCACTCACATTGACCAGGCAGAAAACTGATGCGATTTCCTTTACCACCCTGTACATGTCACATAGGTCAGCGCCCATCAGAAGATCGACATTTGGCGTGCCATCGCCAAGGACGTCCGGGCCCTGGGGGTCCACAACAGACGGGGCACCCACTGCCGAAAGAGGTGGGAGGACATCCACCGCGGGACCAGAAAGACCGCCGAGTCTCTGCTGGGGATGGCCTCCCAACGTAGGAGGGGTGCGAGCCGCCAATTGACCCCCTGATGTCCCGGATCCTGGTGGTGGCCTACCCCGATTTGGATAGGCGCGTGAGGACATCACAGCAAACACAAGGGGGTGAGTATCAGCACATTCTTCTATCTTTGCGCGCAGTGAAGGTGTCTGGGTGGGGGAGGAGGGCTGTGGCTATCTCCAGGCCAGGGCGCATTCTGTAGGCTAGGCCCCTCCGTTAGACACGGCCCTGTGCCCCTGCCCCCTACCTCTGTAGGGTGCCAAGTACAGCTATCCATGGTCCGGCCTCACCCATTTGTGCATTTGTCGTCCATAGACCCGTAGGCCTAGTCACAATAACTGAGTAGTGTACCCCTATTGCGCGGCCTAGTTCAGGGGGCTTCTGTGTCTGTCCTCTCCGACAACGGTGTTGCCAATGCATGAACTCAACCTGTCTTCATTTCTCCCCCCCCATTTTCTTTGTCTTCCTGTTCATGTGTGCATTAGCATCATCAGGCGGAGGAGAAGTGGCATCGGCGCACGAGGGAGCTGCATCTCACATGGCCCCGGAGGGCCATACAACAGACTCCGAGTACACCAGTGAGACGGAGGGCGAGTGGAGCTCCACAACGGGGACCTGTGGATACGTCAGCGACACTGACACGTCCTCGGAAGGGAGCTCCCTAGCGGTGGCGGCAACATCCGTGCCCACCGCCACAACATGTACAGCCGCCACCCAGCGCACCAGCCCCGCCCTCCCAGCAGCCCCTCAGCCTTCGCTACTTCCCCGCTCGCCCAGGAAGGCGGGCATCTCCTTCGCCCCAGGCACCTCAGGCCCTGCCCCAGTTACCCCTGCTGCCCTCAGTGAGGAGGTCATTGACCTCCTCAGGACACTCATTGTTGGGCAGTCTACCCTTTTGAATGCCATCCAGGGTGTAGAAAGGGAGGTGCATCGGAGCAATGCATACCTGGAGGGCATTCATTCGGGTCAGGCTGCCCATCAGCGATCGTTCAACGATCTGGCCTCAGCACTGACGGCAGCCATTGTCCCTGTCTCCAGCCTCCCTCTTCTGACTCCCTCCACCCAGTCCCAGTCTCCTGTTCCTCTGCCTATCCCATCCACACCATCAGACCAGCCTGCACACACCTCTACACCCAAGGGCAGCTCATCCAGACATAAGCACCACAGATCCCACAAGCATTCACCCAAGCAACATCCAGATGCAGACATGCCAACAGTCACTACCACCTCTGTGTCCCCCACCTCCTCATCTCCCTCCTCCCTCCCTGTGACGTCTCCACTCACACCTGCATGCACACCACCATCAGCCAGTACTTCCAGCACCAGCACACCCTCCATTACAGTCCGCACACGTGCAGTCACCACCCCCACTGCCATTTACACGTCCCCTGTGTCCTCTCCCAGTGTGTCTGTCACCCCGTCTTCCAAAGCACACAAACACAGGCAGCCACCCACCCAACAGCCATCCACCTCACGACAGCCTCCGTCACAAGCACCTGCACCCAAAGACAGCACACTTGACTCTCCTACAACCACATCCTCTTCCTCCACTCCCAAACCCACTACACCTACCCGTCCCTGTCCTTCCAAAGTCCTTTCCTTTCCAACCTTGAGCTCGTTCCAATCACTGACCCACCCCCTCCATCTGGTAAGAGTAAAAAAAGCACCTCAGCCACCACCAGCCCTGCATCTACTGTGACCATAGTGCAGGGCTATTGGAGTCCACCAGATCCTAGGGCAGGAACATCGGCCAGCAGCAAGGGGACAGCCAGCCTCCCCCTGGGAAGAGGACAAAAAAGAAAAAGGCCCGGCGCGACAAGCCTGAGACGGCTGCCACCAAGGACAGTAGCCTTGCCCCGTCACCTGCCACATCATCCAAGGGAGGCAAGGGCCACAGAGCTTCAGCGAAGGAGGGCAAGGGCAGCAGGGCGGAGAAGTCAGGCAGCAGGCGAGCTGCCCAGGAGGGCCCCACCAGCCCCATTCCGGGTGTGACGGACGACACCCACGGGCCCAGGACTCCATCACAGGAGGGCGCCGCGACCGCAAGTTCGGATGGTGAATGAGCGGGAAGTCTTGCCCAGGTCTGGCTCCCTAGACACACAGGACAAGCACCGCTGAACAGGGCCCCGCCGGGAGGAGCACCGCTGAACAGGGCCCCACCGGGACAAGAACCGCTGAACAGGGCCCCGGCGGGACAAGAACCGCTGAATGGGCCCCGCCGGGAGGAGCACCGCTGAACAGGGCCCCGCCGGGAGGAGCACCGCTGAACAGGGCCCCGCTGGGACAAGAACCGCTGAACAGGGCCCCGGCGGGACAAGAACCGCTGAACGGGCCCCGCCGGGAGGAGCACCGCTGAACAGGGCCCCGCCGGGACAAGAACCGCTCCGCTGGGCCCTTCCTGTCAAGCACCGCTCCGCTGGGCCCTTCATCTCAAGCACCGCACCGCTGGGCCCTTCATCTCAAGCACCGCTCCGCTGGGCCCTTCCTGTCAAGCACCGCTCCGCTGGGTCCTTCACCTCAAGCACCGCACCGCTGGGCCCTTCATCTCAAGCACCGCTCTGCTGGGCCCCACCGTCTCAAGCACCGCTCCTCTGGGCCCTTGCTGTCAAGCACCGCACCGCTGGGCCCTTCATCTCAAGCACCGCTCCGCTGGGCCCCGCTGGGCCCCGCCGTCTCAAGCACCGCTCCGCTGGGCCCTTCCTGTCAAGCACCGCTCCGCTGGGCCCTTCCTGTCAAGCACCGCTCCGCTGGGCCCTTCATCTCAAGCACCGCACCATTGGGCCCCTCATCTCAAGCACCGCTCCACTGGGCCCTTCCTGTCAAGCACCGCTCCGCTGGGCCCTTCATCTCAAGCACTGCACCGCTGGGCCCTTCATCTTAAGCACCGCTCCGCTGGGCCCCGCCGTCTCAAGCACCGCTCTGCTGGGCCCTTCCTGTCAAGCACCGCACCGCTGGGCCCTTCATCTCAAGCACCGCTCCGCTGGGCCCTTCCTGTCAAGCACCGCTCCGCTGGGTCCTTCACCTCAAGCACCGCACCGCTGGGCCCTTCATCTCAAGCACCACTCCGCTGGGCCCCGCCGTCTCAAGCACCGCTCCGCTGGGCGCTTCCTGTCAAGCACCGCACCGCTGGGCCCTTCATCTCAAGCACCACTCCGCTGGGCCCCGCCGTCTCAAGCACCGCTCCGCTGGGCGCTTCCTGTCAAGCACCGCACCGCTGGGCCCTTCATCTCAAGCACCACTCCGCTGGGCCCCGCCGTCTCAAGCACCGCTCCGCTGGGCCCTTCCTGTCAAGCACCGCACCGCTGGGCCCATCATCTCAAGCACCGCTCCGCTGGGCCCCGCCATCTCAAGCACCGCTCCGCTGGGCTCTTCCTGTCAAGCACCGCTCCGCTGGGCCCTTCATCTCAAGCACTGCACCGCTGGGCCCTTCATCTCAAGCACCGCTCCACTGGGCCCTTCCTGTCAAGCACCGCTCCGCTGGGCCCTTCATCTCAAGCACCGCACCGCTGGGCCCTTCATCTCAAGCACCGCTCCGCTGGGCCCGCCGTCTCAAGCACCGCTCTGCTGGGCCCTTCCTGTCAAGCACCGCACCGCTGGGCCCTTCATCTTAAGCACCGCTCCGCTGGGTCCCGCCGTCTCAAGCACCGCTCCGCTGGGCCCTTCCTGTCAAGCACCGCTCCGCTGGGCCCTTCCTGTCAAGCACCGCTCCGCTGGGCCCTTCATCTCAAGCACCGCTCCGCTGGGCCCCGCCGTCTCAAGCACCGCTCCGCTGGGCCCTTCATCTCAAGCACCGCACCGCTGGGCCCTTCATCTCAAGCACCGCTCCGCTGGGCCCTTCCTGTCAAGCACCACTCCGCTGGGCCCTTCATCTCAAGCACCGCTCTGCTGGGCCCTTCATCTCAAGCACCGCTCCGCTGGGCCCCGCCGTCTCAAGCACCGCTCCGCTGGGCCCTTCCTGTCAAGCACCGCACCGCTGGGCCCTTCATCTCAAGCACCGCTCCGCTGGGCCCCGCCGTCTCAAGCACCGCTCCGCTGGGCCCTTCCTGTCAAGCACCGCTCCGCTGGGCCCTTCCTGTCAAGCACCGCTCTGCTGGGCCCTTCATCTCAAGCACCGCTTCGCTGGGCCCCGCCGTCTTAAGCACCGCTCCGCTGGGCCCTTCATCTCAAGCACCGCACCGCTGGGCCCTTCATCTCAAGCACTGCTCCACTGGGCCCTTCCTGTCAAGCACCGCTCCGCTGGGCCCTTCATCTCAAGCACCGCTCCGCTGGGCCCTTCATCTCAAGCACCGCACCGCTGGGCCCTTCATCTCAAGCACCGCTCCGCTGGGCCCTTCATCTCAAGCACCGCTCCGCTGGGCCCCGCCGTATCAAGCACCGCTCTGCTGGGCCCTTCATCTCAAGCACCGCACCGCTGGGCCCTTCATCTCAAGCACCGCTCCGCTGGGCCCTTCCTGTCAAGCACCGCTCCGCTGGGCCCTTCATCTCAAGCACCGCTCCGCTGGGCCCCGCCGTCTCAAGCACCGCTCCGCTGGGCCCTTCATCTAAAGCACCGCACCGCTGGGCCCTTCATCTCAAGCACCGCTCCGCTGGGCCCCGCCGTCTCAAGCACCGCTCCGCTGGGCCCTTCCTGTCAAGCACCGCTCCGCTGGGCCCTTCATCTCAAGCACCGCACTGCTGGGCCCTTCATCTCAAGCACCGCTCCGCTGGGCCCCGCCGTCTCAAGCACCGCTCCGCTGGGCCCTTCCTGTCAAGCACCGCACCGCTGGGCCCTTCATCTCAAGCACCGCTCCACTGGGCCCTTCATCTCAAGCACCGCTGGCCCATTGACAGTGCCGGTTCTGTGTCGAGCAGGGCTTCAGGAAGCACTCTGGGCACCATGCCTCCTCCAATAACAGTGGAGTCGGTAATCCATCTGATGGACTGTGGCTTGGCACTTCCCAGGATGGTCCAGTGGGCAAGCCACCCACTGTAGAGACTTGAGAGACTGTGGCTTTGCACTCCCCAGGATGGTACAGTGGGCAAGCCTCCCACTGTAGGGACTTGTGAGACTGTGGCTTTGCACTCCCCAGGATGGGACAGTGGGCATGGAGGCCCCTCGTGGATCTGGCGTCGTGGACTCATGTGGCTGAGGTGCCCCCCCTTTCCCCTGAGGTGCCTGTAGTTTTATCATCTGATGCCCCTGCAGTGTTCTCTCCAATGGTATCTGGTCTCCTGTGTGGGCTTTGCCCATGTGTTTGTGCACATTGGCCCACGGACTATGGAACTTTGACGGAATGTGCAGAACTTTTTGCCTATGGATATATTTTTGACTATGTTCATTCCTTATTTTTGTATCTTTTATATGGCATATTTGCCATTCCTTCAATGGAGCTATTTATACATATATTTTATAGATCATTTAAATTGTGTCTTTGCATTATTCCGGGGGGTTTGCGTGGTGTCACTCTGACTTGTTGCTCAGCATTGGGGTGTAGGTATTTGTGGTGGGGGGGTGGGTGTATGGCGCATGTGTGTGCCCGTAAGCTTTCCTCCTCCCCCCTCGCCTGTGTCGTAGGTGCAGTACTCACCGTTGTCGTCTGCGCCGGCGTTCGTACTCCTGGTAGATGAGCAGGTAGACAATAGCTGGTAGGATGTGTAATTCGGGCTCCATGCTGTCCTCCTTCCTCGTGGAGTGTGTATAGGTGATCGTTTTCCTGTTCGTAGTCTGTTTCCGCCGTGTTTTAATCGGCGGGGCTCCCGCCCCGGAAAAGGTGGCGGATTGGTGAGTTGTGATAGGGTGGGCGGTACATTGTCTGCCGCCTGCCTGTTGGCGGTGACCGCCGCGCTGTTTGTCGGTCCCGCCGTGGCGGTCGGAGTGTTAAAGTGGCGGCATGTGCTGGCGGTTCCCGCCAGGGTTAGAATTCCATTTTTTGACCGCCGGCCTGTTTGCGGGTTGGCCGCCGCTTTATCACCGACCGCCAGGGTCAGAATGACCCCCTAAGACTTTTTTCCAATGTGGAAAACTGTTGAATTCAGACCCTAATTCAGCCGACACCTAGGGAAACCTAGCTAACCTATACATTTTAGAAAAATCGACTCTTAGGGGTATCCAAGGTGGGCTGACTTTTCCTGAATTATTTGTTTACTTCACCAAAACAGTCTGACTTACTGAGCAGCCAAGGATACGTTGTAGACTCTGTCTTGAAGTACTCTTGTTAGTATTACTTACAGGATGCCTAATTGAAGGTACCAATATTCCACAGCTTCTAGGAAAGTTTAGTCAAACAGCTTTTGCTCTGATGACTACCCTCTGGTCGAGTCGTCAACATCCCCCCCAAATTGCTTTCAGACCTGCTATGGCTCACCAGGAGATACCATTTATGAACAGACAGGAGATCCACTTATGTTTGTTTGATACAAAATCCTATGCAACCCTGAGATCTGTTCAGTGCCAATGCTGTTGTATGTATACTTCACTGTCTGAGCATTGTGTTGTCTGCTTTGCAGACAGTTCACATTCCGAAGGTGCTGTCGTGCTATGGTATTGACGGGGCTTCCTTAAGGGAGCTGAGACCAATACCGTAGCACTGTTTCCGCAAGGCTGACCTGTGGGAACATTGTAATAAGATGTTCCTACTGGTCAGCCTGGTGGGAACATAGTAATACAACTGGGGGTGAGGCCGTCGGGTTGACGGTGGTCTCATTTCCGCAAGTTTGGCAGTCTGCTTGCATGACCACCAAACTCATGAGGGACAAAGTCATTTACCTTATCTTCCTCCATGAATCTGCAGGTTCTCCAAAGACACTATAAAAGACAAAGAAGACGCTGTATTACTTTACCTTGCAACATACCCAGTACCATAGCATACTTTTGTTATGGCTCATTCAAAACTTTATCATTGGGGGACCTGTTCGGCCATTGCCAGTATGAAAGTAATTTCCTGAAGCTGCAAATCTCCCTTTGATCTCAAGAAGCACACATTCACATATTAGCTACTGCAACCTTCTGCACAGGGGTGCTCTTCGTGAAACTCAGTGCTATCACTCGGGTCAATGGAAATATGCAGAAGGAGAGCACCAAATTATGCAACAGAGTTGACTAAATTATGCAGCATGAAATAGGCAATAGAGGTGGCATATGCCACATAAATCTACCATCTACTGCATATCTGTAGATGGAAGGCATGCAGCATGCATAATATCTATATATATATATATATATATATATATATATATATATATATATATATATATATCTGTTAGAAATGGGGTCTTTGGTTGACAGTCAGGTTACCCCCTGTTCAAGCAAGTACCCTCACTCTAGCCAGGGTAAAAGAGAATCACCCTCAGCTAACCCCTGCTTACCCCCTTGGTAGCTTGGCAGAGCAGTAGGCTTAACTTCAGAGTGCTAGGTGTAAAGTATTTTTTCCAACACACACAGTAACTTAATGAAAACACTACGTTATGACACAACACAGGTTTAAAAAAATAGGAAATATTTATCTAAACAAAACAAGACCAAAATGACAAAAATCCGACATGCACAAGTCAAGTTATTAATTTTTAAAGATTCAATTAAAAAATATCGCTTAAAAACACAAAATGCTTTGATGAGGTGTTCACACGGCGTCGTGACAGAGTCATTCCCAATATTCTGACACCAGTGGCGCCGGCCACGGAGTCACGCAGACCCCCATGTACATTACCTTTGTGAAGAATGGAAAAAAGCCGATGCGTGAAGTCGGGGATCGCGGTGTCCGTGCGAAATGTTGAATCCGCGCACTTCGAGTGGCATCGGTTACGACGTGGTGCAGCGACTTCCACGGAGTCATGGACTTCGGCGGGGCTGCAGCT
Organism: Pleurodeles waltl; assembly: GCF_031143425.1. NCBI lineage: Eukaryota > Metazoa > Chordata > Amphibia > Caudata > Salamandridae > Pleurodeles > Pleurodeles waltl. The sequence continues at coordinate 74,314,182 of NC_090439.1, forward strand.
GTGTCAGGCCTGAGCAGGTCGTCACGTTCCAGCGAAGATTGCGGAGTCAGTTGCCGGCAGTGTCACTGGATTCAGCAGTGGCGTCGGTCTGGAGTCATCTGAAGTCGGTTTCCTTGTATTTTCACCAACTTTTCATTTCAAGGGCCCAGGGACTGGGTAGGGCACCACTTGTCAGGGCAGGAGTCTCAGCAGAGAGTCCAGGTGCTGGTAAGGGAAGTCTTTGATGGCCCTGAGACTTCCGAACTGGGGGCTAGCTTAGTCCAAGGCCTTGGAGAGTCCTTCTCAAGCAGGAATATACCACAAAATCCAGTCTTTGTCCCCTTGCACAGGCAGAAGCAGCAACTGCAAAGTCCATGGAGTTTGCGTCATTTTTTAGCGTGGACACCTACTTTGCGTTAATGAGATGCAAGGTAGGCATTCCCGTCTAAAAAATTGACTCCGAGGCATGTGCGCCGTATTTACACTCCCGGGCAAAATTCACGCCCGGGAGTGGGCGGGTCAAAAAAAATGACGTCCGGCCGCTTTTGCGCCGTTTTTTAGCGCCTGGAAAAGGCAGGCGTTAAGGGACCTGTGGGCTCTGAAGGAGCCCAGAGGTGCCCTCCCATGCCCCCAGGGACACCCCTTGTCACCCTTGCCCACCCCAGGAGGACACCCAAGGCTGGAGGGACCCATCCCAGGGACATTAAGGTAAGTTCAGGTAAGTTATTTTTTTTCTTTTTTTTTTGTGGCATAGGGGGGCCTGATTTGTGCCCCCCTACATGCCACTATGCCCAATGACCATGCCCAGGGGACAGAAGTCCCCTGGGCATGGCCATTGGGCAAGGGGGCATGACTCCTGTCTTTGCTAAGACAGGAGTCATTTCTATGGGGGTTGGGAGTTGTACAAAATGGCGCAAATCGGGTTGAGGCGAAAAATTTGCCTCAGCCTGACTTGCCCCATTTTTTGGTGCCCAAGCTCCATATCCCCCTACGCCGGCGCTGCCTGGTGTACGTCGTTTTTTTCCATGCACACCAGGCAGTGCCGGCGGCTAACGCCGGCTAACGTCATTGATTAAATACGGCGCCCGCATGGCGCTTCAGAATGGTGTTAGCCGGCGCTAATTTTTTTCAAGCAAAACTGCGTTAGCGCAGTTTTGCATCAAAAAGTATAAATATGGCCCTTGGTCTACTGCCCTCGAACCTCTAGTGCACTCTACTAGGGATTTACTAGTAAATCAAATATGCCAATCATGGATAAACCAATTAACAATACAATTTACAGAGAGAGTATATATACTTTAGCACTGGTTAGCAGTGGTAAAGTGCTCAGAGTTACAAAAAAAACAACATCAACAGGTCAGAAAAAATAGGAGGCAGGAGGCAAAAAGATTGGGGATGACCCTGCATAAGCAAAAAAGTCCAACAATAAATATATATATATTTATATATATATATATATATATATATATATATATATATATATCTCAATCAATCAATTTACCTTTATTTGTCCAAGTTAAAAAACACCATAAAAGCACAGACAGCGGATTACAATAAATACCAATAAATATACATAATATATAAACACATAGGTTAAAATACCAAAAATTAAATCTAAAATTTAGAATTGCAAATCTTCAAGAATCCGATACCAGATCTGATAACATATCTATTTCTCAATTTTAAAGTGCATGTTTCCTTCTGATGTGTAGAGCAACTAGCAAATAATTTAAGACCGTTGAACAGATTTCCTCGTATGACAATCGCTATAGGTAGAACAGCCCTTCTTTATGAGATAAATGACCTTTGTTCAAAAGAATAGGGCACACAAATCCCCCTCTAGGTGAGGAGTATAAAGGACAAAACAACATAAAATTCATGGTTGATTGCTCTGTTACCCGATCACATGGTCATGGTGGGAGAACTGCATGTCATGCCTTCGCCATCAGAAAAGCAAACAAATGATGAACTAGGTTTAACCTTAAACGGGTAAGATAAAACCTATGTGTAGGCTTCACTGCCCATGTTAGATAGAGCTGTAGGGTAGATAATGTGGTTATATGCATAAATCTTATTACTGAATACTTGTCTAACACACTTACAATCCTAAGTTCTTCACCGTAGGACAAATAAGAATCAATCACCCTCACCTTACAACTTGATGTAACCAATTCTGAATTTTCAAATAAATGCCCACAACCAATTTCTTAGGACATCTTTTCTGTGTATGTGAGTCATAGGATTAATGCCCTATTGTCCAATCTCAGGCAATCTGCCAGGACTTGTCTAGAAAAGGTAGCCTACTGCATGCTCCAGATTTATACCCAAAGGCGCAAGGGGGCTAACGCAACACGATCTTTGATGTGAACTTCTCTTAGTTCCACTTGGGTGATAAAGCTAGAAGTGGTCCTGGGAATGTCTCAGAGCCTACAAAAAACTATTTTTGACCATCCTAAGATTCCTTACTCCAGAAAAAGCCCATACTCCAGCGCCACAGGTATCCACAACTATACATTTGCTCTTATACAGGTGGACTAAGTGCCAGATGTAGGAAGGCATTAGCGCCTCGCAAACAGCGGAAAAGGCCGTTTACGAGGCACGAATGCCCTCACGCGATGCTGAAACACATATTGCGAGTCGGTACCGACTCGCAAAATGTGTTTCAGACTCGCAAATAGGAAGGGGCGTTCCCTACCTATTTGCGAGTCGCACCGCAATGTAGGGTTGATTTGTGACCGCGAAAGCAGTCGCAAATCAACCCGCAGTTACCATCCACTTCAAGTGGATGGTAACTCATTCGCAAACGGGAAGGGGTCCCCATGGGACCCCTTCCCCTTTGTGAATGCTCACAATAATGTTTTTTCAGAGCAGGCAGTGGTCCCATGGACCACTGCCTACTCTGAAAAAAAACGAAACAAAAAGGTTTCGGTATTTTTTTCTATTTGCAGCTCGTTTTCCTTTAAGGAAAACGGGCTGCAAAGAGAAAAAAAAACTGGTTTATTTAAAAGCAGTCACGGACATGGTGGTCTGCTGTCTCCAGCAGGCCACCATCCCCGTGAGTGCCTAGACTCGCTATGGGGTCGCAAACTGCGACCCACCTCGCAATTTGCAACTCGCAAATTGGTTTCTACCTACATCTGGCCCTAAGTCCTGTATCGGCTTTTGCCCTGATTCTAAATATGGCTTCACTTGTTATCCTCATTGTTTGCCCGCTCAGAGCCACTAGCTTCTCCCAATTCCTGTTCAAATCAAATAAAATGTCTAAGTAGTTAAATGCCTAAGTTTTTTCAATTCGTATCTCCCCAGGGCAAAAACCCTATGCTTTCAAGGACCATATGTGACTTACAAAAGACTTTGGATTGTTCACCTTTAACTTAAGACCATATATATATATATATATATATATATATATATATATATATATATATATATATATAGAGAGAGAGAGAGAGGGAGAGAAAGAGAGAGGGAAAGAGAAAGATATAGCCCCCAAAATTATTTTCTTATTTGGAAATGTGTGGTTCCCTTGGGGGCTGATCATGGCCCCCAGGGGAACCACACATTTGTAAAAAAAAATTGGGGCCCACAGAGGGTATGCCCAAGGGAAAGAGGACTGACCCCCTGAAAATGTAATTCCCTGAGGTGCCTGTAGTTTTATCATCTGATGCCCCTGCAGTGTTCTCTCCAATGGTATCTGGTCTCCTGTGTGGGCTTTGCCCATGTGTTTGTGCACATTGGCCCACGGACTATGGAACTTTGACGGAATGTGCAGGACTTTTTGCCTATGGATATATTTTTGACTATGTTCATTCCTTATTTTTGTATCTTTTATATGGCATATTTGCCATTCCTTCAATGGAGCTATTTATACATATATTTCATAGATCATTTAAATTGTGTCTTTGCATTATTCCGGGGGGTTTGCGTGGTGTCACTCTGACTTGTTGCTCAGCATTGGGGTGTAGGTATTTGTGGTGGGGGGGTGGGTGTATGGCGCATGTGTGTGCCCGTAAGCTTTCCTCCTCCCCCCTCGCCTGTGTCGTAGGTGCAGTACTCACCGTTGTCGTCTGCGCCGGCGTTCGTACTCCTGGTAGATGAGCAGGTAGACAATAGCTGGTAGGATGTGTAATTCGGGCTCCATGCTGTCCTCCTTCCTCGTGGAGTGTGTATAGGTGATCGTTTTCCTGTTCGTAGTCTGTTTCCGCCGTGTTTTTATCGGCGGGGATCCCGCCCCGGAAAAGGTGGCGGATTGGTGAGTTGTGATAGGGTGGGCGGTACATTGTCTGCCGCCTGCCTGTTGGCGGTGACCGCCGCGCTGTTTGTCGATCCCGCCGTGGCGGTCGGAGTGTTAAAGTGGCGGCATGTGTTGGCGGTTCCCGCCAGGGTTAGAATTCCATTTTTTTGACCGCCGGCCTGTTTGCGGGTTGGCCGCCGCTTTATCACCGACCGCCAGGGTCAGAATGACCCCCTAAGCCTTTTTTCCAATGTGGAAAACTGTTGAATTCAGACCCTAATTCAGCCGACACCTAGGGAAACCTAGCTAACCTATACATTTTAGAAAAATCGACTCTTAGGGGTATCCAAGGTGGGCTGACTTTTCCTGAATTATTTGTTTACTTCACCAAAACAGTCTGACTTACTGAGCAGCCAAGGATACGTTGTAGACTCTGTCTTGAAGTACTCTTGTTAGTATTACTTACAGGATGCCTAATTGAAGGTACCAATATTCCACAGCTTCTAGGAAAGTTTAGTCAAACAGCTTTTGCTCTGATGACTACCCTCTGGTCGAGTCGTCAACATCCCCCCCAAATTGCTTTCAGACCTGCTATGGCTCACCAGGAGATACCATTTATGAACAGACAGGATATCCACTTATGTTTGTTTGATACAAAATCCTATGCAACCCTGAGATCTGTTCAGTGCCAATGTTGCTGTATGTATACTTCACTGTCTGAGCATTGTGTTGTCTGCTTTGCAGACAGTTCACATTCCGAAGGTGCTGTCGTGCTATGGTATTGACTGGGCTTCCTTAAGGGAGCTGAGACCAATACCGTAGCACTGTTTCCGCAAGGCTGACCTGTGGGAACATTGTAATAAGATGTTCCTACTGGTCAGCCTGGTGGGAACATAGTAATACAACTGGGGGTGAGGCCGTCGGGTTGATGGTGGTCTAATTTCCGCAAGTTTGGCAGTCTGCTTGCATGACCACCAAACTCATGAGGGACAAAGTCATTTACCTTATCTTCCTCCATGAATCTGCAGGTTCTCCAAAGACACTATAAAAGACAAAGAAGACGCTGTATTACTTTACCTTGCAACATACCCAGTACCATAGCATACTTTTGTTATGGCTCATTCAAAACTTTATCATTGGGGGACCTGTTCGGCCATTGCCAGTATGAAAGTAATTTCCTGAAGCTGCAAATCTCCCTTTGATCTCAAGAAGCACACATTCACATATTAGCTACTGCAACCTTCTGCACAGGGGTGCTCTTCGTGAAACTCAGTGCTATCACTCGGGTCAATGGAAATATGCAGAAGGAGAGCACCAAATTATGCAACAGAGTTGACTAAATTATGCAGCATGAAATAGGCAATAGAGGTGGCATATGCCACATAAATCTACCATCTACTGCATATCTGTAGATGGAAGGCATGCAGCATGCATAATATATATATATATATATATATATATATATATATATATATATATATATATATATATATCTGTTAGAAATTGGGTCTTTGGTTGACAGTCAGGTTACCCCCTGTTCAAGCAAGTACCCTCACTCTAGCCAGGGTAAAAGAGAATCACCCTCAGCTAACCCCTGCTTACCCCCTTGGTAGCTTGGCAGAGCAGTAGGCTTAACTTCAGAGTGCTAGGTGTAAAGTATTTTTTCCAACACACACAGTAACTTAATGAAAACACTACGTTATGACACAACACAGGTTTAAAAAAATAGGAAATATTTATCTAAACAAAACAAGACCAAAATGACAAAAATCCGACATGCACAAGTCAAGTTATTAATTTTTAAAGATTCAATTAAAAAATAACGCTTAAAAACACAAAATGCTTTGATGAGGTGTTCACACGGCGTCGTGACAGAGTCATTCCCAATATTCTGACACCAGTGGCGCCGGCCACGGAGTCACGCAGACCCCCATGTACATTACCTTTGTGAAGAATGGAAAAAAGCCGATGCGTGAAGTCGGGGATCGCGGTGTCCGTGCGAAATTTTGAATCCGCGCACTTCGAGTGGCATCGGTTACGACGTGGTGCAGCGACTTCCACGGAGTCATGGACTTCGGCGGGGCTGCAGCTGTGTCAGGCCTGAGCAGGTCGTCACGTTCCAGCGAAGATTGCGGAGTCAGTTGCCGGCAGTGTCACTGGATTCAGCAGTGGCGTCGGTCTGGAGTCATCTGAAGTCGGTTTCCTTGTATTTTCACCAACTTTTCATTTCAAGGGCCCAGGGACTGGGTAGGGCACCACTTGTCAGGGCAGGAGTCTCAGCAGAGAGTCCAGGTGCTGGTAAGGGAAGTCTTTGATGGCCCTGAGACTTCCGAACTGGGGGCTAGCTTAGTCCAAGCCCTTGGAGAGTCCTTCTCAAGCAGGAATATACCACAAAATCCAGTCTTTGTCCCCTTGCACAGGCAGAAGCAGCAACTGCAGGATAGCTCCACAAAGCACAGTCACAGTCAGCTACTCAGCTCTTCAGCTCTTCTCCAGGCAGAGGTTCCTCTTGATGTCCAGAAGTGATCTAAGTCTGTGGTTTGGGGTGTCCTTCTTATACCCAATTTCTTCTTTGAAGTTGGCCTACTTCAAAGTAAAGTCTCTTTTGAATGTGAAATCCTGCCTTGCCCAGGCCATGCCCCAGACACTCACCAGGGGGTTGGAGACAGCATTGTGTGAGGGCAGGAACAGCCCTTTCAGGTGTGAGTGACCACTCCTCCCCCTCCCTAGCACAGAGGGCTCATCAGGAAATGCAGACTACACCCTAGCTCCCTTTGTGTCACTGTCTAGTGTGAGGTGCAACCAGCCCAACTGTCAAACTGACCCAGACAGGGAATCCACAAACAGGCAGAGTCACAGAAATGGTATAAGCAAAAAAATGCTCACTTTCTAAAAGTGGCATTTTCAAACACACAATCTTAAAATCAACTTTACTTAAAGATGTATTTTTAAATTGTGAGCTCAGAGACCCCAAACTCCACATGTCCATCCGCTCCCAAAGGGAATCCACACTTTAATCAGATTTAAAGGTAGCCCCCATATCAACCTATGAGAGGGACAGGCCTTGCAACAGTGAAAAACTAATTTAGCAATACTTCACTGTCAGGACATATAAAACACATTGCTGTATGTCCCACATTAACCATACACTGCACCCTGCCATTGGGGCTACCTATGGGCTACCTAAGGGGTGTCTTGCATGTAAGAAAATTGAAGGTTTAGGCCTGGCAAGTGGGTACACTTGCCAAGTCGAATTTACAGTTAAAACTGCACACACAGACACTGCAATGGCAGGTCTGAGACATGACTACAGAGCTACTTAAGTGAGTGCTGCAGGTCCACTAGTAACATTTGATATTTGGGGGCATATTTATACTCCGTTTGCGCCGGAATTGCGTCGTTTTTTTTGACGCAATTCCGACGCAAAACTAACTCCATATTTATACTTTGGCGTTAGACGCGTCTAGCGCCAAAGTCCATGGAGTTTGTGTCATTTTTTAGCGTGGACACCTACTTTGCGTTAATGAGATGCAAGGTAGGCATTCCCGTCTAAAAAATTGACTCCGAGGCATGTGTGCCGTATTTACACTCCCGGGCAAAATTCACGCCCGGGAGTGGGCGGGTCAAAAAAAATGACGTCCGGCCGCTTTTGCGCCGTTTTTTAGCACCTGGAAAAGGCAGGCGTTAAGGGACCTGTGGGCTCTGAAGGAGCCCAGAGGTGCCCTCCCATGCCCCCAGGGACACCCCTTGTCACCCTTGCCCACCCCAGGAGGACACCCAAGGCTGGAGGGACCCATCCCAGGGACATTAAGGTAAGTTCAGGTAAGTTATTTTTTTTCTTTTTTTTTTTGTGGCATAGGGGGGCCTGATTTGTGCCCCCCTACATGCCACTATGCCCAATGACCATGCCCAGGGGACAGAAGTCCCCTGGGCATGGCCATTGGGCAAGGGGGCATGACTCCTGTCTTTGCTAAGACAGGAGTCATTTCTATGGGGGTTGGGAGTTGTACAAAATGGCGCAAATCGGGTTGAGGCGAAAAATTTGCCTCAGCCTGACTTGCCCCATTTTTTGGCGCCCAAGCTCCATATCCCCCTACGCCGACGCTGCCTGGTGTATGTCGTTTTTTTCCATGCACACCAGGCAGTGCCGGCGGCTAACGCCGGCTAACGTCATTGATTAAATACGGCGCCCGCATGGCGCTTCAGAATGGCGTTAGCCGGCGCTAATTTTTTTCACGCAAAACTGCGTTAGCGCAGTTTTGCATCAAAAAGTATAAATATGGCCCTTGGTCTACTGCCCTCGAACCTCTAGTGCACTCTACTAGGGATTTACTAGTAAATCAAATATGCCAATCATGGATAAACCAATTAACAATACAATTTACAGAGAGAGTATATATACTTTAGCACTGGTTAGCAGTGGTAAAGTGCTCAGAGTTACAAAAAAAACAACATCAACAGGTCAGAAAAAATAGGAGGCAGGAGGCAAAAAGATTGGGGATGACCCTGCATAAGCAAAAAAGTCCAACAATAAATATATATATATTTATATATATATATATATATATATATATATATATATATATATATATATATATATATATATATCTCAATCAATCAATTTACCTTTATTTGTCCAAGTTAAAAAACACCATAAAAGCACAGACAGCGGATTACAATAAATACCAATAAATATACATAATATATAAACACATAGGTTAAAATACCAAAAATTAAATCTAAAATTTAGAATTGCAAATCTTCAAGAATCCGATACCAGATCTGATAACATATCTATTTCTCAATTTTAAAGTGCATGTTTCCTTCTGATGTGTAGAGCAACTAGCAAATAATTTAAGACCGTTGAACAGATTTCCTCGTATGACAATCGCTATAGGTAGAACAGCCCTTCTTTATGAGATAAATGACCTTTGTTCAAAAGAATAGGGCACACAAATCCCCCTCTAGGTGAGGAGTATAAAGGACAAAACAACATAAAATTCATGGTTGATTGCTCTGTTACCCGATCACATGGTCATGGTGGGAGAACTGCATGTCATGCCTTCGCCATCAGAAAGGCAAACAAATGATGAACTAGGTTTAACCTTAAACGGGTAAGATAAAACCTATGTGTAGGCTTCACTGCCCATGTTAGATAGAGCTGTAGGGTAGATAATGTGGTTATATGCATAAATCTTATTACTGAATACTTGTCTAACACACTTACAATCCTAAGTTCTTCAACGTAGGACAAATAAGAATCAATCACCCTCACCTTACAACTTGATGTAACCAATTCTGAATTTTCAAATAAATGCCCACAACCAATTTCTTAGGACATCTTTTCTGTGTATGTGAGTCATAGGATTAATGCCCTATTGTCCAATCTCAAGCAATCTGCCAGGACTTGTCTAGAAAAGGTAGCCTACTGCATGCTCCAGATTTATACCCAAAGGCGCAAGGGGGCTAACGCAACACGATCTTTGATGTGAACTTCTCTTAGTTCCACTTGGGTGATAAAGCTAGAAGTGGTCCTGGGAATGTCTCAGAGCCTACAAAAAACTATTTTTGACCATCCTAAGATTCCTTACTCCAGAAAAAGCCCATACTCCAGCGCCACAGGTATCCACAACTATACATTTGCTCTTATACAGATGGACTAAGTGCCAGATGTAGGAAGGCATTAGCGCCTCGCAAACAGCGGAAAAGGCCGTTTACGAGGCGCGAATGCCCTCACGCGATGCTGAAACACATATTGCGAGTCGGTACCGACTCGCAAAATGTGTTTCCGACTCGCAAATAGGAAGGGGCGTTCCCTACCTATTTGCGAGTCACACCGCAATGTAGGGTTGATTTGTGACCGCGAAAGCAGTCGCAAATCAACCCGCAGTTACCATCCACTTCAAGTGGATGGTAACTCATTCGCAAACGGGAAGGGGTCCCCATGGGACCCCTTCCCCTTTGTGAATGCTCACAATAATGTTTTTTCAGAGCAGGCAGTGGTCCCATGGACCACTGCCTACTCTGAAAAAAAACGAAACAAAAAGGTTTCGGTATTTTTTTCTATTTGCAGCTCGTTTTCCTTTAAGGAAAACGGGCTGCAAAGAGAAAAAAAAACTGGTTTATTTAAAAGCAGTCACGGACATGGTGGTCTGCTGTCTCCAGCAGGCCACCATCCCCGTGAGTGCCTAGACTCGCTATGGGGTCGCAAACTGCGACCCACCTCGCAATTTGCAACTCGCAAATTGGTTTCTACCTACATCTGGCCCTAAGTCCTGTATCGGCTTTTGTCTGGTGTTCCGTCTTCCCGGCCACTTGCAGGCCTGGAACAACGCCTTCATTTGATCCTGGGTGAGACACCCTATGAAGTAAGTACTATTTGTAATGCATCACAGCTTAACTGCCTAGTGAAGGCCCCACACTTATTGTTATTGATGTATGGTGTTCCTCCCTAGAGGCTTCTCTATTCCCCTCTCCTCCCCTTCCATTCTATAGGGTAGGATCAACCCCTCAGCAAGGTACGATCTTATTCACAGGCATTACAGGGGTGATCTCATAGTGTGTACTCCTCTGTCCTTATCCACTGATAACCACAACATTATTATTTATGGTAGGTAGGTAAGGTAGGTAGGTAGAGGTTTATTGTTTAGTTACTTAAAACCAGAACAAAGGTAAAAAAGAAGCAAACAGTTTTAAAATGCATTTGTGATATTACTAGATCATCATCAAAGGGTTGTGCGCATTCTCCAATCATTTGGGTATGCGCTCCATATGAACGTTGTTATAAAACATAATTAGACAATTGCTACTTATAGCTTTGCTCGCTCTATTGTGAGTAGAGCGTCACTCAATACTATTAAGGACCATTGTCAAGCGGTGAGCTGTCAACTATCCTCCTTTGAATCACAGGGAGGATGGTGCTGATTTATTAAATGTTGCTTTTGCGTCACCAGCAATAGAAATTTCACTAAAGCACACTTCAGCTGCAGGTCCCCAGGTGCAAAGCACACCAGCACTGCTTGTCTCCGAGTCCGTATGCCTTTTTCGTTGAATTTGTTCTTTAGTAAGGCCTTTCATCCTAGTAGAAGATGGTTGCATGAACAGAGGACATGTAGGAAATCTGTGTCCTCACCACACAGGCGGCAGGTAGAGTTTGGTTTCACCCCTCAGCCAAAGGGCTGCATTTAAAGCAAGTGGTAAAAGACCAAGACGATACTTTAAAAAATGCTCCTTTGTTTGTCTTGAGAAACCCTGGCCTAGATATGACTGTGGTGCCAGAGACATGTTGGTGTGCAAAGTCATCCATGCATGAGGCCTATGTGAGAAGGCTGCTTTGTCCTCCAGTAGTGACTGAAACCTAATTGATTTCCCCACTACTTTCTTAAAGGTGCTGTGCGGGATTGGGTACCTCAAGAGGTTAGTGAGCCCAGTCTTCTTAAGTGAATCGTCTAGGTGGATTCTGAATGGGGAGGTGTTCTTACGTTTGAGCTCTTGCCACATATAGTAATTGAGAAAGTCTGGAGTGGCACCATGGGCTTTGCTCCAGGAGCTTATATATACACTGCGTTGTGCCAAGGATTGGTTCTGTAGGCCAAACTCCAGTCTCAGTAGGGCAGGCGAGGTGAATCTGGGGATGTTGAAGATCATCCCGTAAACTTTGCTCACTGCGTGGTTTAAGATATCTATGTCCTTGCCTCTTCGAACTTCGCTCCCATATGTTATTGTGGGCAGGAACCTGGCTTTTAGCACTTATAGGAGGGGGGTATATGAAGGCCCATTGAGATACATTTTTGTCTTTTTAAGGATAGTTCTATAGCTAGGCTTTTTCCCATTGGGCTTTTTCTTTAAAGCATGAAGTTCTCTGATTTGTCAATAACGACTCCAAGATATTTATACTTGTCTTTTTGAACAAGTCGTGTCTTACCCCAAAACCACACTCTCGAAGGTGCCTGATTGAAAATGTACGTGTTTTTCCAAAGTTTGCTGTCAAGGCGTTAGTGGCTGAGTAATGTTGAGTAGCGTTTAGTAGTCTCTGAAGGCCTATTTCCGTATGACTGATCAGTACAAGGTCATCAGCGTACGTGAGGCAAGGTAGTTCCAGGTCCCTGATTTTTGGGGGGTGCGAGTTTGTAAGAGTGAGGGAGCCCACTAAATCTGCTGAATATAAATTGAACAGTGTTGGGGCCAAAACACAACCCTGTTTTAAGCCTTTGGAAGTGGGGATCCACCTTGAAAGATGTACCCAATTTTATCTGGACCCAAATGTCCGAATGAAGGGCTATTTTCAGGCATAGGCATGGATATGGAAGCCTCCAGGTTTCAATTTTCTTCTGCAAGAGATTCCTGTCCAGGTGGTCAAATGCGGCCTTGAAGTCAACAAGGTATAGATGGCGGTGACATTTCAGTGTTAGCGCTTTGTCGATTAAGAGGACAATGGCCATGATATTCATGATGGTGCCAGTCTGTTTAGAAAATCCTGTTTGGATCATGGGGATTATTCCCTTTTCAGTAGTCCAGGAAGCAGATGCTCCAGTAACAGACCTGTGAAGTACTTTGCGTCATTGTCAATTAAGGCAATCAGACGGTAGCTATTGGGGAGTGACCTGTCCCCGGTTTTGAAAATGGGGGAGATTATGGGCCCCTTCCAGGACTGTGGAATAGTTCCTGTCAGAAAAATTTCCAGGTAGAGAGGTTCGAACAGTGTCTGTTAAGCTTAAAGACTGCAGGAGGAAGTCCATTCGGTCCCAGAGCACCTTCTCTCCTGCCGTTGGCTATCTCATTTTTTATAGTAACCGAGTCATGGAGTAGTGTAAGCGTTGTCTTTAATAAGGGCCTGTGTGAGAGGAGAATTCCTGGCGAAGTTGTGCTTTGTGTGGACATGCTGAGCGATGTCTGGCCGTTGAAGTGGACTCCAAGATATAGGGCCTATACAGCTTCTGGTATATGCAATGTAATGTCTCAGTGATACGGGCGTGTAAGGTTGCATATTGTGGACCAGAAGCATGCGCTGTTGTTGCTCCTTGCATCCGAGTGTAGCCTGGTCCACAAGTCTTCACTGCGATTCTTAATGATTGCCCATTTTAGCTTGTTCAGTGACTGGTAGGGGTGCCTTAGGGTTACCAGAAGGTCTGGATTGCCAGGTCAATCACTGAGATGCCTTATACTAGAGTTAATTTTTCTCTTTGCATCTCGTAGTGCTGTGCTGTGGGCTTGTACCAGGTGAATTAAAGCTGAGGGAAGTGGCACTCGCCTGTTGATGATTGGCTCTGCAAAAATTCCACTAAGCCTGGTTGTCAGTTGTTCCCATTTCCGCATTTCACTGTCGTTGTTTGTTTCTAATTCAAGTGCAAGATCCATTGCTACTTAGGTGACAAGATCTATGTTTGATTGCCCACATTTGACTTATTTGCAATTAGTGGTAAAAGTGGTAATATGTGCAATACTCGTTTTCTCCATTTTGGTTAACCACAGGAGGATGGCTAATTATTATGGGCAGTGGTCCCTCTCGCTCCTGTTGCCTTAGTGGTAAGAGGCTACTTTTTTGAATAGTGGACGAGTGACAAACGTGTAGTCAATTGTGGTAGAGGCTGTGGTAGAAAAATATGATTCTATTGGAGGCGAGTCCTCAGTAAATGTGCCATTCAGGGCACTTAACTGTAACAATTCTAAGTCATTGAGCAATGACCTGCTGGTCTTTGTGGGACAGCCATGTTTGTTGGCCCCCTGTGTGGGAAGATCCCAGGCGCTAGAAAGGGCAATTGAGAGTTTGTCTGTGGATGATCCAAGTAGATGCAAATTGAAGTCACCTGAGATTATGATATCGGCTGTATCGGCTATGCTACCGATGCTTATATAATTCTCGAGTAGAGCCACTGGGTTGTAAGCGTCACTGGATTTAAGTTTGGGGTGAAAGTAGGTGTGTACGAGGACTATCTCTACTGTGGGCACACTCGTCGTGGTGGCAATTGTCACAATATTGATAAAGGAGCATGTGGACAGCAAAGGGGTGTCGCTGACCGATAGTGCTAAAGAGACGTAGGTGGCCAGGCCACCTTGAAGCTGACCATACTTCGCCTTCCTAGTTGCTGAGGTGAAGAAGTACAAGGCAGGAAACTCGCGACTCGCCCCAGGCCGATAAGGCCTGGCAAAAGGGGCGGAGTCGCGTCTTCGGTAGACCGGGGACGGCGTGCCCGCAGCGGCAAGGAGCAAGCTGAACAGGCCGCAGGGACTGCGGGAGCCGTAACGACCCGCATCCATCTCCCTACAACGCCAACAAACACCCGTGGACCTTCGACCCCCCACAGGGAGACGGGGAGACGCAGCAAAGGGGTGCGGCCCCTTCGACAGCCGGGAGAGAAACCCGGCCAGAGAGGTAGGATCGAATCTCTTCAAAATAAGAACGGCATCGCCGGAGGCAGAGGCACGACTTCTCCCCTCTTTTCCATCACAGAGGGACAACAAAAACCCTCCCGCTGGGATAATAAACTTTCGCCCCCCCCTCCAGACAACTAATACTGAGGAGGGCAGAGGGGCACGACAGGAGGCACGTAGAGGTGAAGAGACGAGAGGGGTGAGCGACTGGAGGGGCATATGAGGAGAGCCAGAGGGAGCCAAGAGAACAGAGATACAGAAGAAGGGAGAGGACTGGCACCAGTGTAAGCCACCGAACGTCTATATCCTTATCGGAATCCACAGAGGGAATCTCGGGCCCCACGTGGCCAGACTCCGTAGACAATTGAGGCGAGCCTGCACGACAACTATTATTCTCAGAAGCGCTACAACACAAACGCCTAACCCCCGCGAAGATAAACCCTCAAACATTGCCACCTTTAAACGAGTCCACCACGATGTCTGATAAAGATCAATCCACAACTATGGACAGGATACTACAAGAGATCACCACCGTCAGCCGCCGCATAGAGGGGATGGACGCCTCTATAACTTCATTGACACTAGAAACCAAATCCATGCGATCTGACATTGCAGGCTTTCAATATAGAGTGACAGGGCTAGAGCAACGCATGGGATCACTAGAGACGCAGATCAACACGTCTCAGGAGCGAGAACAAGACTTCATCTACCTCAGGAGCAAACTAACGGACATGGAGGACAGGAGCCGGAGAGACAATATCCGCGTAATTGGGATCCCGGAAAACGAAGAAGGCTCGGATATGCAGGCTTTTCTGACCTCCACTCTTCCAAAAATGATTTCATTGGACTTTGACCCGCCGCTAGAATTCCAACGGGCACACAGGATAGGCCCAAAACGTTCTGACAACTCCTCAAGGCCCCGCCCAATCATCGCATGCTTGCTGCGGCATAATCAAACCCGACAAATACTCCAAGTAGGACGCAACCACGGCCCTTTCCGAATAGACCAGCACGAGATCCGAATAACCGCCGATTACTCCAAGGAAACCAACGAACGTAGAAAGGCTTTCCTAGCCCTACGACCCCGGCTTCGCAAACTAGAGATGAAATATGGTCTCTTTGACCCTGCAAGAATGTTGGTTACCAAAAATGGAGTATCCAAGGACTTTTATAACCCCGACGAATTGAGACTCTTCCTTGACTCTTTCCAATCACAGCCTATGGACTCTCTCAACACAGACAGTGAGCATGACATTGTAGGAGGCAGTGATAGGGCCGAAACCCCCCACTCGGGAATAGAAAAGGTGAAGATGGCTCTACACAACACCGGAGCCAGTGATAGAGGTAGAGACATGGAGAGACTAACCAGATCATATGATGACAGGGGTCAGATTTTACACGCAGTAGTAACCCACACCCAACTATCGGAAAGAGACAAATCCCGCTCCCCTTTAAAGCCTACAACTGGGTCTTCTTGAGAAGGTAACGCGACAAGACGACTTGTGGGACTATCGCTAGAGAGTCGAAAATAACAACTATAGACTCCGCGGAAGGATGAGTACCTTTCCAGATCATATGTGTATTACTATTGTAATTGTCTAAGACTGCTAGTGTCAATGTTAAAACCAGATACATGAAAAATCTATGCTCTTTATGACTAGAGCCAAGGCCCTATAATGGAAAACTACCAGTAAATCGTTATTTGCCCTCAGTACACAACAGATGATGATTATTAGAACAGGGATCAGACCCCACCAACTCCCTGTATGTTTAATAAGGGCCCGGTCCCGACCCTATAACCCTATAACAAGGTAACAAGGTAACAGGGGCATTAAACAGATAACAAAAAATAAACACAAATTAACTATCATGGAACTTACCTTATATTCCACACACTACAAAATATCTCATGGTAGTAAACAACAAAGTATGTGAAACCTTCCTAATACACACCACACTCGACCAGCGCTGACATTAGAACCGTTTAGCCCCCATTATCACCCCAAGGGATGGGACTAGACCACGTAAAGATAAATTAATTCCAATACAGGGACACACAATACGATCTAACCTGAGACATATCAAAGCTCCCATTACTTGACTTTACTTTATTCTACAATAAGAAACTGGGGAAAAAAAATAAAAAATAGAACACGAGGACACAATACAACATAATACCGCATAACAAAGCGAAATAATATGACATTCTACACTGCCACTCCACACCACATTATAACATCACAATGTAAATTATAAACTATTAGCTATTCCTTTCCCCAGATGTTCGTACCTACCCCCATCCTAATCATTATTACTATCTTAAACTATCATCTACAACAGAACGACTATGATGGTGGCACATACCAAGTAAGACCTTAGTAGGTCAGTATTATGATGTAATAATACACGGCAAGGAGTTAGTAATAGGATGAGATACGCATTATCCTCGCGTAACCCGGGGCTCAGCTACACTCATTACCTATCCTACGATTAATAGAGAGACGCTTGGCATAATGGCTCCTAACATGATAATGTGATAAGATACCAGGATATGTTATGTTGATCAACCTAATATGTCATTGAAAATTTGTAAGGCGAGACGAGACAAGGCAGTGTTATAGTTGAAAAGAAATGCTCAGGAAGTATTATATTATACTGTATATTGGTATCTTTATGTACCCATGCATACGCGAGAACTGCAATACTCTGTTTGAGCTCTTTCCCCCCCTCCTTCGCCCTGCCCCCCCCCCCTCGCCAGCCGGTCTCGGTCTTTCTGTCTGCCCAGTCCCTACTTTAATTTACGACCCTATCTTATGAACTCCTAAACACCCTACGATACCATACAACATCAAGTACTAGGCACAACATCCTAAACACCATACCCCATCAACACCTGACACCCCCCCCTCCTCTCCAGCGCCGCCCAGGTACTATAGTTATTAACCGACCATTACTTCTGCCAATATACACTTTAGTTATATAACTAATACACTAGCCACTAACCACCGATGAACAGACCCACTTCCCGATACATAAACATAAGCACTGCTGTGTCCCCCCCCACACCCCTCCTTATCACCGACATATTGATAACTGGCTGTCTGTTGTTTCCCCCCTCACCCCCCCGATCGAGATCGCCCGACGGCACGAGAGCTCCGAGAGAAATCGGTCCCGCCGTTTACAGACCTAACGAACGAAGGAGGTTGGACTCCTAACCTCCCTCATCCCTATCCTTCTCCACTTCTTCCCCCAAATTGCACGCTCTCTTGCTATACTCTCAATCTCAACTTCAGCACACGCATCCATCCCTTCCCCCTCCTTCTCCCTCTTTTCTTCTCCCTCTCATTTCTCCTTGTCTTCTTTTCCCCTCATACTTCCCCTCCATCTGGCTCTCGTCTTACTTATATTGCCTCTCTTCCTTCACCCTCTCCTCTCTCTTCTCTTTCTTCTCCAGAGGACTCCCTTGGCCTCCACCAGCTGCTAACCCCCGTATAAAATAAAACACCGTATCATATCGAAACACAACTCCCACTCTAACAACTAAGTCAATATCTCCCACCCTCCCTCCCCCCCCCACCAACACCAACCCCGGAATGAGGGTGCTTACTCACAATTATCCAAGATGTCAAAGTCCCACCCTCAAGCGACGCGACCATTACGCATACTCTCTTGGAATATACACCGCATGACGAGCTATGTTAAGCGGAAAAAGATACTGTCCTATCTTCAATCCAAAAAAACAGATATAGCTCTGATTCAAGAGACTCACTTTGACACTCTGGAATCCAGTAAACTTAAATGGGATTGGGTAGGGAGGGTTGACTTCAGCTGCCGTCCAACGAGTCAGGAATCTGGAAGTAACGGACCCCGCAAATGTGGAGTGGCGATACTAGTGCGTAAATCCCTCCCGGTCACTATCATTAAAACCTGGAATGAGACGGAAGGAAGGTATATATTTGCTAAACTAAAACTAGGGGACACTGTTTTATGCGTGGGATCCATTTACGCACCAACCGGCCCAAAACGCCCATTCCTTCTACAGCTAAATCGCCTCCTGACAGAAATCGGAACTACTCGATACATAATCGGGGGAGACTGGAATCTCGTCCAAGACGCCATAATGGATAGGACAGGCCCTGTTGATATATGTAACAATCCCGACAGAGCGCTTCTGACAGACCTGACCACCGACGTCAGTCTGGTGGACTGCTGGAGAATACAACACCCGAAAGATAAGGAATATACTTTCCTATCCACCGTCCATGGCACCCAATCGCGTCTGGATTATTTCTTAGTATCACACACTGTAATCCCTCATATACAAGACACCTGCATCCTAGACAGCGGGCTCTCAGATCACTCCCCAATACTAATCTGGATCCAGGTGGGACTCTCCTTCTCTGGTCGTAAACCATGGCGATTGGCTGTACACAGATATCGCTCTCCCCAAGGGAAGGAACAATTAAAAGCTCATGTAGCTACATACATGGCCGAGAATACAGGCAATGTATCCTCAAAAAGGATCCTATGGGCGGCAGCAAAAGCAACCCTAAGAGGGAATATGATGTGAGATGCAGCACTGGCCAACAAAGACAGAATAGCCCGCCAAACCACCTTAGAGACCACGATACAGGACCTCACTAAACAATATACCGCCCAACCATCCCCTAGGCTGCAACACGCCTTAGAACAGGCCCGCATGGCACACAATGAACTCTATACATCTCAGGCGGAATACGCACTGCAAAAATTGTGAGGCCGCCATTACGAACAAGGGGAAAAAGCAGGTCGCCTCCTAGCGGCGCAGCTCCGACAAAGAGAGGCAGCCTCTGCCATTGCGGCCATAACATCTTCTTCAGGAGCAGTGCTAACTCGCCCACAAGACATTGTAAACGAGTTCGCCAAGTACTACCGACATTTGTACACTCCTGAAACAACGACAGATCAAACACAAATGGAGACATTCCTTACCGCGGCCAATCTACCCCGTCTGTCTGAGGCAGGCAGGGCCCTCTTGGACGGTAACATAAGCAAAGAAGAGATAACCCAAGTTATAACAAGCCTCCCCTACCATAAATCACCAGGAACGGACGGATTCCCTGCGGAATTCTATAATTGGGCTGGGGAGGAGGCAATAACCGCAGTACGTGAAGCACTGACGGAAGCATGTCAAGAAGGCTCCCTGGGCACTCTATCCAATAAAGCCACGATTGTCATCTTGCCTAAGCCAGGGAGAGACCCCCTTCTTTGCGGCAGTTACCGTCCTATCTCCCTTTTGAATGGGGATGTCAAACTCCTAGCCAGTGTTCTAGCAGCGCGGCTCCGCAAGGTGATACCATCATTGATTCACAATACCCAAGTAGGATTTGTACCAGGCCGTACCTCCAGAAATCATATGCGAACTCTTTGCCATACACTGTTAGAATCCATACAATTACCTGACGAAGCCCTAGCCCTGTCCCTAGACATGACCAGGAGTGGCGATATCTACAGCTCAAACACTGTATGCGGAGAACATTAGGAACCCCCCGTGGATGCTCAAAACCTCACCCATAGTCACCTATCTTCAGAAATGGGGCCGACAAAAAGGCGTCTTGGCTGGCCTCTATGCCGAATTAACTAACCACCTTTACTCTCAGCCTTTACTTGAACGACTACGCTTAAAGTGGCAGGATATACTAGAGATAACCTACACGGACGAAGAATGGCCAGACATACTAGAAGCCCTCGACAGGGGCGTACGTGAAGCACGCCTGAAATTTTGCCTATTTAAAATCCTTCAGGGGTGGTACTGGACCCCCGTTAAACTCTTCAGGGCAGGGTTGATACCTCACGCGAACTGTTGGAGATGCACAGAGCCATATTGTGACCAACTTCATATTTTATGCCACTGTCCAACGGTACAGTCACTATGGGACGCGGTACGCCTCGCCTTATCGGACTTCATACAGATACCAAAACCGACCCCACCAGCATTTATCATTCTACATGACATTCGCCCGTATCCCTCCCTATCGCGGGCACATAAACGATTAATCCACACGGCGCTTGCCACGGCCAAAATATGCATACTCCGGCACTGGAGATCTAGCATTACCCCCACACCCATAGAATGGATGACGGCCATGTATCAAACGGCTACCCATGAACGAGTGATTTATAACCTACAGAACCAAGCAGAACAATTTGAGGAGGTCTGGCGCCCATTCTTGAAGAGACCATGAAGCAGCTGGTGGATGACCAACGGATGATCAATGTTCAATGATCAATGATTAGGGAATATCAATTACCAATCACCCTCTGAGAATCCTAGACTCCGGAAACACATTTGGGCCCTCATTCTGACCCTGGCGGTCTTTGACCGCCAGGGCGGAGGACCGCGGGAGCACCGCCGACAGGCCGGCGGTGCTCCAATGGGGATTCCGACCGCGGCGGTAAAGCCGCGGTCGGACCGGCACCACTGGCGGGGTCCCGCCAGTGTACCGCGGCCCCATTGAATCCTCCGCGGCGGCGCAGCTTGCTGCACCGCCGCGGGGATTCCGACCCCCCCTACCGCCATCCAGATCCCGGCGGTCGGACCGCCGAGATCCGGATGGCGGTAGGGGGGGTCGCGGGGCCCCTGGGGGCCCCTGCAGTGCCCATGCCACTGGCATGGGCATTGCAGGGGCCCCCGTAAGAGGGCCCCTACATGTATTTCACTGTCTGCTGCGCAGACAGTGAAATACGCGACGGGTGCAACTGCACCCGTCGCACAGCTTCCACTCCGCCGGCTCGATTCCGAGCCGGCTTCATCGTGGAAGCCTCTTTCCCGCTGGGCTGGCTGGCGGTCTGAAGGCGACCGCCCGCCAGCCCAGCGGGAAAGTCAGAATTACCGCCGCGGTCTTTCGACCGCGGAACGGTAACCTGACGGCGGGACTTTGGCGGGCGGCCTCCGCCGCCCGCCAAGGTCAGAATGAGGGCCTTAATCTCCTACTGTCCCCTCTCTCTCTCCCTAGCTACGCTATCCTCTCCCCTTTCTCTCTTTTTTCCCTCTCTCTATCAATCCACAGGCCTCTAATTTTGTCATATGCCTGAGACCCTGTACTACCCAACATAGTAATACAAGTCGCTTCCTAACACAAACAAGGACTGAGAAATCAACTCATATAAGACGTAGACACTCTCTAACCGACCTTACCATATCTAACATACATACTATCTACCCCTAGATAATAACTTGCTACAGACGGAGAAGTACAGAACGATCTACTCTTAGGCCTGAACAAGCTAGTCTCAGGATACAAAGACCCCCTGCCTACCTCGAGTCTCTTCATTCTACATTCCCCCGCGATTACCCTTCCTCTTTCTTCCTCTTTCTTCCCCTTCTCTCCCCCTCCCCATTTCATATGACTATTTCGTCTCTCCCCTATACCAAGATCAACCCCTCCCACACAACCCTATCCTCGCTCCCCCTCCCCTTACCACCCCCCCACCTGTTTTCCATTTTTCTTCAAAATAAGGGTACAAAACTCAACTATGCAACTGGGAATTTTTACTTACCTGACAGTACATGCATATATGCTCACAATGGAAATAATTGTGGTAAAGGAACAAAAACAATGTTTTGAAAGCTAAACAGTTTGTTTATATGCTGTATGTACCGCCTTATATATACTTAATAAAACTTTTGAAACTTAAAAAAAAAAAAAAAGAGAAGTTGGCTGTGGTGAAGAGTTTTTGGGGCAGAGAATTGCCCCTAGCAGTGGTGGAGGACCTTGAGGTCACAGGAGAGCAGCCCCAGGTGCTCTTAAGTATGGAGCATGTTTCCCCGCTCTGGGGATCTGATTCAAAGGCAAGATCCGGTATTAGTAAAGGGGTTGGGTAGCCAACCTCAAGGTGTGTGGTAATACTAATGCCCCAGCGTTCGAAGCTTGTGCTTTCTCCTAAGATCGTTTGGGTGATTAGTCTTGTCTTCCATGTGGCCTTAGTAGCTTCAGGGGCAGTGGGATTGGTTGGGTGGAGAAATTCTACTTCTAGGAGATCAGTTGTATTCAGGCCTCTTGTAGAAGGAATATGTGAAAGAAGCCAAAGAATGTTCCTCCTTTTCAAGTTCTCACCAGTTCCCCTGGATTTGTAGTGAGGATGAAAAATGAATGTATTGATTGTTGAGGGGTCTGGTCGAGTTTCGAGTTTCTACATCGGAAGCAGAGGGTTCCCTGAGGGGGAACCCCCTTCCTGATTCCAGCAGTTGTTTGACTTGTTGGTTGTAGAGTACTCCACTTGTGAATGAAGTGTGGGGCTAGGAGGTATAATAATTGCTCCCTGTTCCTGTTTAGGAGGGGCCGTTCCTGTTTAGGAGGGGCCATTAGCTGGGCAGGGGAAGGAATGGCGGAAGTTACTTGTGTAGCTTGACTATAACTCCGGGAGTTAAAGCCACAGCAGTGCGCAGGAGCTGCTGGAATTGCAGTGTCCCGCAATTGCCGTCCCCTTCTGAGGGCCAGGGGTGGTCATTTTTGGCTGAGTTCCTCTACTTGATAACCAAATTTGGCTCCTCAGAGATTGTCACTGGAGCAGGTGACCCGGGAGACATGGCTTCATTGGAGGCCCAAATGTCAGGTGTTGTTAGTTTGGGGTCAGCTGCCTGATTCTCTCCCTTCTTGCAGTCTTTCCTCCACTGGGTGTGTCTCTACTTGGCAATGGGTTTTTACCATGATGTTGCCGTCCACATGACTGCCAATTGGGAGCTGGTTCTTTAAAAGTTTGGGTGCAGTAACTGTTGGAGTCAGGTTGAAAGGGGTTGCTGTTGCAGGAGACGTCTGGTTGGGACCATTTGTCCTGTCATTTCTTGTTCCCAGGCTGATGGTTGTAGTTTCGGGTGGATCCAAGTGGATTTTTTCCAGGACATGTATGGAAGGGTCAGATGTAGGATACAAGTGTGCATGATGACTGGAGGTTCCCACTTTTAGAGATGCACAGAGGTTGGTGAGTATGGAAGGTAATGTGGATAGTTTGTCTATTATTGGACCACATGAGCAGCTCATGAAAGTGCTCAAGGGGTCTTCTTATGAGTGTGTGAAGAGAGATTTGACGTTGTCTAGTTTTACATCAATACCTGCTACAAATACTGCCAAGGTGTTGAGCAAAGTTAGCTGAACGTCCATTTTGTCCAATTGATAATGAAGTGGTTTGACAAGAAGCTGCATTAGTTTGAGCAGAGAGGCCCAGGCACCATCCACATGCAGATTGTGACGGTTTGTAACAGGATCCTGACCGGTTGGCGATGCAGTGCTTGTGTCTGTGTTTACTCTAATCCTTGTGCCATCATTGGGAGACAGCTGACTGAAGGGTGGGATATTTGTATCAATGGTCGCTTTAGACTTTGCTTCGGCATCTGGAGGCTGCTGACTGAGATCTAAAGTAAATCGAACATGGGATCTGTTGATGTGCAAGAGCACAAGGGGGGGCCAGGACCGGGATGTGTGCCGAACACCAGTGTGGATGGCAGACTGCGTGGACTGCATGTTCCTCTGCTAGTGGCTCACAGCTTGGCTCCTCTGCTCGCGGCTCACAGTGGCTCACAGCTCGTCGCAGAGCTTCGGCTTCCGGGCTATGGGCTGAAGAAAGGAAAGTTGTGCTCTATGGGCCTTCCCTTACCTGACTAATATTTGTTAGGTTTATCATCAACAAGAAGCACTTATAACCTTTATGGGTGATTACAAAATAACTACTATTGTTTTCTGTATATATTTGGTTTGTATGATCTCTGGGCTTGATGGATAGTATCACCAGTTGGCTCAGCTAAGAGTGATACTCACCTTTGTCATTGAGTCTATGATGAACTCCACAATAGCTATTTGCCTAAGAGAGCAATCAGCATAAGTGGCAGCTCGTTTTGTGAAATTTATGAAAGCTGCTGTAGCACTGCTGTCCCCTTGGTAACCACAAGAGACTGTTTGCGGATAGAACTTTTATAAACCATCACCCCCTGACTGAAGAGAAATATTGATTTGCGAACCACCTCTTTCCCCTATCTGGACTAGAACAACTTCCAGGCTGCCTGTAATAGAAAATATCTAGAGGTCGAGGGAATCCTGCCTCCTTATTTAGGACTCCCCAATCGTGGCATCAGGTTTCAATATAAAACTGCCTTTACTTTTGTTTTTATTTATTGATCTATTTATGTCTGTTCCTTTACTTTCAGTGCAGTGGCTTTTATAAACACATTACATTCTTTTTGTTAGATTGTAATGATTTTAAGTAATAGTGCAATAAATAAACAAATCTGAATTGCAAGCATAAATGTGACAGAGTGCAGGTGAGGACTATTTTTAGATACATAGGTGTTCATAGGTATTGAGTTTCCCTACCTTCTGGGCATCTTTCTAAGCCTATTTTCTTTATTCAGACAAATGGGGAATGAGAAGAAAAACAGAACAATAAGAAATAAGGGAGGATGAATGTACCAAAGGGTAAACTGGTAGGAAATGGAGCCATTAGAAAGCAGGGAGTGAATACAAACACAAGCATGGGGAGAATCTTGATATGCACATACTCCATGAAAGAGACATGAGGATGAAGGCAAGAGAGAATGGAAAACCAGGCTCATGAAAAAAGAAGATGTGGAGATGAACAGAGGAAAGAGAGGAGGGTGGTGAGACAAGGAAGAGCACCGAAAGATGCAGGCGATATAGTGATAGGCACAAAGGAGGATGGAAGACAGTTAAGGAGAAGGACACTTGGAGATGTGTCTGTTCATGTTGGCCGGGGACTGAGATGTGACCTGGTTCTGGCTGGAGCTAATTCAGCCAGATGTTCCAGATGTAACATCTCCAGTACTGCACTGCTACATTGTAACACATTCACTGTGCTCTTACATAGCCTGCCAGGCAGCTCTTCTGAGACTGTGAGGGGGCACACTGTGAAGCACTGCCCAACCCTTCACCACATAGGTCATTTTGACCTTGGATGTTTCTTCTGGAGGACTTTTGGAACTATGCTACCACACTGGTCCAGGGCTTTGCCTACATTGCAGTGTAGATGCGTAGGAGTATGTCTAGTGATTTATTTGAGCTGCTGGTGGCAGGTAGCGGCCTGGACTTATTTTTAATCATCACCCTTTGACCCAGAACAAGCTGGAGCAAAGCAGTATTAGGGGAAAGAAGTAGAAAGACAGAAAACCGGTGATAAAGTGAAATGACATGGATTAAAATTAACACATGAGTGAGATGTAGAAGCAGGGGCAGTATATTCACGAAAGAAAGAGGCATGATGTGAAATAAGGATTAAACAGCCTTGTTATTCAGCAAAGCCCAGTACTTAATTTGTGCTTGTTGTTTCCGGTGTGGAGAACCAGCACTTATTTTTGAGGGGCGTGACTTATTTTTCTGCCTGAAGCATTTACTGCAAGCAAAAGACACATATGGGAAAGGCAGAGGAAGAGGAAAATGAAAAATCATCACAAAAGGGAAAAGCAGAAAGCTGCAAGAGTGAGCTAAAGGGGCAGGGAGCGGCTTTAAATGGATTAAAGAGGCCCGAGATGGCTTCAGGGTTACGCTGCCTCGGTATTCCATGTTTGCACATTTAATTGCAGCAGCCACATATTTAAGAGGAGGGCTTTGGGCACCGGTGCATTTTTATTTACAAATTAAGCACTGGCAAAGCCGACGTTTATCCGGAGTGGCAGAGGGCCTCCGAGAAAACATTGGTCTGCATCACTTTTTCTTTTACAAATGAATCACTGATTATGCCTCTGACTTTGGATTCTCATTACATATGTTCTTTGGGATATCGCATCAATGTATGTGACATTTCCCCTCATACACACAGATTTCCATCTCTCTCATTTATCTGTCAGAGAGTTCTATGCTTTATATATCTCTACATCCAGACAAAGAGGAATGCTTTGACTGGCTTGCATCAGACTTTTTCTTTGCAACTTCTTAGTGGTGGGTTAGCCTGCAACTAAAGTTAACATAGGCTATAACTAAAGTAAATTAATCCTGACCTCTAGTATCTAATGTCAAATGTAATTAGAATGGAGGAGAATATCTACAGGTCATTGTTTAATTGCATTTACAAACTGTGCAGTGAGTAGTTTTTTAATAAGATAGAGTGATAAATACATGTAATAGAATTCTGCCAGAAAACAAAGAAGCATTTCAGACTTTTTTTGCTACCTGAAGTCTATCAGAAAAAAAAAAATCACAAATGAAGATGTATTCCTCTTCGGGTGGTTTCTTGAACTTGACCCAAACTTTCAAACTTGTCAACTGTAAATTGCTGTAGTAAAGACTTAAAAGGCTGAGAATGGAAAGATATTTTTATTAATTACACAAATCATATCTATAGTCACATCAGAAAGGGTGTTGTTAAGTTATCGAAACAACTAGGACTAGAGATAACTTTGACTTTTTTTCAACATTATCTCTACCATTTATATTGTTCATCTTGTTTTTTACTAGTTTTGACTCTCTTGACAGTGGTTCCAATACAGACCTCCCGATAGTGGACAAATGAAACTATCATTCTTTAACCGTTCGGGATCTCAAACACAAAGGTCGCCATGTCAGAAAGTTTGGGAAATCTAAGGGCCTGGTTATGATTTTGGTGGTATTGATCCAGCCATCGACATTTTGACTGAAAACCCCTCCACCACCATAGTGTCCACCCACTCCCCCATTTAGATATCAGCCAGAGTATAGGAGAAAGACCACAGATGGTCTGCCATCATCACCAAGAATCTTCACCAGTGTCGGTGGTGCCATAGGCAAAAGCGACTGGTGGTGGGACGATAGCCCCTTTTACCACTGAGCCAATCATGAGAGGCATTCCTGTCAACACAACTGTGCTGACTAATCCTCCACACCTGAGTTTGCCGATTGGGAGCTATATAAGTAGGAAACTTCCCTTTTTAATGCTTTCCACATTTCCTGCTGCCAGGAACCCACTGCTATCAGTCCTGCCATTGCTCCTGGGCCAGGTCTAAGATGGAAATCAACACTTTTGTCGTTAGAACAAAAGGCATGTCACGGTCTTTCCTGTAATCCCCGGCATTGTAGCTTCACAGTAGTACTGGAGTTGTGCACGGCTAAATAATTTGTGCAAACACAACCATAGAGGTGCACAATGCTTAAATGTGTAATGTTGTAGTCAGAAAATGTCACAGTACCCGAGGTATAAGGTGCACCCATTAATCTGCCTTCCTGCGGTGGACACCTACACAAAAAGTATCAGCAATCGCAAAAAGAAATGTGTCACACAGGTGTGTGCAATAGCATCAACTGAAACAGTATACCCCATCTGAACCAAACAATAGCATGATAATGTAGCAATTACACCACAACATGCTACTGGTGGGTGTACACAGAATGCTCTACTCATTTTACTGCACACATGGCAGAGATGTTTGAAGGTCATATGTCTACTTGGTGTGTGCAATATGCCACAAACATAAGATCCCATTTAACTGTAAAGTACCAGGTTCCCAGTGTAATGCCTGTGTGCATACTATTGACACATCGTGTCAAAATAAACAGACATACATTCTCCAGTCACAAAAAAGGGAAACATATTTCATTTTGGTGTAAGTGTCCAGTAACAAGATGCTTGCACCAAAATTAATATGGCCATCACAAATGTTCATCACTTATGTTTGTTTGGAACAAACTTCTAAAATATACAAGCTGTGCTTGTCACTGTCACACATGTGAGTTAGTGCATGGCACACAAATTAGCAGAAAGAGCAACATCAGCAAACAATTAGTGACAATCACAAAATAAGGCCAGGACAAAGGTATTTTCAAAATAACAGTTATGTATGTAAATGAATACCTCTTTCCTAAATTAAATTTAAAAAAAAAAAAAATAAACAAAGGCACTAGGCCATAAGTCCAATATATGGGTGTTTGCCGACAACTTGCCTCCTAATGTCACTGCCAAAATAAACCTCCTCTGGAAGGTGCATCTATGAGGCAGAGAGCAGGCACCTCAATAATCGCAGTGGGAGGGGGGTTCTTGAGTTTAGGAGGGGTGGCTTTGGGTTTGGGAGGGGGGGCTTGGGTTTGAAAAGGGTGGGTTTGGATTCGGGAGGATTGGGTTTGGATTTGGAAGGGTTACAAAGATGTTTGAGTGGGGTGATCTGGAATGAGGAAGAGATCAGGACCAGGGCAAACATGAGTTCGTCTTTAGGAAAGAGGTAGGATGTTTGGGAGGGAGTTGGGGTTGGGAGGTAAATAAATGTGTGTGTCAGTTGTGCATGTGTGTGTTGAAGATGTGGGTAGTTGGGGGTCTGGTGTATGTGCTGCATCTTTAGATTTGTGTAACTTACTGATTGTCTGTGTCTGTGTTGGTGTGGTATCTGTGGGTATACTGGTGCATACTTGTGTGGTGGTAGGTGTGCTGAATGGAGGTGCACCTGTGGTGTCTGTGGATGTTGGTGTAGTGGTGGGTGTTATGTCTGTGGTTGTGCTGTGGTAGGGGTGTGTGTTTGTATCGTAATGGGTGTGCTGACAGGGGTTGTGCTTCTGGTGTATGTGTGTGTTGGTGTAGTGGTGGATGTTTTGTCTGTGGGTGTCCTGGTGGTGGGGGTGTCTGTTTATGTCATGGTGAGTGCACTCACTGGGGTGTTCTTGTGGTGTGTTTAGGTGTTGCTGAAGTGGGGGATGTGTTTGTGTCAGAGTAGGTGTGATGCCTATGAGTATGGTTGTGGTGGTGGTCTATTTTGTCTCCGCATATGTGTGTCCATGCCTGTGTATTTTGCTCTGTCTGTGCTGGTATGTGCTGCCTGTGGTTGTTGTTGTGGGTACATACAAATGTTTGTGTATGCTTAGGACAGGGCTGGGTTAAAGGATATTGAATGTGGAATGAATGAGAGTCTAGGTACAAGACTGGGGTGGGTGGGAGCCTGTGCCCAAAGAGGAGACTAGACCCTGTAATGACTGATGTAAGCCAGACAGGACACCATGAATGCCACCCAGGTAAGCAAGCATGTGGGTGTTCTACCCAGCCATCCTCTGAATGGCATTCAGAAGTACAGTCTGGCTTAATGCAATAGTCTGTAATAGGTCTACAATTTCCTCAGTGAGAGCAACTTAGGACACCTGGGAAGGGGAAGAGGTACCTGCAGCAAAGGTGTTGCTGCTTCTTTTAGGGGGTGGCTGTGGCCAACCGTGGGGAGCAATAGGGAGGGTGGAGCTTTGAATGTGGGTGACAGATGATATTGCAGTTGACACAGTCACTCCTTGGTCTGCCACCACTAGGGGCTGGTCTTCATCAGAGGCCTCCGAAGAAGATGTAGAGTCAGTTGTGGCTTCCGTGGCAGCCCCCTCAACCTCCATGCCACTGAATCCCTTGGTGTTGTTGGTATACAAACCGGATTTCCAGTGGCCTTCTTCCTCCCTGCAGATGTGGCCACTGTCATTTCGCCTTGCCCAGATGATGCTGTAAACACAGATACAACAGTTTGAGAGTATCTGTGCAACTACAATTGGACAGTAATGTTAAACTCACAACATTTGTGCAAAGATCAGTAATCTCCCATGCAAGTTCCCATATCATGTAAGCCTTTGTCACTTATACACTTGCAGGTCCCTCCATGAAAAAGGGTTTCAACAGTATGAGTATACACATAGGCCTTGAGGCATCGCAGAACCACTGCAGTGCAGAGCTAAAATGCATTCACATTTTGCAAAGGGTCATGTGTTGGGCTGGAATTTGACTTCTCAAGATAGGACACTATGGCCCTCATTATGACCCTGGCGGTTGGCGGTAATATGGTGGAAAGTACTGCCAACAGGCTGGCGGTACTTTCCACCATATTATGACATTGGTGGTTTGGCTGCAGCCAAACCGCCAATGTACCACACTGACCGCCACGGCGGTAACAGCCGCCGGGCTGGAGATAGCAATCTCCAGCCCGGTGGCCGTCACAGTACTGCCTACAGGATAATGATCTTGCCTACTGTCATGGTTCCGTGGCTTCCTTACCGCCAAGAAAATCATGGCGGTAGGCACTATCAGTGACAGGGAATCCCTTCCCTGTCACTGATAGAGGAGTTCCCCACCTCTCCTCTCCAGGTACCCCTCACCCCCCTTCCTCTCCAAACCCCCCTACATTTATGCCCCCTTCACACATGCATACACACAAGCACAAACATACACACACACCCCCCACACACACTCAACAACCCCCATCCCCCTCCCCTGTCGGAACACCGACTTACTTGTGTTCAGGGGGTCCTCCGGCAGGAGACAGGACGGGGCGTTAATTTGTAGTGGAAATCCGACTGTGGTCATGCTCAGCAGATGGCTGGTAGCCGGCGCAATGGTCTTTTGGCAGCTGTCGCCGCAGCGGTAGGTGGGTTTTACTGCCGATATCATAATAAGGGCCTATAATATCTATGTGAGTTAACCTTCCATCCGCAAATGTCCTCTCAAGTATCACATTGCTCTGTATCATTTATTTCTCCTCTTGACAGAACTAAGGGCACCAAAATGTTGTTTGGGGGATGTGTGACTCTCTCACCAGTGTGGACACAATCCTGTCTGTTGCAATCGCTACAGTTTGGCATAGAAATTCACGTTGTCTTGCACAGACTGTCTTAAATGCAAATTTGTAAAGGACAAAGGCCTCAGTTCAAAATTCCACTGTCCACATGAACGGACTAGAAGTTTGCTGGACAAACTGGTTTGAAAGTGCCAACAGATTATGAATGATGCCACTGTACACAGAGTCCCAGTTCATTTGGTGCAGATGCACATTCTCATATTGTCATAGGACAAACTTACCTATTTACTGTCAGATAAATCAACTGCATCATAATTGCGCAATTTGCCATAGTCACCAGTAATGTGGCCTATATTACCTATTCACACTTGCAATAGAGCATCAAGGGGCATATTTTGTGCAAATTTCATTCATGACATTTCAGGTACCCTGCTTGTTTGCACGCATCCATGTGTCTGCTCAAAACAGTACTTGCCTTGTGATGAGGATTCTACTGGCACAAACAAATGCACCACTCACAGCATCACAAACTTTAAAGTCCACCTCCAGAAATCCTCTTAGGCTTTGAAAGTGTGTCAACCTCAATGTTGATGGTGTATAGCATTGCTGGAAATTAAAAAGGTTAGACAACAACAAAATCTACAAATAATGTCTGACCCCCTTGATGCTGCTATTGTGCCCTCAAATGCCCATCAAGCTCTGAGTAAGCCACCGGAAGGATGCAGGCCATTAGTGGGGTCAGGGTGCGGCGTACCCGCCTGGATAACTGGGAAGACTGTCCGACTAGGCCTTCAGCAGATTTTTGAGTCTTCCGACGCCGTTCCGCCCACCTCTTCCGACAGTGCAAGCTGTACCTCTTGTGGACCTCCAGGGTCCGTAATTTTTTGCAATGGCCATCCATATCTCCCACATCTAATGGATGTTAACCTGTATGGATGACAGAAAAGAACAAGAAGAGAGATTTTGAGTGAATTTGTTTGGCAGTACTGCTGTGACATAATTATTTTCCATTGCACACATGCATTCACCAAACAGTAACTCTATTTTCTCCAATGGAATTCAGAGGTAGCTTGAAAATCCTGAGTTAAAGGAATCTTATGAGCACCCTCAGCACTTTCTGGCTCCTCATTCTAACAAATCCCATCTACAACATCATCTAGGCCAGGGCTATGAAACTTGTGCTGTTGTGAGAGCCACTCCTGAGTACTCACAATAATTCTGAGCTACTAAAGGTTAAACAACCTGTGCAATCCATGGACATAACCCCATGCACAGCTACATTGACTGCATGCCCAAACTCACAAAGAGTCAGCACCCATGGTCTACATCACAGACAGGGACACAAGCCAGGCAGCATAGAAGGGCAGCTATGTGTCGGTGAAAGCAGGGATTTGGGGATGTATGAACACGTGTGTGTTAGAATGGGACATATTGTGGTGGATGATTGTGAGCCAGTCTCATCTGAATTTGCAGCACAGAGAATAACTTTACCCATATATGGCTCCATGAAATATTGAAACCATGCAGAGCACCCTATTACACTATATGGGCTGCAATTCTATTTGACAGGATTGCATCAGACAACTCCAGACTCTAATTATTTTGTATACATCAATATCATTTTAACAGTGGCTGTATGTTGTCACTCATACTACAGGTACACTGTCTACTGCCCACTGGTAGTCAGTGGCCTGCAGTTTTTCTGAGGAAACAGTAATTGTGAGTTACATTGACTCATATTATAGCTTCTCATTTCAGGTGACTGAACACTCCCATGTAAAGACATTTCAGACAGCGGCAAAGAAAAAGATTTACCCACTAAATCATTCTGTCAACTCAAATCACAACCCTTCCCCCATTAGCAAAAAGGAACAAAGTAGCCTATGGATCAAAAAAGAAGGGATTACTCAATCAGACATTCCCCAAACAGACATGCACATGTTCCTCTGTGGTCTCATAAGAGACAGTACCTCCCTGGCAAGGAGATCTAGTTTCTGCATGCTAGAGGCAGGGACCCTTTCACCTGCTTTGCCCAACATCCTGGCTCCCAGAGGTCGGTAACAGCAGCAAAAACTTGAGGATGTCTTTTTGGATGCAGTGTTAGGAGGAAGGTGAGCTTTTTTCACAACGCAGCATACAAGTACATAGTGGACGTGATCCATAACAGAGACAGGCACAGCCATTGGCTTTCATGCGTAGCAGTCACACATGTTAGCCTGTTCCAGGGACCGTCGTGGAGTGTACCACCTACTATGCAGTCAACTTCCACTGTTGGCCGTTGAGTAGCCAATGTCCTGACGGCAAGGTCAGGTAGCTACCATTTTAGGGCATGAAGCTGTGCAATTTTCAGTTGTTAGTACATCACAAGCACTCATATGTAGGTTAGTGTATTTGTAAATGTCAGATACAAATGACACTGATCTTGGTAAGATATGACACAAAAAAATGTGAACCGTGAATGTGAAACCATCAGTTGATGGTATTTTTAAGGGAAAACATTTAAAAAATGATTTGAAAGTAATACATTGTGAATGTATTATTTGCACATAATGAAAAAGGAAAAAATATAAAATAATTCTTGAAGACCAACAATTTGATGGTAATACATGTACATGTATTACCCAATGACATTTCTATTGTTACCAAGAATTCAGATGTGTGTTGACATTAAATGTGTAGTGTGAGCATTTCAGCTATTTTCTTTTCTATACATACATGCATCTAAACCCAGCCATGGGGAGAAGGCAATTATCTCAGGTTTTACGGGCTTTTCCAGACGTTGCTACCATGGAGGAAAGGGACGTCATCAAGAATTTTTGGCTAAATAGGCAAACTCTCCTGGATTTGTGTCAGCAGTTGGAGCCTGATCTCCTGCCTTACAATATGAATCCAACATCCATAACACCAGTAGTGAAACTCATAGCAGTACTGCATTTTGTTGCCACTGGCACTTTTCAAAACACTGTGGCAGTTTCAGGGGGCATGTCACAGCCAACGTTCAGTGGTGTGCTACAGGAAGTCCTTGCTTTTTTGCATCAACAGCTAAATCCAATTCCAATGTCCACAGGATTTGGCCACCATAAAGGGAGAATTGTATGCTTTGGGTGGACTACCACAGATGGTTGGAGTAGTAGATGGCATACATATTGCCTTGGTGCCACCACACACAAGGGAACAGGTCTACCGCTATCAGAAGAAATGTAATTTCTTCAAATTGCAAGTTTCCTGCTTGCCAGACGTATACATCTCAAGTGTGTGAACCTGCCATCTTGGGTCAACACATGATTCATTTGTACTATTGAAGAGCACCATACTCATGCAGATGTCACGACTTAGAATGGAGAGGGCCTGGACTGGGGTAAGTACAATGTGATTTGATTATCTTTTGCCTGAATCCTAGTTTAGAAAGGGGCAATGGCTTGATGTGTGAGTAATCAGTTGCTTCCATGTAGGAGACTCAGCGTATTCTAACAAATCATGATTATTGGCACTACTGAGGAATCCAAAAGCGCCAGAGGAAGTCTGCTTCAATGAGTCCCGTGGACAGCTATGGAGGCCAGTGGAGTGGGCTTTCGGGATCCTGAATGCCGGGTTTAGGTGCCTTGACAAGATCAGCAGAGCCTTCCTTTACTCACCCGATAAGTTGTGCAGAATCACGGTTGCCTGCTGTATTCTCCATAACAGTGACCTGCAGAGGAACATCCCTGCAATTGCAGAGGAGGGAGACTGTGATGAGCCCCCAGTTGTGGATTATGAAATGCCCAATTAATACAACAGTGGTGACGAAGAAGCAGTTGACTTATGTCAAGATGTGATTGACCACTTCTTCACCTGAGAGTAAGTTTACATTTAAAAATTGTAACCTCCAATGTCAGAACAACTAGTGACACAGGGAACATATCAGTCTGCTATGGTGTTTTGTTAGGAATAGTCAGGTCCAGAAAGTCCAAGGCAAAGATGTTATCGTATCAGAGTTTCCCTACATTGAGTACTGTGGTCACTGACAGAGATAAACTGTGTTTGTGCTAACTATGTGTGTCCCCATAGCTTGTCATTTGAGTTAGATTTACTGTGTGATAAAACACATTTTCTCTTGATATTCTGTTTCAGGGTCCTTCACCATGCCATCTACATTTGGATATTTCAAAGTTGAGACATTTGCAGTGATATGTTGTTGCTGTCTGAATGCACAAAGTGAACATGTGTTGATCCTGGGACAGACAACAACTTGGGATGGACAAATATTTTACAGAGACAACTTGCACTCTGATAGTATGGAAGTTCAGAAGACTGTATCAGACCTGCTTTTTGTGTGATGCTGCCACCAAGGCAATGTGTGCCAATTGACTTGCCCAAACCACATGTATATGTCATGCCTTAGCATACCGTTCTTTCTTCACATTGGCTAAATCTTCTATTTGTGGACAGTGGAGGTAGCTCTTTGTGAGTCTCCTCATAGTTGATGGAACATTTTGTTAGAGCAACACTGAATGGTGAATGCATCATTGCAGCAGATACTGCCAAGGTGTCCTCTAATGGACATGTGCTCACAAATGTTATTGCCATGATGTAGACTATTGATATAATTTATCTAGGATTCCCTTTTGTGAGGGGAGTATGTATGGCTCCAACTGAGGTCCTGCATCAGTGATAGTTTGCCTATTTAATTTGATCCCATTGCATATTTCCTTTTCTCCATTGGGTCAAGGTTGTGATGCATATAACCCTGAATGGCATAGACTGTTCGGGTTAGGACTGGTTATTGAAACCCAGATTTAACTTCTTCAAGGACTTGCTGCCAACATATGTAAGTTCCAAATACATTCTGATTTGAGTTTGTTTTCTTTGAATAACTAGGATAACAATTTACCTCTTGATCATTTCCACACTTTTTGGCAAATTAATGTTCAAAAGATTTGACAACATGATGGTGGAAGACAGACATGACAAATGAAAGGCCACAAATAATCCAACAAGAGTCTTGTAGCCTGTGGCCACACCATTTATTTACATGACACAAAAGAACAGAAAGGTGAATCAAAAAATTATGAAATTAACAAATAAAGTCTATCATTGTGGATGGAAATATAGTTGTAGAGCCAAAATAGTTTGGAGTCCAATGTCCAAAGTACAAATGTATTCAGAAAAGGTAAATGTGTCCCTCATATAGTCCACAGAGAGAATGGTAGACACACACTGGAGGAAATTAGGATCTGCATTTTTGGTGGTGTTGGTCTTGCCATCCTCTTCTGCTGGTCCAGATGACTGTCTCCTCCGGGAGGGAGGGGGAGGCACAGGTGCAGTGACTGGGGTGAGAGGAGCAGGGTCCTCATGTGGCAGAGCCCCCCTCTCTATGGCTGGCAGTGGTGTATTTGGCCCAGATGTGGTGGGACTAGACACAGGGACAGATGGAATGGGGAAAGCCCTGCACATATCGTGATAGATGTCAAAAAACATCCCAATCAGGGAGCTCATTATTTTATTGTGTTCAGTGCTCAAAGGTGTGCTCCCTCTTCACCTCATTGATTGCATGGAGGTCAGTTACAACCTGGCCCATCACACCTTGGGACTGTTGTACTAACCCCAAGACATGGCCAATGGTGTTCTGGCTGATAAAGACCCCAGTTGTCTCACTTTGCCTGCTCACAGATTCCCTCCTTCATCCCCTACCTGTACTAGCCTGTGCCTTCAAAACAGTGTACCTCATCCCACTGGGTCCTGGCATAACTGGGGACGGTGTTGTTGTAGTTTCAACAGCAGCCAGGACTGGGGGATGTTGGGTATGTATCTCCTTGGTACACAGGGAGTGGAGGTATCCTCATGCTGAGGTGTTGGTACAGCTAGGGTGGGAGGTGTGGGTGTGGGCAGTGTGCAACTCACTGGAGATGTCTGGTCAGACAGACCAGATGGACCAGCTGGATCCTGATCATCGGGACTGACAGCAGTGGAGTCCTCACTGAAGGCTTGCACCTGGGCAAGAAAGGAGGTGTGTTGGCTGGCAGATGCTGGTCCATTGGGCCGGGTGGTTAGACCTGTGAAGGCTGCAGACAATATGTAATTGTATAGTATGTGCATTTTAGATGTCTTTGTCTACAAACAAACAACCCTAAAAACTAGAAAAAGAGTGATATACTGATTAGGCCTTGGTGTGATTTGTATTATTTTACAAATGCAGCCTGATTTACACAGATGGTAACTCCAATGCTGACCTTGTAGAGATGTTCAGAAATGCAAAAGTGTTTTCTCAGATTTATAAGATTTGTGTGACAGACATTCAAGCCAACACATGGTGAGTAGATTGAAGTACTGGATAATTCCAAGGCCTAGCAGTCTGTAATACATTGGATTCAAAGTGGTTCATATTACAAATAAAACTGTAATTGTTCATCATATGGGCAGTGCAAATTAACTTGTGTGTGGCTACTACTTCTATTCAGCATGTCACAACACATTTTTGGAAACCTTGGATTCAAAAGACAATGAATTATGTAAGCATTTTCATCAATTCAATATAGCTATGAGTAGGTGTCAACATAGCTGTGATACACAAGAAGTGACATTTGAATCCAAAGCATGACATAGTGACTGTCAAATGCACTAGTTTTTTTTAAATGTGAGGACATATGGAAGTAAATGACAGCTAAATAACATTACATTGCACTATTGTTTTTCAGTTCCAAAAACAGAGCATCAAGGTAATTGTATTCATCTGTTGACACTATAGACAACACTTGTTTAAAAAGTATGTTACACTTCCAATGATAATATTAAGGATGAACACACATTTGCAACAGGTACACACAGATGGGTATGATGTGAATAGGACAAAATTACAAAAAAGGAAAAAGGGGGACAATAATCAGGGAGATTTATATGGTCCTGTGCATCATTCTCCCTTGTAATGTAAAAATCAAAAGAATGCACAGTTCCAAGAAAAAGGAGCTTCTTACTACCAATGGGCAGTAGTCGCTAGGTCTCTGCGAACAATATGTACTTGGAACCAGGGTCTTCACTGACCTTCCGGAGACATGCTTCATTATTGAGCTATGCTCCCCTGCAATGCCTGACGGGCCCCTCGAGGGGGCTCTTAGCCGGAGATCTTTTTATATATTTTCCAGAGATGAGTGCATGAATGTGGGATTGGAACCAAAGAAAGTGTTAAAATTGACTAGGGGAATCCAAAGGAGGGACCTGTATGATAAAATGATACCCCTGTCAAGATTAGAAACAAAAGGAAAAAGGTTGGGGAAACTGGATGTAATGATCCAGCTCCCCTTCAACTCGGTCTAATTTGCATCCTGTACCTCAATTCTAGGTACCTGCAAAAAGAAAGGTAGTATTTGGGTAATTCACAAACTACCTACTCTAAACATCTGGTCAACATGTTTCTCTCTGAAATAGTCTGAAGATATGTTGCTGATTTATCAGGACCTACAAAGATCCTAATCCTCACTAAAAGAGTAACAGTACTCACACATATCACAATCCTTACTGGAGTGTTTGCAACACAAGCAGGGACCCTCTTAGATTCAGGAGATTGGGCCCCTTGGGAATAGCATATGGCGCTAATCGTTCAAGAAATATATTAGTTTGTGGTGTGAATGAGGCTGTCAGGTACACTTACCCCTGCTCTATGCTTCCCGGTGTACTGTTACTCTCTTAGTGAGGATTAGGATTTTTTTACCATTACATCCAGCTTCCCTACCTTTTTCCCTTTGTTTGTAATTTTGACAGGCATACAATTTTGTAAGAAATGTCCCTCCTTTGGATCCCCCCTAGTCAATTGTAACACTTTCTTTTGTTCTCATCTCTGGCAAATATATTAAAAAGATCTCCGCCAAAGAGCTTCCTCAAAGGGCCCGTCAAGCATTGTAGTGTCGGCCTGACAAGGAGCATGGACCAATGATGAAGCATGTCACCAGATGGTGAGTGAGGGCCCTTGTTCCTAGTACAACGTGCTTACACAGACCTAGTGACTCCTGCCCAATCTGGTGGTAAGGAGCTCTTTTTCTTGGAACTTTGCATTCCTTTGGTTTTTACAGAATAGGAAAAAATACCACTTAGGAACACCATACTTTCCAGTGCAAATGGATGCAGTTTTGGACCTGTTTTTGGAAGAACAACAACATACATAGATAGAAAGCAAGGGGCAGAGACAAAGCAAGGGTTGATCTATGGAGAACTTTATATAGTTTGATTATACGTATTGCATGTTGTGAAAAGGAGAGCTGCAACTATTGTACTAGTAATTGGTATGACACAATATATTTTGTGGTTTCATGTTTAGATATATCTGTTTTGCTAAGGGTGTTGCATCATTCTAAACGTCAAACTTACGAGCAGGACGCCATTTGTTATTGCTGAGACATTGTTAAATGTGACTTACCAGACTCCACATCACCAGGAATTCTAGTCACACCTTCAGGGTGTAGGATGTGCAAGACCTTCTCCTCACAGGGAAAGAGTTGTAATGGGGGCTGGGACAACCACCACCAGACCTCTGGGACTCCAGGTGACACTTGGAGGCCAGTAAACCGACTATCCCCCACTGGTTGTTCTACCTCTTCCTAATCTCCTCCTGTGTGCATAAATTGTTAGCTACAACATTCACTCTGACAACTCTTCTGGAGCACATTTGTCTCTTCTGCGACATGGTTGTATTTTGGACTTGTGTACCAAACAATTTTGGCTCTACAGTTATGATTTCATCTACCATGACAAACAACTCTCCCTATGAAAAATGATTTCCCCTCCCTGCCATAGTGAATTATTGTGAAAAATAAACTAGTGCCTAAAAAGATGAAGGATAATCCACTTAATATGATATCCACAAAACATACAGAGGGAGAGAAACACAAAAAGAAACCTTTGTCCTGTGTGGTAATTCCTGCATCCAAATGGTCTGCTACAGTGTGATGGCAAAGGATCAGGGTCTTGCGTGACAGAGTGGGGTAGAGGTGAAATGGAGTGGAGCTGAGCCGTTGTGGCAGTCATTGGCTGCAATACATCTAAATATGGTGGGCATTCGCCTTGGTAGTCTTTTCAGGTCCGCGCCAGACACGACTAAAGGATTGGAAATTTCAATTATTTTTCAATAAATAAATAGAACATCGCCAACATTATTAAAGACAAAAGATCTGGCTTCTGAATATGACAGAAGTGCAATTTATGAAATACAACAACAAGAAATCTCATCTGACACAGGTGTACCCCCTGGATTTGTGCTTCCTTCCTTCCTACATTTTCTACTGCTGCTGTGGACTGAGGATCTCCATAGCATGCCTTTCTACTTCAGTGCAGCACCTACCAACCTGGAACGAGGCTGGCACCTTGCAGGCCATCAGGTCTAACTGGTAGGTGTGAAATGTCGTCAATGTACTCTATATTTGATGAATCTGTACAGGGTCACAATCACCTAGTCAAACGTCTTGTGCAGTGTTCTCTCAGCCAATAAGCTGTGAGCCAGGTAAAAGAGCACAGCAATCTTTTTCTCCATGTAGTGCCCATGTTTAAAATACTTTGATTGGGGTCTACTCAGTTGATGTTTGAAGTCAATTTGATAATATTTGTGATAAAACCGAACTTCCTAATTTCATAATCAATACAAATGAAGGGAGAGGACATTTCTGCGCTCTGACACTGCATGAATAGTTGTTGTCAACTGGTCACTCACACCTCTCCCATTAGGAGCCTTGTTCAATGTAAGGCCTTCTCAGACTGTGAGACATTTTGCTGACAGATTTTGTCCAGTGAGAAGTAGAATGTTGGTTGAGAGGTTTTCATCAGAATATGGTCCAGGAGAGGTCTTACTCTGTCCCCATGATTGGGATCAGAAATTATCTGCAAGATTTCTTTTATGACTATTCAGGTCTTGGGATGTACATATCTGTCAAGATTGCAAAGATTACTCTCAACAATGTTTTGAGAACCTTTCAACCTTGTGAAAGTTGTGAAGTTTAAAAAGATTTACTGGAAATGCTATTGAAGTGGGTTTTCTAAAACAATATCAGATAGAAATCAATATTAGTAGACAATTCTCCTCAAAACCATTTTTCTGA
This sequence comes from Pleurodeles waltl, assembly GCF_031143425.1. Classification (NCBI taxonomy): domain Eukaryota; kingdom Metazoa; phylum Chordata; class Amphibia; order Caudata; family Salamandridae; genus Pleurodeles; species Pleurodeles waltl. The sequence continues at coordinate 74,355,307 of NC_090439.1, forward strand.
AATATTTATCTTAAAAAAAAATTGACAGCCTTTTCCCCTGCAGCTAATGTTTTGTGATGTTGACATTCTACAAAGACTTTGAAAAGTTCAAAGTTTGTCGGCCAAATTTTTGATTTACTAGCTCCTAGCCAAATGTCACAATATAGTTAAAAGGAATATGTACAGCATTAAGGAGTGCAATAATTTATTCTGCTGTGCTACGTAAAACTACTTTGTCCTTATTTTAATGTAATGCTTGAGCCATTCTCTCTTGTACAGGCTTGGATAACAAAAGAAACAAATATATTATTGCCCTGCAGACCAAGAACTCACATTTGCTGGTATTTTAGGATGCCCCAAGGAACCTGATTTATACTTTGGTGGGGGGTGGCCTGAGATCTGTCAGGATGGCAGAGGTCTTTCCTCCACAGCCCTGCTGGACTATTGCCAGCCATATGAAGAGCTCTTTGCCAGCCCTGCTTAGACATATGTGCCTTTAGAGGAGCTGTTATCACTATGGCTTTTCGGGGGGCACAGACATTTTGGTGAGCAGCCGCCATGTTTGAGGTGGCCGCTCAAAACCTTTTTGTTTTCCAAAAACAAACTTCCAAAATAGTAGCTTGCTCATGAAAAACAAAACATAAATGACCCTGACACCCTGGGAGTTTTCTCCCAAGGTGTAGGGGTCATTTTGCTATTTTTAGGTGGAAGTAGTTATTTTACAGGCCCTGCATGCTCAGTGCTTTGAAGCTGACAAAGCTGCGGCAATGTATGGGCCCTGTATGCAGAGACACTGGCTCCTAAAGGTTTGCGCTTCTGTTTTTTGGACATGGTGGTGCTGCTTCCCACAGTAGCTCTTTCTAGTGGCTTGAAGCTTGCAGTGCTGCAGCACTATACGAGCTCTGCAAATGTTAGATATGGGCTTCAAAAGTTTGTGCTTTTATTTAAGGACATGGTGGTGCTGATTCAAATAGTAGAATGATGTAGTAGCTTGAAGTTGGCTGTGCTGTGAGCTGTAGGGGATTTACATGTGTATTCTCCAGATTTGAAAGGCTCACATTTCTGTTTAAGGCCCTGTTGCTGCTGCTTTGGACACTGGCTTGTTGAATGACTCTCTTCTGCCATAAACCTCCATGTCAACTTTACCCTACAAGTTATTTGGAATCTACTGGAGTTGATTTGGTTGTATGGAAATTATATCTTTTTTGATGGTTGAAATACTAATTCAGTTTTTTGATTGTAAATTGGTATGTGTTCAGGGTACAACAGAAGTTTAAAGGACAAAAATAAACTTCTATGTTAAAATTAAGTTCTTCAGTTTCTAAGTGTGTTTTGGTATTTGTTTATAGAACAAAGTGATCCCACAATTTTGTTATATTTGTTTTTACAATTTGTATGATATATTTGGGTTATGTACACTGTACATGCCCTGTATGTGGAGACCCTAACTTTGAAAGGCTTATGCTACTGTTTTTCGGACATGGCGGTGATGCTTTTTATAGTAGCTCTTTCTAATGGATTAAAGCTGGCAGTGGTGCAGCACTATAAAGGCACTGCATATGTTAGACCTGGACTTTAAAAGTTTTGTCTTGTTTAAGGACATGGTGATGTTGTTTCCAATAGTAGCTTGTTCTAGTGGCTTGAAGCTGGTTGTACTGGAGGCTCTGGGTTTAAAAGGCTTGTACTCCTGTTTAAGGCTCTGCCGTTTCTGCTTCCGACAGTATCTTGTTGTATGTCTGACTTCGCTGCAAGGCCCTTCATGTGCAGGTATCTGCTTGTAAGTGTGTACAGCTTAAGTGGACTTTAGACATCTCCATGGCTCTGCAAATGTAACCTTTTTTTTTAACACTGATTCTTTATTTGGGTTATTTATTAAACAAAATGCTTTCAGCTTTCAGTGCCCTGAAGTTGGCATATCTGTGGCACTCTACAGGCCCTGTGTGTGAAGGCACCATCTTTTAAAGATCTGGTTTGCACCGCCAGGAAGAGGCTGGCGGTAAGGGGTGTCCTGGGGCCCCTGGGGGCCCCTGGACTGCCCATGCCACTGGCATGGGCAGTGCAGGGGCCCCCTAACAGGGCCCCGGCCAGCTTTTCACTGTCTGCATAGCAGACGGTGAAAAGCGCGACGGGTGCAACTGCACCCGTCGCACGGCCGCAACACCGCCGGCTTCATTAGGAGCCGGCTCCTATGTTGCGGCCTCATCCCCGCCGGGCCAGCGGGAATGTCGTGATGGGGGCCGCGGGAGTGCGGCCGCATTGGCGGCCGCACAGCGGTTACCACCTGGCGGGCGGCAGTAGCCACCCGCCAAGGTCGTAATGACCCCCATTGTCATTTCAACGCCAATAACTCTAGCTCTCACAAATGCGAGATCTATCACATTGCAAATGCTTGTTTCTATTTGGAACCACTAGGGTTTGCTAATGGTCCCAAACCCCAAAAATTTACATCAGATCATCCATTGGGAAGGGGTCTGTTGTACCTAAGTCTACCAGTACATCAGTGTAGGGTTTCTGATGGTGGAGCCAGCAGGGACATGTCCATCAGCAACTTGACGGTCCACCTAACTCTAAATAGGGCAAGCGAATCATCAGTATTCCTGACAAGGTAGCCTATCTGTCAAGATCTAAATCTGGCCTTATTGAGCTGATTTACAAATAAGTCCCCCAACTCAGCGCAGCAAGTTAAGATTCTGTGCTGTGTTGCGTGAA